>NW_023340257.1:6555136-6590762 GCF_004916995.1 Morone saxatilis | reverse complement strand
GTCTGTCTGTCTGTCTGTCTATCGATCTAGCTACTAAACAAACTATTTATTGTTGGCATCTAGCGGCGAAACTGATAACTGATCACCTTCCAAGCGTGTAAAGAAACTATGGGTGCCATAAAACTCAGGAAAAACAAGAAAGGGCCTATTTTGAGCCATTTGTCCCATTTGTGAAACATGATGGTGCAACATTGCCATGAAATTTGGCACAGATATTCCATGATGTCCAGAGGTTGAATCCTAATGATTTTGGTTCTCCGTTGACTTTTTGACTTTAATCATTATAAAGTCCAAATTTTAATTTGTCCAATACTTCTTACTTATGCCTAGATACCTTCAAAATAAATGATACCAACTTCAGCTGTACTTCATGTTTTCTTTTTTTTATTTTAGCTCACCAAATGAAGATGGTACACATTACACTTGCTAAACATCAGCATGTTAGCGTTGTCATTCATGTGAGCATGCTGATATCTATCTGGAAAAACAGAAAATGTGCAGGAAAAAAAATGAAGCTCACTCCTTGTCCTTCCCTTACTTTACTACTCTTTTCCTCTCTGTCACCCACTCTCCTTCCTCTTTTCAGATTAGCATACAAATGTGATGATATAATATAGGGTAATGCCAGGATTCATGGGGCTTTTCTAATGCACACACTTTGAATTAGTCAACGGTCTTAGTGCTCCCTGGAAGCCTTCACCCCAATCCACGCATGCACACTTCATACTCACTCACCATAGAGACGTAACACGTCCACAAACAGGCATGGGCATATGCACACATATACTGTACACACACCCTAATCAATTCCCTCCAGACAAGATTAACCAATCTATCTTCATTATGCTTCATTAAACAGATAACATGTGAAGCACACACAGGAAGGGATATTCCCCCATGGGCACAGACAAAGACGCTTGAAATGTTGTATCTCAATTAATTGTTTCTTTAGACAATACATCACGTTCCATTCATCTGTCATGATTGAGTTGCTCTCTATACACCAGGTGAGATTACTGACAGTTAATTGCTGCGCTTAAAAAAACTAGTCGAGCCACTTCCTCTCATCTCTCATTTAAATTCTCCCCTCTCCTGTCTTCTCTTTACTCTCTTCTTTGATCTTTGCAGTCACCTGTTTTTTCTCTTCCCCTTATCCAGCACCAAACCAAAGCACTGAAGTAGAGATTGAGCTTCAGTAGAATTTCCATGGCAACAGATTTTCAATCATACCACTCCAATCACGTTACTCTGGCAATTCGTCCAGGGAGGGCTGAATATGATCTGGTTTAGACTTTGATCGTGATCCCACTGATCTTTCAATCAACATGAAATAATACTGTATCAGCTGACCTCCATCTCCATCATGCACTTGATTTGGATCATTTAGTTTTTTTCTCTCTTTCTGTTTCAAACACTGAGACCAGGCTCGATTTTGTAGGTATTAGGAGTTTGAGCTTTAGGCATGTATAAAAGTCAGACTGATGTTTTTGAGGTGTTGTTGACTGAGCTTTATGGCATTTAATGGCAAAGCATTTATGTGTGATCACCAAGGCAGAGCAGCTGTTTTTTCAACGAACCTCCCATATCAGAGTCCCTGTAGTTGCTGGTTCATTTCTCAGGTCACAGTGCTTCGTTCTCACAGAGCCTGTAGCCCCTCACTCGTAACATGAGCATGAACTTGCCCACAATTGCAACTACTGACATTTACTGTTGTTACAAACATGCATTTTATCCATCCACCTCAGAGATCTTGTGCAATTTATTTGCACTGCCCAGATTCCACCACTCTTTATTTTTTTAGATTAAGGGACGTTTCAGTCAATGTTATTGTAGTTGTGTTTGCTGGGTCAGAGGAGACTGTTATTCAGTGCAGCTAATTGTGATGGGGCGGCTGTAGCTTAGCGGGTCGTCCTCTAATCAGAAGGTTGGAGGTTCAATCTCCTGCTGCATGTCGAAGTGTCTTTGACCAAGATACTGAACCCCAAATTGCTCTCATGAATGTTTGTTTCTGTTTGTGATGGGTGAATGTAGCAAAGTGAACTGAGTGGTCGGAAGATTAGAAAGGCGCTATGCAAGTTCAGTCCATTTACCATAATTGTATCTTTTTGAGAAATATCCTGGCTACAAGCATATGATTTCTTATTAAGTCATTGTTATTTCCAATCATTTCATTTTCCATCAGATTGAAATTTATGTAGAATGGCTGTCTTTTGTATAATACACAAACACGGTATTATCACATACAAGGGCGTAGGACTGAGGGAATGAGGGGGATTGGGTATACTGGGCCCTCGTGTGAAGAGGGCCCACAAAGAAAAGAAACTAGAACAAATGGTGGAGCCCATAAAAAATAAGTTTGTGCTACACCCTTGCATACAGCATTAATTATCACATCTCAAATTAATTGCAGTCACATACGCATCCACCAAATAAATCAGCTGATATCACAAATAATGATATTTCAGGGTCTTCACGCCAATGCTATCTTCAGATGTGATAAAAGATGAAGTACAATTAACTTGGTAGCACATCAAATAATTTGACATTTCCTCCTTCTGACCCACCAATAGATCTTAATAAGACATAGCATCTTTCCTAATGAGATGCCGAGACGTTATGTTCTGTACATGGCTAATTAGCTAGATTGCTCATTAAACAATTAGTCAGATATCTGTCTGATAGTCTCTGTAGTTCTCTTGCACTCTGTTCAAGTGTTTTTCCTGACATTTGCAGATATTATTCCTCTGTTAATTGAAGCTTTTAGACAAACAACTAATAAAAGTCTGCTTAACAAGTTGTTTAATGAATATTAAATGTGCTTTCAGTTGAAGAGTCAATCTAAGTCATTCGGCTTGAGTTTTTCAGCATACCCTGACTGTGAATTTGAATTACCTCTGTTGTGAAATATTAGTGTGGAAGAATGCTGCGGTTTCAATTGCTGCCTTTTTTATTTAGCCCTTCATCAAAAGCAACTCTCAATAGACTTAAACGTGTCAGTATGATTTAACCCAAGCGCTTGTCGGATGGCCGAACAGCATATGAAACCTCCCATACCTTTCCAATGTCTGATAATTTTTGTAAATTTCTGAAACTGGGGCACACCTACTTCACAAAGCGATGTGTGGAGGTGACTAAACACAAAGTACAGTAAAGTTTTTCAAGTAACTTTTTGTGCAGCACCATGTATGCCTTCCCATCCAAACAATTATCTAGTCTCCCCATCCTTTCTGACGGCAGGCTTTTCACCCACCTTCGAATGTGGCCTTTCAGAGCAGCTCGAAACACTTGCCTTCGTGGTTGGATAACACATCATTTGAAGTACTGCGTTTCGTACATACTCACACCTTTAAAGAACCATATCTGACACCAATATGAACTGTGAAACATGACACTTGGCAATCTTTCCTTAAATAAATTACATTCTCTTTTCTACCTAAGCCTACAGTATCGTGGATACAGTATGTCCCTCAAAGTGAGTGAATCTTAACTGCTAATCAGATTGGCCATTTTGCTTCCTCTTTAATAAAGTACCTTAGTGTCCTCTGTGCTAATGGTGGCCATGCCAAGCTGATGTGGGTGGCGAAATAATAGCCATTTTCTTAAAATAAAATAGTTCTTTGTATAGCAACATATCCAAACATCCAAAGTGTATAGATACATGTGAACTTGCTTGCAATAGAACATGTTTACAGTGTAGAAATTGAAACCTCAAAAAATTTTGCTGTAGATATAATAGACCAAATATGTAGACCAAATAGACTATATCTGCGCCGGAAGCAGTGGCTTCCAGGAGTCTTGTCATCACTGTGATGTTGCCAGGCAACCTGGGAGTCACGGTGCCAAGCTGAGAAATAGTCCAGCACATAAATAATTTGTCACCTTTACCCCAAAATTCCACCAGGCATGGTTTTATAACATTGCATCTGTGTCATGTTTTGTCTCTGTGATCCATATGACTTCAAATCCCACCGAGAGCGCTTTAGAAGTGGAGCATCTTTAGAGCATGTTGTCTGCAATATGTTGGATCCAAAACAATGTTTTTCAAGCTAGGGTGTGCACGCTGTATTTTATTTTGAAAATTGACCAGATTGTCTATGCTGTTTCTGTGTCTGACTTCCTGCCAGTGCGACCTGCTTGACGGGATCAAAAATAGACCACCCGCATATTCTTTATGCTAAGCTAAGCTAACCAGCTGGCATCCATCTTCTCATCTAGCTCTCGACAAGTAAGCGAATAAGCTTATTTGTCGAAATGTTTAATTTTTTTTTAATTAAAAAGATCTTCACCTACATTCGTTACATGATCATCCAGTAAAAATATTTTAGTCAGTTTATCTTCCCCTGAATTGATTGACAGGCGATTATGCTGGTTTAGAGTCCCTGGGAAAAGTAACTCTCTTGAACAGAGCTCAAACATTAACTTTGTCTCCTTCTTTCTTTTGTCCCTCTCTTTGTTCGTCTTCCTCTTGCCTCCCTCAATCACTCCTCCTCCTCTCTCGCTCTCTCTCTATCTCTCTGCAGCAGAGCCGTTGGATGGAGAAGAGTACCTGGACATTATAGGCATCATGCGAAACCAAGCGGGTCGCTATGAATGCAAGGCCAGCAACGACGTCGCCACACCTGATGTCAAATACGTCAATGTGGTTGTCAGCTGTAAGTAACGACAGACTGCAGCGCTTACTCTATTCCAGACTGATCTATATTCTTACCTTGTTTCATGTCAGACGTGTCACAAGATGATATACTCAACACAAAAGCGTATAAAAGTCAAGACTGGAGTTAAGGGTAGAGACATGTAGAATTTAGTGTGACGGGGCGTTAAGGCAGTATCTTGAAAGTTTTGGAGTACACTTCAGTCTTCTCAAGATGAATCCAGGTAGAAAGAGAAAGATCTCCAACTTTGATTGCAACTGTCATTCCCATGGTAATTCTCACGTACCACCATCATCATTTAAGAGGCACTTTGCATTTCAAAACAAGATCCCCTAATTACATCTTGTCAGGGATCCATGTTGGATTTGATGAGCGTAATGCAAACGTTGGCTGCAGGTTGATGAACACCTCAGGAGACACCACAAACCAACTTCCCCCCCAGAGGAGTTGTAAGATTCTCTTTGATCCGGACAAATCGCGTATGGCTGTTTGCCCAAACCTTACTTTAGCCAAGTGTGAGTGCCTGAATCAAATGATAAAGATTTCTATATTAAACTATTGCTTAGTATTTAATCCTAAATGGAAAACAGTCATTAATCCACATTGGACATATTTCTGGCCATTGTGATGTTTGTAGAAGACATTATGTGTGTATGATGAATGTTAATAAACTTGATAAATTTGGAGTTTTAGCAGTGATTATTCTTTGGAGTCAAGCTCCAAGTAATATATTATACATTAGTTCTTGCAGTATAAAAGCCTTAAGCTAGCGGAATTCTACAATACAAAATAGAAGAAACTCAATTCCTTCAGCTTATCATTGGTATTTGTCCATTTGTTTGCTTTTATTAGTAAGATTCAATACAGAGAATAAGTCATCATATGAAAGGGGTTTTTGTTTTCTGTGCCAGGCTTATATCAATGACCATATTTAGACATACTTGACTAAATTAAATTTACTTTTTAGGGAAAGAAAAACAAAAACTGAAAGGAAACACAAGTGCCACATGGGCTGATATCATTAAGGAGGAGCATAACGCTTGACTACATGAAAGTTGGTTTGGTTTTAAGATTTAACGTATGTCATCTTTGTGTAACTCTGCAGACCCTCCGACAATAAAGAAAACCCAGAGCTCAGAGACTCCGGTGGGCCGCATGGGGACACTGCAGTGTGAAGCCACCGCTGTGCCCACACCAGAATTTGAATGGTACAGAGACGAAAAAAGGTACAACTTCACACACATTTACACCATCACTCCCCACATCAATGTCACAAATAGACACCTGTACGGAACTGCATACACCTGATCTTACCTCAGAAATGAATAAGCTCCAAATGGGCATGGAGAGATGACACAACATTCAGAAACATTTTGAATAGTTTATAACTAGGACACTTCAAGGTGATGCTGCAAGCCCAGTCTACATTTTTTATGCCGTAGACCAATCAAGGGAATGAGCTAAAGAGCATGAGCTGTATACAACCAGTCAGACAAGCCATTAAATAGAGCACTGGCCATTAGACTTCTTTATCACAAACAAGTATATCAACTGTAAGACTGATCCACCGAGGCTGGCACCTTAATGCTCTGAAACCCCTTTATAACTGTAATGATCTCCTGTAATGTTTCCTGGATGGAAAACCTTCTCTCTCTCTTATAAGTCGAATTACTGGAAGCAACAGTGTTGTATGCCTTCAAAACAGGTTGAAAAGCTGTTACTGTATATGCATTACAATAGTTTGGGAAAGTTTATTGTGACGGATTCTGTATTGAAATATTCTGATTTGTGAAGACTGATAATATGTTACAGCTATAGAGTCCCGCTGATGGCATGTATGTGATAACAGAAATAACCAGTATTTGACTTGACCTGATGTGCTAAATTGTTTATGTTGCCAACATTACAAATACAATGATGATGAGGCAAAATAATGAGATTTACATTGCATTTACTTAGGTGTGACTATGACAGCTGTAAAGAGGCTCTGCTGTTTCCTGTTATGAGCACAATTAAGAGGGAATTAATGAATTGCATTTCCTTCTCTAATAAAAATCATACTGATTGCTCCCTATGCCAGCATTTGGCCTGCATAAGCATCAATCTCACAGCCGTCTTCAAACAACAGAGGTCCAACCCAGCCTATGATCTTTCAATGGCCTCAATGGAGTCAGAAGCTTTCTACATACTTTCCTGAGTAGTTTTCTCCTCATTTCCTAAATGTGGCAGCAGCTTCATCACTACATTCTTGTGCCAGGCATGCTCCGTATCATTTTACTCACTGGTTATAATGGATCTCTTTGATTCCTTTGTCAAATCTGCCCTCACAGTGGTCCCATTGTCACATCCCAGTGTTAATTTGATGGCATCATCTGTGTAGTTTGATAATGACTAATCACCCACTTAATCACTCACTAGGCTGTTATTCCATTGTTAATTGAACATTACTGTGTAAGACAGCAGTGGATTCTGTGATATTCCTTTGAGAAAAAGGAGAACAGATCGGGTGTTCTCCTGCATGTAATTCCTATACTGTAGTCACTGGAGTAACCCTTTTTTTTCATAGCACAAGTAATTCCAGTGAAATGGAAATCAGGCTTCCCGCACTGTACCGTCGCCTGAGAAATTGCAAACTGTGTGACCAGACACAGCTGTTCATTGGAAAGCTATCAATTTAAGTGCCATGCATGTATCTGGAAAACACTTGAAGAGGATCGAAGTGTAATAACATTCAAAGGCAATGACAACCCAGACTCTCACTTGTCATTTAATAACCCGAGAGATTCCCTCCTCTGCAGCAAGCTCACCATATGAGTCCGTTGGGGAAATGGAGGGGCTTGAATAGAAATAGCTAATGATAAGAAAATTGCACATGCAGAGCGCCATGATCTGCAATTTCACTTGTACCCAAACTATAGCAGAAAAAGTTCACTGAAGATTGGGAGAAAAATATTGGAGTGTCACAAGTGTTATCACGGATATGGTCTCTAAAGTAATAGGCCTATCACGGCAGCGCTTGAAAAGAAAGATTTATGGTCGTTGAAATATTTTGCATTATCTGTTGTTTCCAACCTCCATCTATCTCAGTTGTTTTGTCCCCTGGAGGATTTTGGCTATGTGCCTGTTCATGGCCCCCTTCTCCCTCTGTGCCTTTGGAAAGCGTTATTGCACTTTCTCCTTGGATGATGATGTTAATGCACCATAATAATATCATTTATCCTTGCTTGGCTAGTTAATTTTACAGTCCCCTCCCCAAGAATCAAGGCTAATGCACTGTAGCCTGTTGTGTCTTATTTACCTGATTGTTAAGGTGGGGTCTCGCCTCAGCGCTCGTTTCCCTTTTTTAATTGGTTTAACCTAATCAACACCTGAACTCTACATTTAAATCAAAAAGAAGTGCTTGTTGATTCTCGGGTTGTACATACACACGCAGTGACAGTGCCAGATTTACTACTTGCAATTCTTAGTAATTTTCTTAACAACGGGTTCTATGTTTCAGAGGCAGACAACAGACAAGTCTTCTCTTTCCTAGCCGGCTGCTATTGATTTTGCCAGCCGTAATGACAACTTTTGCTTGCAGATTTTATCAGCTATAAGCACTGAGATAACAGTAGCTCCATGAGTTGGTTGAAAAACAATGTCTCCGTCTGACTTTTTTATGTTTCCACTTGACTTTTCTCAAACTAAGAACCCTGTTAAAGGTGTGTTAAATACGAACTTAATGGCTACATACATACATACACACATACATGATATTGCGCTAAAACCATTACAGCACAGCTGACTGTACTGAGCCACCACTGTCACTGAGTAAATCAGTAGCTCAGTGGCCTTGGAAGTAACGCTCTGTGGGCACTAAGGTAGTTAGCCGAACATTCTAACGATTACAGCTCACGTTGTTTAATCCATTTTTTACACTGTTGCTTTAGTAGTTTTTGGTTTTGGAAATCAAAAAACAAGAAAACCTCCAAGCTCTTTAAATGTTGAGTATCAATCTTACTACAGTCCCATGTGCAAAGCTTGAACATGTGGAGAAATCCAGAGTTTGATTGACCTGCCATGCCTAGTTGGTCACTGTTTGGGGAAGGGGTTTAGCAGCAGCCAGGTGGTTACTTTTGGAATACTCCCTTATATATTAATGCATTATATATGGTTTGTAATCAGTTATGGGGTCAGATGTTAGTGCAGCCATAATCAGTATTCGTGGACCTTTGGCATGTTTCGATTTGCCAGAACCAGTGAAAAATTATTTTTTCTTTTCTCTGTTTTCATTCTCATTAGCAGTATGATTACATCTGAAGCAGACCTGGTCTGGTGAATCATTTTTAATCAGAATGAAAGAAAGCCATTTTCCCAGGGTTATCTTGTTGTCAGTGAAGGAGACAAAAAAATCCTTTTTTCTGCGGAAATAGAATAAAACCAGAGGTGTGGAAACACCCTTACAGGTGACACCTGCACTAACAACTGAGAAATAACAACTCACCTACTTTGGCGTGTGAAAAAGTTATGAGAGGGAAACTTGTTAGAAATTATGTATTTGGATTTTAACTATTATTCCAGCCTCAAACATGAACAATGTTCTTTGATAATTTCTAAATTTTTAGAAGTTACGTTTTGCTAAAATTCAAAAGATTAACTTTTGTCCCTTGTTGAGTTAAAGCTTTTTTAATCCTTTTCTTTAGCGGTATTTTGACAAACAAACTTGTTTCATATTTTAATTACAGATACCCTTCAGATGCAGAATTTATCTTTGCGAAGGCTCACCGTATTTGACATTGATTAATTATTTTTCTTAATCCTTCTTTGTATTTTAAATATCTTTTGTGTCTGATTTGTAGTTATGCCTCTTGGTCCAGACCTGTTCATGTTGACAACTTCCAACTCTTCATTCTCGTTTCCTCTTGGTTGGGCCATTTTACCCCAAACAAACACTCACACGTTTGGTCGGGTTATCTAGTGCCAAGTTGGAAAAGCAACTCTCTCACCTGCCCAAACAAATCAAACTGAAGGAGTTAACACCCCAGAGTTTGAACAAACTGCTTGGCACAAGCTGGTAAACACAAACTGAGTTGCAGAGATCTCCCCTCTCTCCTCCTCGGACTAGGGAAGCTTAACTCTCCTAACCTTGTGAATATCCGTCCAGTCAGTCTTAATATCCACATGAAAATGTGGACCACCTCAACGGATGAAACATAACTCATCCACTAAAACATAAATGAATCATCTCACATCTCTGGCTTCACCAGGATCTGAGAGTCTCCATGGCATTTAACACTGAGTTAGCTTCAGTAGAAACCGATGCATCGTGATCTTAAACCAGCTGGCCAGAAGATCATAACTGATACTATTACAACCTGGCTGTCATGACCCTCCCTGCTGTTTTTGTCTCTTCTCACTGGCTGTCCATGATTAAATTTGACTCAAGTTGTAAATTGGTTGCCCCTTTAGCCCTGTTTTTCCATATGATTATGTAATGTTAACCCTAAAGGAGAAGCTACAAATCTGAGAGAAAATATTTCCAGTCCAGTTTTTTTTCTGTTTTTGAGCTCCATTATTATGTCTCAAGAATTATGTTTGTAGAATCAACCATTGTCAAGCATCTTTCATTGTAGGCTGTTGCTCTTGTTCCTTGTGCAGTAAATCACTCAATCCATGTTTATAACATGAGAAAATCCAAAGTGAGCTGTTAGCTGATGTGACAGACAGATCTGTTTGTTGTTTTGTCAGCTGATACATGGCTGTCACAGCCACCGGACCGTTTTCAATCATCTCTGGGTTACAAGTCTCAGCAGGACTCTCCACTTGATTTCATTTATCATCGGCCTTGAATCATAACAGGCCTGTCACTTTCTCTGGCAGTGATAACCTACTTTAGATGCTCCCACACGCTACAGAATCAAATCTGTCAATCTGATGATTTGGTCTGGTCTTTCATCTCTACCGGTCTACGACTGCAGCCCTGCACACACACTGCATGCCCTTTGCCAAATACAGGGGTCAAATCATTTCAATCTAGGGTTTAATGTACCAGAGTGGCTCTGTGCATCAAGAAATGATGACTTGAGCTATCCAGAAGAGCACTGCTGCCCTCTGCCTGTGAGGAAGGACGTCAAGTATGATACAATAATGCTGAGAACACTTGAAAAACTTCCCTCCAGAAAAGGTTGACGAGCACCATTTCTGCCAACTTCCCTGATAATGCATTCCAGTCTATTATGCCAGATGAAGCAGCTGGCAGAGATACAGGCATATTTGAGGATGAACTTGAAATCAAAAGTGAGAGAAGTTTCCGGCTGCAGATCTGCGTGTGCCAACACGTTAAAAGTTAAAGTGGGCAGCAGAATTGTTGAGCTCGATAAATGCTAATAGAAAAGATAACGCACTTTGGGAGGCCAGAGATCCAGTTTCCTGCTCTTTACGCTCCAGCTTTCTGCTGCAGGGTATTTAAACTCGAACCATGTGTGCAAATAAATCTACCTCTAGTCCAACCTGAACCCTTCACTGTGAAAACAAAAGAGAGTTCTGTCCCTTTTGACCTGTTTAGGTCAGTTTATTCCCCTACTACTGCATCACAATCATGCGCTGTAATCTATAGTAAAAATAGCTGTTTGCTTTCAGCTCCCTGTGGTGTTGTGTATTATCTGGGTCTCTCAGCATGCTCTGTGGGCAGGCAGGCCTTTTTAATAGTGCAGTCACTTCTCATGAAGACACACTGGAGAATATATCTGCTGCTGGCCTTATCGTGGGAGGGGGGTTTGCTTTTAGATGAAGTGGGGACACTCCTGGTGCACTTGCCCTCCCCTAGGTCTCTCTTTTGCTCTCTCACTTTCAGACACACACACACATGCTGCCACGGTTTCCAAGGTGTCCCTATGGGAAGGACCTCAGCACTTTATCAAGTCCCCGCTCCCCAGTGAGCCAAATTATGCTGTGCCGTGATGTGCGTTTTCCTTTTTATGTTAATACTTCCTATCAGCCAATTTTGTGTCAGCATAAACTTCTCGCTCCCCTGCTCAAATTCAGATTACCACATTACCCAGACTTAAGCAGGATTAAGTTGAGGCGCCTTAAATGAACTTCACCTCATTCATGATACGAAAAGGCTCAATCAGCCCAGAACAAGCAGAATCCATTATGTGCATGCCGTTATTAAAAGAGTTTTATTTGGTTGTGATGATGTAAGGAACAGTTCATCAGTGAGGTATACAGTCTGAGTCAGCAAACTGTATTGATTAATTTGTGCTGAAAGGGGTTCAAGGTTGACATAATTGATTGTCAGAAGTTTGGTGGTCATTAAGACTCCCAGAAATGCAGGGAAGGACTTCAGCAGCATACTAATATTTCATTCGAAAATGGCATAAAAATTATCATGTTTGTTCATTTGACGACAACAAAGTATTCTGTCGGCATAAGAGAGGATATTTAGAGATTGTTGAGCAAGAGCAAAAACATGTACACTCTGTACAGTAAATATCCATGCAGCAGTATTTCCTAAGCAATTTTTTTTTCATATTTGCACACTGTGTTGGCTGCATTGTCATGTTTACAAGCCCAGACACTGACATTGCCTCTCAGAAAACTGTTTTCTTTGCTCACCACATAACCCAAAGGTCAAGGATTGCGTTCTGGTAAATGCAGCATTGTGTCAAACTGTTAATGAAAAATGTTTGTTCCAAAGGCTTACAGTATCAGCCCTCTTAACAATCTCAACTCCCACACTGAGATTAAGTTCACTGAAATGACACTTTGCCAGCACAAAAAGTATAGCGTTAATTATGGAACATAATTGAGTGGTTACTGTTTGTTATGTATGTGTTTGTATAGGAATTTTATCTTAAAATGTCTTATTCTCTGCCTCATTTTGCAGAAACTGCCACATATAAAATAATAAAATATCATTTATACACAAAGAAATGTAACAGGAATGTAAGCTGTTGACAAAATAAATGCTATTATAAGTCATTTCTGAAGAAATTCATTCACAGAAATCTATTTAATATGACAGTACCTTCTAGAGGCAGCAGTTTTGAGTCTCCGGGATGTAACACCACATTCGGAAAACAGCTGAATCCTGTCAGCCACATTGTGCCATGTTGCCATAAGGCTGATAATAATGTCTATTTTTAAGCCAGAAGTAGGTTATGACTAATTTGACAAATAATTGTGTATTCTCTTTCAGTATGAAGTCAGTATTTTCTGTTGGTTAATTAAGCTCTGGTGAAATGACCCTTTTCCTTTACAGACACTGCAAACTTTATAATTTTGCCCAAAATGTCATTAACTCCCTTCCGGCTTAAACTCCTCTAATTTCCATTACTTTGCAATTTACTTAAAATGTCTTCTGTCTGTCTCTCCTCTCCAGGCTTTCCAATGCCCAGGGCATCAATATCCAAATTCTAGGCAGTACCACTATTCTCATGATTGCCAACGTCACCGAAGAGGATTATGGGAACTATACCTGTGTGGCCTCGAACCGACTGGGCGTCCAGAATGCTAGTCTTTTCCTTTATAGTGAGTATAGACACTTCTGCCATTTGCTATAGCTCACGATTTGAATCCAAAATGGAAGATTCTTGTTTTATTAGAAATTCGTCGCTCTGTATAATTGTGACACCTCTAGTGATTTTAGACCTCACAACAGAGATAAAATATTGAGAATGAAATACCACAACTTGGTTATAATATCTATGTTTGAACAAACCATCATTCAACTCATTGAGATTCTCAAGGTGAGATTGAATTACTTTAATTCTATTAACCTAATTTCCCATTGAATCATTGGTAAACTCGCTGTAGTTGTGTGCTTTTCTTTGAGCTTCACTGCAAGAGCTGAATAATTGGAGCTAGTTTTAGATTAGAATCTTGCCGTGTAGTCATTTTTAGTCATTTGGCTAACGGGGTACTCAACTCTGCATGAGAGCCATTTTAATTGAACCCTCGTGGAAATCTAAGTATGTGGCTGGAGAGGGAGGCTGGCATCTGGTATGTGGATGAAGTAAGGTCATGTGGAAAGGTTTTAACTCAAAGGAACAGGATACTCTCTGAACAGACCAAAATGTCCCAAAATAGGACAAGAGTGTACAAAATTTCAAGTTCGTCTTTGTAATTAACCAAAGTGTAATTTCCAGCTCAAAATCAGAGTCAATCAGAGTCAATCAGAGTGGTGTTTATATATATTGCCTAATGTATGAGGTCAAATCAGTATGACAATACATACAAATGAAAAGTAAGATTTGATAGGTAAAAATAAATCTGTATTTGGACGTCATTGTCAGTAATAACGGCACCACAATCATAAGCAAGTTAATGTTTGTAATATTTATAAAATTGTATAGTTGTAAAAATTTTAGTTTTGGCCACTAGGGGGCAGAAAAACGTTTCAATAAGTTGTAGATGGCCTCATATACATTCAGCATACACAAGAGCAACATTTCAAAAAAGTCATTTGAAGTGAATTTTCTAACTACCCAGGGTCCAAAGTGCAACATTCACATTCACTTTTGGTTTCCATCAGCTCCTCTTGGCTCTTTAGCTGCTAGATACTGAAATATATTCACCAGCCACTCAGTAACAGTTGCCAATTGATACTGGGCTGCTAACATACGGGGTATTTATCAGAGTACATATGGAGGTTGATGAGAGCAGCTCAGATTAAACCATAGTGAGCCAGAAGATGCCAAAAAGCTCAATAGAGCTACAGAGTTGAGTGATAATCCTCCATGATTTTGGCACTACAACTGACCTCGTACAGATTTATTTTTACAAACTTTTAATATAAAAAAAAGTATTAAAATTTTTTTGGAAAGCACCTTGAACACACCTTGAACAGTTGTTTCACAGGATTGCAAACGGAAGAAAATAGCTTGAATTGCTCTACTGGATCAAGCTTTGAAACATGTTGCGCTTCACACTTCAGCGATGTCACAGCAAGTGTTTTCCATGGGTGCTCTCCAAACATACATTTGAGCCAGTTGGACATGGTTTCCATTCCATTCGGTATACAAGTGTTGGCATCATACACAATACAGATTGTGTGTCACATGCTCGTAACGACTAAAGTCAGATGAGGAGGCAGCACTCAAAAGCTGTTTGAAGATGAAATTTACGTTTACCACAGTATATCCACTATCTGCTGCTGTTTGATTATCAGCTGATACAGAGTCAGTGTCAAAACTAGCGTGTCCTAACTGCACTATATTTAAGCTGGTCTCCCCGCCCGTGCCACTACATACCAAGTGGCACAGAGGCACAACTAAATGGAGTACCACTCTAAAAAGGGAAAACATCTGCTGTGACTTTACTAATTGGGGTTTGACCAGAAGTGCTACATGCTTGAAGGTTTGAAGCTATATGAATATCAATGCAACCACAGTTCTCTTTTCTGTGATACAATGCTCCCTTTTTACGTTTCAACGGTGGCGATGCTCAGTATAATGCAACTTAAGAAAAGGCATACAAAAAGACAGAGGAGAAAGCTAATTAAGGAAACACCTTCATCAATTTGACTATGTGGAGCATTTATAATGAAAATATTAGGACTAAGCTGGTGAACCAAGACACTCACCGTGAGGAGACAAGGATATGCAAAAAAACTAAGTATTTGTTGTGAAAGCAAGGAAAGGGAGTGCAGTCTTGGGGAAGCTTGGGCTGGAAGCTGAGAAGGACGGGGATCCAGGGCAGGGAAGCAGAGCTGACAAGATGAGACGAGGGACTAGAGACAGGGGACAGAACCGGAGCAAACAGCACGGCGAAGGAAACGGGAGACAGGGTTAGACGAGGGAAAAAACTGACGACAGGAAAACTGATATGAAAAATGGCTCAAAGCGTAGACTGACTGGTGCAGAGGCTAAGTGGTAAGGCTGAGTATTTGTAGAGGTCTTGATTATTGAGATGAGGTGCAGAGGGTGCACACCGTCTCCAGTCACACGATCAAACACACACACACACACACACACACACAAAGAGGGAGAGGAGCCATTTTGACATGAAATAGTAGAGTAATCTCATGTGTAGCAAAGGCTTTCCAGTGAGCCAACATGCACAATAGCAGCACCATGACTCTGTTTGACCTGAATGGAACTGAACATTAATTGGTTTCATTGCCTGTGTTTACCCTTTTATTCTTAATTTGCTTGTGTTTTTTAAGCTGCAGTATGCTGAGCTCTCAGTCCCACCACATATTCCCCAGTTTATGCCTCCTTTGTGCTCTCTGAAGCATGACTTGGGTTTCAGCTTCTATTGCAGCAGTCAATAGCACAACATGGCCACCAGATGTCACCAAACACCACTCAAAGTCTGTAGTTATTCTGTAGCAACTAACATTACCTTGTATGTTTTTACTGACTCAGTTACTCATTTAGTTGAATTACTCATTTATAAAAGAAGACTATATGTATGTATATAATTCATAGTACTAGAATACTTGTTTGGTGGTATTACTCTTCTGTTCAACTGGATTTCAAAATGGAAAAATGTCTACAGTAGTAGTATCAATATTATCTGGGTGAATGCTCAAGAAAAACAAAATAGGGGATAAATTGTAAATTGACTGTCATCCTTCTTCTTGATAAAATCTAAATAGTGGCTATACTTTTTTTTTCTCAGAGAGGTGGGACTGCAAGTGTGAGTGAGCTCTCTGACACTGACTCTGACTACTATGTTAAATCTCTCTCCTCTCTCTGTGCCTCTTTCTGTGCAGGACCTGGGACAGGTCGAGATATCAACGGCTCCGCCTGTGTATCTCAATCACTGTGGCTCCTGCTGGCCTGCTTCGCCTGCCTTTTCTTCAAGTGTTAATACCGCTGTCCCCTTGTCCTGGCCTTTCCTAACTCCTCCTCCCATCTCCACATCACCTCCTCTTCCTCCTCCTCCTCCTCCTCCTCCTCCTCCTCCTTCTGCTCCTCCTTTACAGCTCACCGACATCCTTATTGCTACCTTATTACCAACTTTACCGCCCCCCAACCCAGACTGTTTGCATCATGATACGAAAACCTTACGTGCTCTTGAGCACTGCTTACAGATATTACGAAAAGCGATGGGTTATGAGTAAAATGTTATAAGAACAACAACAAAAAAAACAATGAAATGAAGGACAGAACAAGCAAACAGTGCTCTCTTAACGAATCGCATTGTTCTTCTTAATTTGTATGCACTTCTTTGTTTCTGCTATATCTTGTCTTCGGGGTCTAGATCGGGTGTGTTGTGTTTTTGTCTTCATGGGAATGAAAGCACAGGCACCCCAAGGATGCCAACAATCATTTGTTTCTAAGTAGTACTGAAGACGTAAGGTGTATTTCTTCTTACTCCCATAGATGCATTATGTTTACTTAAATTTTAGATTTAACCAAGTGTTTAACCAGTGCATTACTGAGCAACATGCAAAGTATCTGCCAAATATTCATAAACTATATAAGATTTGAAACTAACACATGCAGAAATCAAAGGGAAAATACTGCAGCTGATTCTGTAATGAGATTAGAGCTTGATATTAAAATCTGTACTACCATAATCTGATGCTACTAGACTGAAGCAAAGATATAGAGCATTAGCCGAATGTCTCTCCAATCAATGACATTGATTCTAGATGCAGCAGTCATTTGGGCTGTTGCCGCCGAGCCTAAAATCGAGGATGCAGTGAATAGAAGTGACTTGATCTCACTGAGCTTAAACCATGCGGAGTGCAAACCTGAGGAAATTAGTTTATCTGCTGATGGATACCTACATCTTCATCCAGTGGCTTTGCAACCACTCGCCTTTATTCCAAAAGAATTTCTCTTTTCTTTTGCAACAGGAAAAGAAACACAGTAGGTTATAATGATGCGTACTGTACATAGTAAAATTTTGTATTTCTCTATGATAAGACAACTTGTTCTGCCACTGTAACAACAGGAAACAGAGAAAATTGTTGCAGTGTATGTTGCTTGTTTGACAACCAACCAACCGTACTGGCAGTTTATCTCTGCTCCACAGCAGGCTGCACCCCATTTAGCTACATAATACTGTACCACATACAGTATTTGCTTTTAGCTTATGAGTTTTAGGATCATTCTTCTATACTGCTGGAATTTGGATAAAAATGTATGACACCAATGAATGACTTACTTTTTAGTTTTTCTCTTTCAAAGAAGTATGTGTGTTTTAATATGAAATGATACAGGAAAATTCATAATATATTGATATTGAGTTTTTTTTTTTCTGTCTTTACCTCATTCATTTTAGTTGTGTGTATATATACTTGAATCCAATGTCCTTATACTATATGAGAAAAGGCAAATTTTATGTGTCCATGTTTCTGAGTAGGGTATCAATTTGTTGAGGATGAATAACTTGTAGATCTCTTGAACTGGCCACCCTGCTCTATCATGTGAACTGAAGCCCATTATACAATGATGTTTTTTTTTTTTTTTTAAAAAAGGTCTAGCATTAAAAAGAAGATAGTTTTGTGCAGTTATTATTGTACCTATTCTTGAGATTATATAAGTGCTGGCTTACATGATGTTATAGGGAATGGAATATTATGTTTAGCTTGTAATGCTCTTTCATATACCAGGAATTCAATATGAGAGCAGAAAACACATGAATGCTTATTCCCCTCAGTGGCCATCAAGGCAAGTTTAACAAAATTATACCATTAAATTACATGTCCCACAGCAGATTTCCTCATCACACTGATCACTGAATTTATGTCTTTACGAACAAAGTGGTTCAACGAATACAACATGTGTCATATTTTGTAAAACTCACAAGAAGAAGATCTTTCAAACAGCTCATTGCTGCTCTGATGAGAATTGCTGAAACTGGTGCACTATTAGCTGCCTTTTTTTCGCCATTTATTTTGACCTACTGTAAGGTGACTAATAGCGTACAGACTCCAGCGCCCAGCTCAGCCCCTCGACTGGATGTGTGTTCATTTCTCCGCTCTTCTAACAACCAAGCCGAGATAGTACTAGTACTGTAAAACACACGTGTAATTAATGTCATCCTTGTCATGCATTAAAGACATTGTTCCCAGTGTTTTCATTGTAAATGCTTCCTGAGGCCACGACTGTGTGACTTTGTAGTGTTGGTAATGCCATATGATCCAGTCTAATTTTCATGTGGGTGAAACAGTAGAGCTATAGCTGTACAGGGACTAAAACAGGCCACAATGGCAGCAAACAATGAAGCATTTAAACGGTTAAAACAGCATTTTGTCGTCTCTATCAGTCACAGCATTAACCAATACACCAAACAAGAACCTACAATCAGATCTCCCAGTCTAGGAAGTGATAAGAAAGCTGCTTGTTTTTGTGCTTTCACATGATTTTTTCTAAATTTATTTTCTACAACTGAACAACGCTGGTGTATCCACTTTAACGTGGATTAACTTGACTCCTGATGTTTTTCTACTACATTGGTCCTTTTGCAGACTCTCTTGCCGCTTTTTAGCCTCTGGTTAGCTTATGGATGCTAGTTTATCAGCAGCCATTATCATCTTACTGCAGTAAGAAGTGAATGATCTGAAAACTGTGGTGAAATAGTTTTCTCCGTGATCAGTTTGCATGAGAGTGGTCTGTGCTACATGTCTATTTCAGTGAAGTCCGTCTGTCTCACCATGTGTCGCATAATAAAACCTCAGGGCAGAGCTAGGCTGGGACCCTGACAGACTAGCAGAGCAGGGTCGAAAATCTCCAAATTGTGCTTAGCATTTATTTTAACCTGCTTGGAATGCATGTTGGGTACTTGAGTTCACTGCATCATGGCAAATAGCTTGTGGATTTTTTTTAAAGCAAGGATCTCAAACTGACGGCCATTTTCAGACCCTACTTCCGACCTGCAACATGATGTCAGAAATATCATATAATCCAGCCTTCAAGTTCATTATTTTTTATTTTGTTTTTTCTTTTTGTTTCTTATCAATTTAAAGAACCCCTTCATATGCAATTAAACATTTTTAAAACAATTATATTTGCAAAACAAAATTTTGCGTAAAATAATGGCAAAGGTCCAAGGTGCCAAATGCATGCAAAAGGTTAATAAGATGTAGCAGGCTGCAAACAACAAAGATGATAGAAAATGATGATTGAAAATTGTACAGAAAGTACTCTTTGCATTTTGGTAATGTTAGAAATTGAAATATTTGTAGAATATTGCGCTTTCATGTAGTACTTGAATTTTGAAGTGGCCCTCCTGTGATATTAGCTCCCAAGCCAATCTGCGTTTGAGACCCCTGTTTTAAAGGATGCTACACTAACGTCATTGTCTTAACTTTCCTGTGAGGCAAACCTCATTAAAGTGTATCCATGCAGGTTAAAACCAGCCAATAGATACCAACACCACTACTATAAAAGCCATGGAGCTTTGTCTTATCCACAAAGCAGAAAGGCATAAGGAAACACTGTCATTGCTCATAGAGACCAACAGCCAGCCTTTGGACACATCACCAACCACCTGTAGACAGACCTGGATATCTACTGAAGACTGTAGGAGCAGATTCCTAGTTTACTATTGAGCACAGCCTCAAAACATCACCATCGCTTCACTGTTGGCTTATGTGTGTGTGTGTGTGTGTGTGCGCGCGCCTGTGTGCTCTGATTCTGTTAATTATTATTGACCAACCTGAGAAGTTAACACAAGGCATGATATACATGATAAGTTGGCCAAACATCTACTTTCCGTTGATGGTTACAGTGGTAACCCTCTATTGTAAGTTAAGATTCTTTCTTTCTTTTCCACCTCTGTGTGTATATACAGTATGATGTTTCTACAGTAGAATGTTGTAAAGTCAGCAAATCCATAAGATCGTGTTTATACAACTCAACATTTAAAAGTTTAAACAGGAAATGTAAGTATCACGTTTATACGTCCCTTCCCTTTGTCATGG
Source organism: Morone saxatilis (assembly GCF_004916995.1). Lineage (NCBI taxonomy): Eukaryota > Metazoa > Chordata > Actinopteri > Moronidae > Morone > Morone saxatilis. The sequence goes on along the minus strand of NW_023340257.1, from coordinate 6,570,248 downwards.
GAAATTAAGATACAGTCATGATTATGACACAACATGTCCCGGGTTTTTTTTTTTTTTTTTCTATTTTACCTTACTTTATTATGGCATAAGGTGATTGCAGTCAGTTTCTAAAAAAAAATATATGTAATAAAGGTATATGAGAAAATGTTCATAACACAAAATAAAGTTGTTTGAATTTAATGTTCTGTATTTGAATGTGACTTGAGATGTCTGGGAAAGTAACCTCTTTTTCTGGAGATAGCTTGGAACACACAGAATCGTAATGGTACTGCTGTGTTTATCACCATGTAACATGCAAATAAAATAATATATGTATTGTTATATTCTCTCTGGAAGACATTTTTGTATGTAAGTATGAGAATTATAACTGACTCCGCTCATCGGAATGTTCCAGTTTCTGTCTTTTTTCTGTGCCAAAGATGGAAGGTAAGACTGGTGTTATCACATATGGACACACATCATAGCAATATGGAACAGGAGCCACATCCTGTTGCAGTGAAATGTTTCACCACAAGGTGTCACAACAAGCCAAATTATGCCTCCACTGTGTCTTGGTATTTGGCAGAATGAGGACAAACATATTATTCTGCATCATGATTAGCCTCTGACTCTGATGATGAACAGGGAATGTAGCAGTGTTAAAGGTTAGAAAAACACATCTGTAGTGGCAGTTTCCTGCTCACACCCCCACACTAGCTGGGAACATGTGGGTGGTGAAAGTAGATATTATTTTTTATATACTGTATACCATAACTGTTATCATACAAAGACACTGGGTGCAAGAGTAAAAACTCTTGCAATTTTGTTAAAAATTATGTGATGAGACCAATTTTAGTTCTTGAGATTGAGGAGATTGACGGATTTGAGGAAAATAAATTATGACAGGACAGTGCTGGATTATTTGAGTCTTTTTCAACTTTCAAGATAGGAGTATTGAGGAAGGTATGGGAGAGAGTATGACTCAGAAGGGAGCGATAAAAGAAACTTTTCAGAGAAATTATTCCCATTCCAGTACTGCTTGTTCAGCAAACCAGCCTCATTAGCGTGAAGGTCATACAACTTTTGTGAGACTGAGGATGGTATTTATGTTAACCTTGGAGTTATTATTTTTACTGAACCATGCTATCTTGACAGAAGTCACACAGGTCCCATTTTAACTCTCAGCAATTGCATATGCTCTTTACATAGCATCTTTAAATCATTATTTAATTCTGATATCAAAGATATATAAGATTGGTGCATAAACATGCACACTAGTATCATTCTCTGTTGGTACATAAATGAGCGACTGAGATGTTATGGAATCAACACACACCACTGTATGCAGATGGTCAAAAACCTGGATTCTGATCCAGGGATAACAGGGTCCTCATGTTTCCCAAATAAGATCAAAACCAGGATAAGACTCATAACTAAAACATCAATTGTTGCATCTCATGCATGTCAAGTGTTGCATCTGCTAATGAAACATTTCTAAAACAGTGGTTTTGCAAATATTTGTTAGTGTCCCTGTGTATAGTGCCTTAAAGTGACATAAGAAAAAATAATGTAGCTATACAGCCAGTGCCCAATGGCGCAAAGAATTAAAAACAGTTAGCCTGGTTTCTTGTTTTCCTGGTTCAACTGGATCAACGCCTCTACCTAAAGCTCACTAATTTACCTATTATGTCCCTGTGACACTTGGACACCAGGTTGGACTTCCCTTAGACATGAGCAACCTCAAAGTCACTCATAAAACTACAAATTGTTGTCTTTACAGATCTGTTTTTGTACAGATTAAACAAACAAATAATATATATTATAGTGTTCTTGAGAGCTGCTGGTATAGACTTGGGTTTTTTCTACCTTCACACAAAAACCAGGCGAGCTGTTTCCCCCTGTTTATGTCTGATTTATATCGAACAGACAGACATTAAAGTGGTATCGATCTTTTCACCTAACTCTCAGCAGGAAAGAAAAATAAACACATTTACCCAAATGTCAGACTACCCCTTTAAATACAGTCTTACACCCATACACTGCATATTCTACCCTCTGCATCATTTTAACATGGCTTTAAACAAACTCCACAGTTTATGATGGTAATTGGCACATTTGCTTTATTTTGAAAACAGACATTGAAACCATTTTTAGTTTTTTCATATTTTTTTTCTCACAAGTTTGAACTCCTTGATAAGGTTGAAACTGGACATTGCACTCACTGGAACATGGGAAAAGTATTTTTTGTTTGCTCATTTGTTTGATTTTTCTTTTTCACTTTTTTTTTCGTAACATCAGTGCAAGAGTATTTTTCCAATTCATATAAACTGTCATAACAACACCAAAGACATCAAAAAGAAGCCGCCACACCTCTTAAGTTTTTGTGACTGCGAAAAAGTTCCTCTCAGAGGGAGAGTTCCCATCATGCATCTGGTTCGATGGTTCATGCTACTGTTCTCACGTTTGGTTGTCAGAACACAAATCGTCATGTAAGAGCCAGTTACATCAATACTATAGCTGAGTTCTATAGTTTTATTATATGATCATGTCATTGAAATAGCAACAGGTCCATTACTGTATATGTGAGTAAACAGAGAGTTTGTAAAAGGGGTGTAAACCAAGCTTGAATGACTCAAGCAGAATAGAGAGAGAGAGTAATATCTTGTCCTATATGTGGTTTTTGGGTTCAGGATAAAGCTGCCAAACTGGAAATATCACACATTTAATTATACATTCTATTCTCTATCCGATGTGTCAGTACGTTACCTATTTTGCTGTGTTCTCAATACACTGTTGAAAACGAGAGTTGCATTTTTAAAACCGGCTAGTGTTTGTGCGTGCGTTTGCAGAAGTACGGATTTTATTTGTAAAATGTGTTTAAAGAAAGTGCATTGCAATGCGAATAAAGTATGCTGCATTCACAATGCCTTTTAAATGTGGAAATATCCAGTTGGGAGCGGTCACACCACCACTGATTCGCTTACAATAGATAGTGAAGATGTACCAAATCAAATCCTCCTTCTCATCCTCCTCCTCATCCTCATCATCATCATCATCAAGGTAACAATAATTTTTCATACTGAACAACATCATCAGCTTCATCATCATCATCATCATCACTTCCTCATAGTATTAGCTTGAGCCAAAAAACTTCACGCTGGAAACTCCCCCAACATGAGAAAATCATTGCCACACAAAAAATGACAAACAAATAGAAACGGACTGCCTTCACATTGGGAAGGCAAAGAGATTTTTGTTTTTGTGTTATTCTTCATACTCTTAATTCTGCTTTCTTTAGGTCAGACTTTGCTTTAGTCATCCTTGGACTCAGTGGCCTCCGCCGCTGCATCTGCCGGGGTGGCCTCCTCTGCTTTAGACTCCTCTGCAGCATCTGGGTGGAGGGAGGGAGGTAAGGAGGATGAAGGGTAAAGAGGGAAAGCAAGAAGAGGAAAATTAGATGTAAGGGTGGCAAGAAGGGTGACAGATAAAAGGTGGGTTGGAGAGAGGAAGAGAAAATTAGCCTGTGGAGAGGCAGTTTTACATTGTGGGGTTGGAATAATAAAGCTCTATCTGGGTCTTCTGAGATACTGAGCATCAAAGATTTTACATGTCAGCTGCTACTTTTGATGTTTTAAACATATCATCTCAGTAGGTTCTCCATAAGGTAACTTTTAAAAACCATAAAAATTCATTCCAGAAAAATAAAAAACTGTGTAATTGCATGTTGTCGACAAGATGTCTACTCTACTAAAAGTGACAGCATGTCAGTTAAAAGGTGCCACCTTGTGTCTTGAATCCCACATCGGTTGTGTAAATAATAAAGGAAGAGAGTGTTCCTAATGGACCCATGAAGCATTTGAACTGACATCACAAAGCTTACAGCAGCATCTGTCGCATCTGATACTGCGTGATGCCCACAGTGTACTGCACTGTAATAACTTGGCGTGGCACTGTAATAACTAAACGTGGCTTACTAAGAGATAAATACTGCTGAATAACGATCCATGATACATTACTAAGCCATTACTAATCAAGTTTGTTGAGTAACATTGATCCAATGCTTTGTATTTTTCTATGGTTTATTCGATTCTGCTTTTTGTAAATCCTGTGCTGTATGCTATTTCGCTGCTGTTATTTTTATATCTATCTATATATTGTCTATAAAATCGAATGTAAAAATGTCATGAAGACTGTATCAGCTACAATATTTTAGGACCTTCATTTTATTGTTCCTGACCAATCCTATTATTCAAGTGCCCTGAAAGTGGTGATGTCATACCATGATGATCTCATACTCTTTTAATAGAAAGAGCGAGACATCAAAGAATGACATCATTGCATTGGACATTAGGGTGATGTAGTGCATGTGTGTGAGTGGGTCTGTGTATGTGAGGGTTAGGCCAGGAGAGATGAGAGAGGATGGAGATGAGAGAGAAGAGGAGACAGACGAGAGGAGAGAGAGAGAGAGACAGAGAGAGAGAAGTGGGGCAATCATGTCTGTGTGTGACTCAAGACAGCATGGTAACTTCCAGAGGTAACAGGTAATTAGCTTGTTAGAGTATGACAGACTTGAGAGTGCCTTTCTTGCAACCACTGAGCTTTGTGATTCAAATTTTCACCCAATTCACGGAACCCAAGCCGTCATTTCTGGTATTCTGATCAGTGCCACCTCACTTACTTACACCAGTGATATAGCTGACTGTGATTATTTGCAAATAATAAGAATTATAGATGGGAAAACAAACGCCCAACCTCTGGTGATTGTGGTTTGCCGGTTCAGCCCACGGATTTCAGTTTTCAGTAAACAATGGTAATGAGAGCATGACACACAATTTTCTGTGAAACTTAAAACTCAGATATAAAGTAGAGCTGAAGTTGAAGGAAGACTGGCACTAAGACATCAATCATCACCACCATCAGTATTTTCAGTGCACACAATATACTTTTTCCAGCTTCTATTTACATTTGTAATTTTGTTTTTAACATAAGGATGTCTCAATTATCACTTATGATGAAGACCATGGACCGCAGACAGGAGTTCCGCAAGGTTTAGTTCTGGGTTCACTTTTGAGTCTTTGTTACCATTAGGGGTCTTCATCCATAATCATAATAATTATCCATTATTACTGTTATGCAGATGACACCCAGCTCTATATGGTAGTTGATCCTGATGACCTGAGCCCTCTTTACTCTCTTGAGAACTGCGTCTCTGATATTAATTTATAGATGACTCAAAATTTTCGCAAACTTCTTGACAACAAAACAGAGGCCTTTAAAGAGAGGTTCTTAAGATAAAAGAAAAAATACACGTCTACAGTTCATTACACTATTTCAGCACTTTACACCTCAGGCAAAATCTGGGCATTATCGTGGCTCTAATCTAACTTTCTAGCTGCATATAAGTTATATCAGAGAAGACTGTGTGTGCTATTAATATTTTAAATGTTGTTTAAGTCTGCACTTTGAGCTGCAATTCATGTATAAAGGGTAGTGAAGTTTTTTTTATTATACTATTATATGTGATTATGGAGTGCTATGTCACTATTCTATGACAGTTAACAACTTGGTCAGATGTAACTAAGGGATGCCGCTGACATGGATTATGCTTTGTGGAGAAGCTGGATCATACTCAGGCTGCCTCATAAATTATTCAGTCAGATCAGAGTACCTGGCGTCCTTGTGCATGTGACTCCAGTCTGTGCGCTGACAAACCTCAACCAAGTGACTTTGTTATAAATATTAATTTTCTCTCTGAGTCAGTTCAAGTTGGTAAAGCAGATTGTGGCCAGCAGTGCATTTTTAATTAGCAGTTTTTGTCAAGTAGGGTTTGTTTGTGACAGACTTTCCCGGTGTGGATCGTGACCAGTAGGGATCATTAATCATTCATTGAAATCAGAGCACCTGTTATCCCCGCTCTGCTCCATGCAGGCCAGCTATCCCATCGAGGTGGTAACTATGACAACAGGGAGACAGCACTGCCTAGGTGACCTAGTTTCCTTGTAGTTCTCCAGTTGGTATGTGTGTGTGTATTTCCCACCTCACACACCCACTTACTCGAGACTGAGCATGCTCCATTAACTACCTGTCTGACCCAGACTGAGAGTCCTTGGACCAGAAATATGAGATCATGTCAAGTTTTTGTTGTGAGAGTTGCTATATAAATGTTCTAGTGTGATTTCATGGCCTTCTAGTTTCTCTCAGGTATACACTATAATTGGACATCAAATGGTGGTTTGCTTTGAAATCTACTGGTTGATGTTGGAGGTCCAGAGGGCGAGCTTATTATCAAATATTTTGACCTGCTGTGATGTGTAAAAAGGAATTATTGGGGTAATCCATTTTCAGCACTATTTGCGTTTTATTATGAATAAATTACTGTAGCATATGACCCATCTGGGATGTTCATGAACCTTTATGACTCTCCGAACATGACTGCCCATTATACATCAACATTCTTCACCAGCACTAATCATTTCTATTCCAGTCTCCCACTCATTAGTAAGGAGTTTCCATCTTGCAGATGATGAGCTACAAGGCTGTCTAATCTAATATTGAGCTGTGTCTCTGTGTTAACCAGTGAATGGTGGAGCACTTTAAAGATCTTTAAATCCCAAAGACTCAACCAGCAGTTATTTCCTGTGGTAGCAGACTATAGGAAAGCTTACCTATTCTTCTTTATTAGTATTTTACAGTAAGTTATTGCTTCTGATCAGTCTGAAATTATTTTTAACTTGCAAACATGTGCACACCTAAATGTTTGATTCAGAGTCTTGAGAACCTTCTTGCAGGTTCTATATTAGTAATCTTCATTTGGCATGTAGTGGGGTTTTAAATCAATCTCACTGTAATTAATGAAGTTTATAATCTGCACACCTTTATCTTTTGTTTGGTTAGGCTCCTCCTTCTCAGCTGTCGGGCTGACAGCAGCAGGCACTTCGGCTTGTCTGGCCTCCTCCTTTTTCTCTTCACTCTCCTCCTCCTCCTTTTTCTCCTCAGCTGTGGCTGTGGTGGGACTCTTGGCTGCCGCCGCTGGGGCTTCCACCTCTTTGGGCTTCTCCTCAGGTTTCTCCTCTGCCTTTGGCTCCTCTTTCTGGGGCTCAGAGGGCGCTGTGGCGGCCGTAGGAGAAGCAGCAGCTGGTGCTGCCGCTACAGGAGACGTCGCCGCGCCTGCAGGAGAGGCAGCAGCAGCTGCCGGAGAGTTAGCTGGCTTGTCTGCCACTGGGCTTTTGGCTTGGCTTGTCTCCTCCTCCTTCTTGGCCTCCTCTCCTGCAGCTTCTTCCTCCTTTGCAGGTGCTTCCTCTCCCTCCGCTTTCTTTGCCTCCTCTCCTTCCTCTGTCGCCTCCTCTGCAGCAGCAGGACTGTCTCCCTCCTTATCTTCCTCTCCATCTTTCATCTTTTTCCGAGTTATGTGTCCACGGAAGCTGGCCTGTATTTTGGTTGCAGCCTTGTGGGCCTTGTCCTCGGGTTTGTTGGTGGTGCCATCCTGTTCAATCTTCTGGTCCGCCTCCTCATTCTTCTCCACCTGGTAGCCAAGAGAAAATACAACAGGTTAACATCTACTATAGGCCATCGTGCAGGTCCACTGCAAACCAGTAAGGGAATGTATTGTTGTTATGCTAAAACTTGCAAAGAATCCCTCTACTGTTGGGGTGTGTAGCTTGAGGATGGTTATCCCAAAAAATCATGCTGGCATACTTTTATTTGGGATTAGAATCCTACTAAAGGTAGGTACAATATGTCATGAGTTGAAAGGTCAGAAGTCAGAAAAGGACCAATGTATATGCTATGAGAGGGGGTTTATTAGTTAACTGATGTATTTATAACCATTACTGGAGAATTACAGACTAGGAAAAGTTGGGTTAGGTTCAGGACTGTTTTGGAGTTGAGTAAAACTATAGGACTGGATGAGGAACAGGGTTAGGAATAGGACAGTACACAATGTAATATTGATATTACCTTCAGTAACTGGATCCATACAGTAGCTGTCCATCAAATAGTGGGTTGTGCTATGAGTCATATAAATCTAATGAAAAGAAATCAAATCAAATAAAGGAATGAATGATGAGCACTGAAAGTGGCAAACAAAATGAATCAGTACATTCAAAATTAATAGGCAAACAAATCAAGGTAAAATATTCTCCTGCCAAGATTCAACCAATCAAAAGCTTTAATTGTGCACCTTAAATGAATGTGAATAAGCAACATGGAGCAAACACAAATTGTCAAAGAAGCATGCAGGCAGTGCAGCATTACAGTTAGCCAAATGATAAAGATGTGAAAACTGCAGAATCTGAATGGTTTTGAGGGTTTTTGTCCTTCCAGGTATCAAGGCTTTGTCAGGAGCCAGCTATTGATGTGACAATATAGTGAATACACAGCATTTTATCATTTAATGTGCTGGAAAGAGGAGATTTAGTGCCATTGTGAATCCTGAGAATAACAGACGTGTGTGAGGGTCGATTGTCTCCGCATAATGAATTGGTTACACTGGGATTTGGGGCAGGACAAATCACTCTAGGCATTTATTGCGGTTATTCAATCCGGGCATGAGGTTGATACTGTCCTCTTGATAATGGTACTGAAATAGATTTAGTGAATAATTACACTTAAGCGTAGAACCTTTCCATGGAATTCATTAATGTCCCCTGCATTCACTGCTAATGATATCTTCAAAATTGTAACCAGAAAAATGTAAGCGTTTAAAAGTGAGGCTCTTTCTCCAAAATAATGAGCCAATCTCTATTCTCTATGTACAGTAGCTTTCTACAGATCCATCTCTGGCTGCTAGGGAACGAGCTGCCTGCTAGAATCTCCTCAGCATTCACTGCCATACCCCTCGCAACCATCAAAGGTTACCTTGACAACCAGAGTGCTAACTCATCACAGCGCTGTCTGCTGGTTGGTGCTATGAAAGACTATATGTCACCCTGATTGGCAGTGCACCTGACCCCTCAGGGAAGCAGGCCAATAGGAACTCATAAATCAGACGGAGCAATCAGCATGGCTAAGGAGGGGTTGTGTATGAGCAACGGCGGGGGGTGCAGTGCGGGGCCGGTGGGGGGGCCGAAGGGGTTATATGTGTGTGTATCAATTCTGGCAGTCTGTGTCACTGAGCCGTTGCGTCTTGTTTAAGGTCAGTGAATTTCCGTGGAAATGGTTTTCAAGATGCAACTCGGTAGCTACATCCATCAGTCCCTTTCCTGATGCCTTCTGTCTCTAATAGTATCATTATATTGGAAATAAGGTTTGACTTGGACAGCTGCCTGGGTGAGGAATCACATCTGCGTGACATGATTTAAGAGCCAGAGGCCCTAAACCAACATGTCTTTTTCAGGGTCAGTGTGTCAGTCCAATATTGGAGCAGAGAGGCCAAGGTGCAGCTGTGTTGGTATATTCACCTCCTCCACCTTCATTCACATGCCATCCCCAGGGTTCAGGGTGTAAATCCTGCAGTTCCTAATATACACCATCTTCCTGAAGCAATTTCGTGCAGTGCAATATTAAAAAAAAACAGCACAATGCTGTTGGCTGTGGAGGGATAGTAGATTTTTTAAAGGCTTTACAATGCTTCACAGATATAGTGATTTATGTTTACAGGCTAAGCTAGAGCTGTTTACTTAACAATCAGCTATTAAGTGTGAAAATAAACTTTAGCAAGTGTCCAGCTTTTAGAACAGATAGCAACAGTTGAGACAGACAAAGCACCACCGGCACGCCCTCTGCTCTTAATCATATGCAGGTCTCTAGTGACTTATTGGACTTTTATTATATCTGATCTCATAGGTGCTTACAATTGCCAAAAAAATGACCCAAGCACTTAACTCTAAATAGAATTACTTACTGGCTGCATACAGTGAGTCAGACAGAGAGAGAAAGCGATGGATGAGGGTGTTTGGGAATATGGAGGTATGACATCATTATTGGAACGGAGAGGATGTCATTTACTTTAGTGATCTGGGTGTGTTTGAGCGCAAATGTAATAAAATACCAGCAGAGTGCCAAGTGATCTCATATCAGCGTAAGAAGACGGGGAGGAAAGATCACCATCATGGTTCGTCCACAATTGTAGCATCATCATTTGAATTATTGATATTTGTCTGTGCATCACCCTCAGAAATGCTGCGCTGTCATTTTATGACTGCTCTACTACACTGAGCAACTTGGACTTATATTAAACTTATTATGCTGTAATATACAATGCACCAGTGGTTAATGACTGAGATAGTGTCTACCATAAAACCCCATGTTATCGAAACAGAAACAAAAGTGCAAATCCTTTAAGAAACGCTTCTTGAAGACTCTGACTGTTAACTGAACCCTGGTCACGTACCCTCTTGCAGGCGCTATTCCACCCGGCATCTGTGCGGCACACATTTCCATTCATAAAATACAGCAGCACCTCCCAAAGGTACAAGGTATACTCCCTTTAAGTCTTTACACCAAGACTCCACGACCGTTTCAACCCTTCCTTCGTTCATTCGAGTCAACATATTTGCATTATCAGTTTAATGGAATTACTTATTACAATTAGCCCGCAGAGCTTTCTCTGGTTGCCATAGATACACTACATTATTTTATCATCCAGCAAGAAGTGGATGTTTGCAATATAACAGTGCTTTTCTTGCATGATTGTAAAACAGATTATGCAATCCTCCAGCAATTATAATAGTAACAGTATAATGTAGCAACATTAAAAGCTTGCTGTAGGACAATTTAGTAAGTGTAGGTGACAAATGATTACTGCCATCTTCATGTTCAGAATCTAAATGTACAATAGCTCACAGGTTAATCTATCTGAATACAAGAGTTCCATTCACCAGGGGACAAACGCCTCTGTCTTTTCTGTCCGTAAAGGTAATAAATGGTCGTGCTAAAATGTGTTCAGTACATTATCTAACGGCTAGATGTGTCTATTACTGCTTTGCCTGTCAGCTGCAGTCTGTGCTCTCTCTCTTTTTCTGTCTCTGTCCTTGGGTGGGCACCGGCTGTCGTGAGAACCACACCCGAGAGTCAGTGGCTTTACCGACAGATCCATAAGCACGCACACACACACACATACACACACCATCCCCCAATGGTGACACACAGTAACAATCCGCCACCTTCCCACTGCCTCATTGCCAGTACCATTAGGGACTTGTTTCAGGAGGAGGGGGGTGGGAGGGGAGGAGAAACAGGGGAAGACACGGTGGAGCGGTGGTGCTTATGTCGGTAGAATTACCACACAACCACAGCTCACACCAGGCACGCATATAATCAAATCTTGTTTTTTTTTAGTTCTTTTTTTATTCTGATCCATTCAAGCGGGAGACTCCATTTTCACCTCGCCGCTCCGCCCAGCCTTGGATCGAATGCCGCTAGCAAGAGGGGAGAGAAATATTAAAGGTAATATTTGCATTTATAATGGTGGACTTACAGAACATTGCTTCGCGGAGGCCCTTTTATCACACACCCAACAAGTGCAGCTGCTGAATTTATTTGACTTAAGTCCCTTTAATGTGTAATTATTCAAGATTTGTGTATATTAAACCAGATTATTACAAGTAATAAAAAATATATAGTGCATTGGCCAATTTAAATCAAATGGAGAAAGTCCCCAAACATTTTGTCATATTAGCACAGTTCCCGAGCAGGCGGAGAGATAATATAAGCCACTCTGGTGGTGGCACACATACTTCCTGCAATGACACCTCTCTCCTGAAAAGCCCAGCATGATTTGAATGGCTGTCTGTTTTTCTGCAGGAACCATCCAGACACCAAAGACCAAAGACCGGCTGGTGTCTGCAACTGCTCAATATCTCCCTCTCCTTCTTTCTCTTTCTGTCGTCTTACACTCTCTTCCTCACTAAGCAAACTGCTACCCACTCATTCTCTCTCTCTCTCGCACACACACACACAGACACAGCGGAGCACCACACCCTTTTAGCCAGCTATCTCCTGCAGATGAGGAGAGGGGGGCTCAGGTGGTGACTGCCACAGCCCCCGCTCGCCATCTCTCTCTCCAATCCCTCCCTCTCTCTCGCTCTCTGTCCTTTGACGGTGAATTGATGAGCGATGTTAAAGGATGCACTGTTTCTTTTACCATGGCCCGGGAAAAGATGCTCCGCAGTCTCTAATAAGCGGCCATATGCCAGCGTCATTACATCCTCTGGAGCTGCCTGTAATTCAATTACACAGACTCTCCGCCTGAACAAAGGCTCCGCAATCGCCACTGATATCATAGGGGCTGAGGATGAGGTTGGGGAGAGGGGCAGTGGGGCTGAGGAGAAGGGCAAGTGGAGAGGAGCAGGAGGAAAAGGGGCTGTAGGTTTTGACATGGTAAAGGCAGGAACTGGAAATATGGGCTGTGGCTGGTGCTATGGCTGTAGCCAGGCTCTAGGGAAAGAGGCTTTAAATGCATGGGGAGCCACAGTATCAGATGAGATAATTGTCTTTAAGGTTGCAGACCGGGTTTTTAAGTCTGGTCTAGATTTAGGCTCAACATGAAAGTGGAGGCAGAGCTAGACGGGACAGACAGGTATGGTTCTGGTGCTGGGAGGAGAACTAGGAATGGAACTGGGGCGGAGATGGAGAAGAGCACATATGGGTGGGATCTGAAGTCCTGGTTTATGGGAGAAATGGCAGCTTTGAGTAGGCCTGGTGGTGGAGGAAGACCTGAGTTTAATAAAGAGCTGCACTTTAGATGGACCTGAACTTGATCCTTGATCTTACCCCAAATCCTGAGGCGAGGACAAGGATCTTCTGTTCTGACAAATTTTGTTCTGAAACTGAATGAAACTAAAGATAAAGCTAGGGGGCTGTGGCTACAGAGGAGGCTTAAATGAAGTGCTAGTAGCCACTCCCATAGTGAAGATGTTGCAACAGCACTTAACACTCCACAACGGGCAAGACCCATAGCAACACTGCCATGTTTCAAGCAGAAAACCATGCTCTTTGCTCATCCATCCATGAAGACCACAGAGTCTGTCTGGATTAATTTATGCCTCTGCTCCTCAAAAGCAGGAGCATGAGGGTAAGTGCTTGTAGGCCGGGAGGCTATTTTTCCCTGTGGTGAAACGTGCACGCTCGAGGCAGCAACAGCGTTCTGTGGGAAAAGCCGGTGCCTCACCCACATGGCTGCAGTGTGCAGCGCGCCGGCTTCCTTTTCTTTGATCTTTCTCACCTTTGCGCCTGCTCACCTCCTCCAACCATCATCCCTCACTCTGTCACCGCCACAATTCCTGCAGCCACCCTCCAGCTTCATTCCCTCTCTGACTTTCTGCTTTGCTGCACGCTTGCCTCTCCCTACCTTCCCCCCATACCTTGCAACCTCCCTCCCTGCCTCAATCGTTTTTTACCTCTATTTCTCTGCCCACTGGGTTCCATTCGCTCCTCTTGCATCACCTTCCCCATCTACCTCCATGTGCACCAGCTACACTCCACCCTGCCGCTCGTTCTCTCCCTGCCTGCCTGCCTCTCTGCATCCTGCTCTTCCTACATGTCTTTCAACTGGCAAGCTTTGCTTCCTTTCTCTCTCTTCTCCCTGCAAGTGCTAATATGACTCATCCAGACTAACATTTAAGAAGCAATCAAGTGCCATCGCAATCCATTGTGATATGAGTCCGATAAAATCATGCTCAGTTTGAGATAGCAGCAGGAACACGGCCCTGATCACACACAAACCCCCATGATAGCTGCTGAAATACAGCAGAGTGAAGCACTGGAGAGTGCCACCCTCTCCACTGCCCAGACCCACCCGCTTCCATGCAACACCTTCTTTTTTTTCCCTTTTTTTTATGATTCTTTGCCACTGAGAATAGCCATGGGTTATTATAAACTACCCAACACCACCCTTTCACACCCTTTAAATAAGTGCACACTTCATAGCACCCTCCATTGACAGCATCCACTTATAAAGCTGGAGGGCTATGATAATCCATTTAGACTCATTTATTCCCATTGTATCCCCCCGAGGCCACTGACATGATGGTGCTGCTCACTCAATCCGTACCCCGCCCTTTTTTTCCCTCTCTGTGGAAATTTACTTTCCTGTGTCACCCATTTTTACCTAAGATAACACAAGTACAAAAGATACTAAGACCCACGTTAAAGGCATCAATTAAGAGCACATAGGTTGCTCCTGTTAATATAAATCATCATTAACAATGGTGGATTACGCTGAAGAGCTCCTGAATAAATGAGGGAGTTTCAGCTTTGATAGCAGAGACAATACAGAATCTATCAAGTGCCTTTCAATAATCTTTCACTTTTTTCAAGTGCCTGATCAATATGAGGGAATGCCCAAGCTGCCCAAGATCGAGTTACAGTCTTGTGCCTCTCTGCAAGTACAGTGTGAGGTCTGAGAGGCATTGTGGCAACATCCATTCATGCAGGATAATCACATTAACTAGGCGTGTCTGGGCTCTGTGGATAGACTTCTATAAAGACATGCCAGGCCCCGAGTCAAAGGAAATTACACCAATATTTCCTCTAATCCCCCCTTAAGCAACCTGATCTGGCTATAACCTAACAGCCACAAAGTTCAGAGGTGAGATGCATCATTTTGTCACATGAAATGTTGATAAAGTAAATCAGAGCAGTTTACCGGTTTGGTTCTTCTTATGCAGCACAGCATAGTTGTAGTTGTTGTATCCTCCCTTTTTTCTTCTCTGCTTCTTACTTCCCTTTTTTCTCCCTTTCACTTCTTCTCTCTCACCCTTTCTCTCTCTCTCTCTTGCGCGCTCTCTCTATCTCGCTCGCTCGCTTTCGTGCACACACACTCTCTCTCTACTCTCTTTCTCTCTGGCTGTATCAACAGCTAAGCCGCCCAGTGCATTTACTCATCCCAGTTTGCACACACACGCTCTTCAGTCGGTCTGCCTAGACGCACCTCTTTCTCTCTCTCTCTCTCTCTCTTACTCTCAGCCTGACAATGACTACAAGCCCACCCTTTAAACCCCTCCCTTCCCCTCACTCCCTCCATCCCTCTCTCCTCCCCTCTTCCCTTCACACTACCCCCCTCCTCCTCCTCCTCTTTCTCCTCCTCCTCCTCCTCCTCCTCCTCCTCTTCTTGCTCATAGTGATGAACCCCCCCACCTCTTTTAGATCAGCACTCCTCTCTTCAACATCTTCTCACCCCTCCTCTTCCTCCTCC
>NW_023340257.1:6526409-6555036 GCF_004916995.1 Morone saxatilis | reverse complement strand
AGAGAGAGAGAGAGAAAGGGATGGCAAGGCAGGAGGAGGATGCAAGAGGGCCGGGTGTGGCAGACAGGCAGGCGAGGCAAACTGCCTCTCTTTCTCTCCCTCCCACTTTCCCCCACCCCGTGCCCACATTTTACACACAGTCTGGTTTAATGAGCAGGCACAGCGCATGCATTATCCCCACAACTACATTTATAACCATTACCGTACAGTGAGGCTTGCAGGCGCATGCTCATGCAAACACCCACACTCTGTATTTGTCTTTCATAATACACACACACACACTGACACACACTGACACACACACACACACACTGTGGTGTCAGAAGAGTCCCCCACCCCCGCTCTGACACTGGCGCGCACCAGCAGATGCTACAGACACAATGAGGATGGAGGGAGAGATGGAGACCAGGAGGGTAGAGAGAGAGAAGGGTGGATGGAGGGAAGAAGAGGAGGATGGGTCCAGAGGGGGTTGTGCTCCGCTATTCTTCTCTCTTACAGGATTATTCCACATCCAGTTCACTGAGGGGAAATCATTAACCTGCACCGCTGAGCCACAGCCTTCCCGGTGGTCGCTGACTGCCACACAGGCACATCCAGCACCATTACTTGGCTGTACTACATCATCACTGTGTCATCATGTCCTATAGCGGGCTGTGTATGACACAGACGCTGTAATAATGCGGGGTTCTGCTGAGTATGCATGATCTTTCTCAGCACTGCCCTGCTTTACTTCTATACAGCAATGCACATTCATACAGCTGACACTTCACAGTCCCCTACTGGGTCACTTTACTGGAATAACTAGCGGATAAGTGCTTTGCGTAAGGGAACTCACTGACCTTCTTTGTCCAAATTTTGCAAAGTTTTCTGAGATCCCACTTCTTACATATGCAGAATAGAAGAATGAAAGGAAAAACCTGAAGAAACCAGAGGAGAAACATAAGGATGAGTTTCATGACAGTGAAAAAGATGCTAGGGCCTTCACTAGTCACCAGATTAGATTATTAGTCAATTAACTGATTAGCTGAAAGAAAGAAAATACAAACAGTTATAATAATCAGTTAATTATTTAAGTCTTTTAAGTCTTTTTATAGCAATAAGAAAAAATTTCTTATTATTCAAATGTGGATATTTGCTGGTTTTCTTCTTCTTCTTCTTCCATATTTAATTAAATATACCTTACCTGCAGACAAACAACCATTTTCCACATTTCATTTTTCACTATTTTCTAACAAATTATAGACGCTTGATTTATTAACAATATAATTGGCAGATTAATCGACAATGAAAATGATCGTTAGTTGCAGCACCACCCAACTGAACACCAGTGAGAGATTTTGGAGAGATGTGTTAGACAGCACTCTCCACTACCATCATCATCAAAACACCACATAAGGAAATTTCCCTCAGTGGAGATTCAGAGACTTGTTCTGGTGGCTTATGGTGGCCCAACACCTTACCTTTGTCACCCATTATGTATTATGCTGTTCT
This sequence comes from Morone saxatilis, assembly GCF_004916995.1. Taxonomy (NCBI): domain Eukaryota; kingdom Metazoa; phylum Chordata; class Actinopteri; family Moronidae; genus Morone; species Morone saxatilis. Next base: position 6,553,545 of record NW_023340257.1, on the reverse strand, counting down.
AGCCTAAAGATTATGATCCAGTGGCATTGGCAAATTTTCTCCACATGCTATTTGCTGTATATTGCTGAAAAGGTTTCCAGCCTTAACATTTAAACATCAAGTAGCAAATCACTTCAAATCAAATCCCCACACTGCACCACTACAACTCCTTTAAGAGAGGAATAAAAAAAAAACAGCAGCACAATCCTATAACAAATAATTAGGATTGCCTAAATGAAAAAATAAAAATCCAAACACTCAAATCCCCAAGAGCCAAATCAAGCTGAGGCCAGGGCGGCGGGAGCTAAAGAACAGAAAGAGAGAGTGTGTGGGTTGGTCTTTGAAAACAATCCATCTGCAATTGCAGCAGGTTGGCCAGCAGTTGACAGCAAACCTACCCAGTAGCTGCTCCTTATCTTAACATTTCAGTATGCTAATCTATGTCCAGTTAAGCAGCTGAATCTGCTGCTGCACCGACCACAGAGATCAATAATGTCACACTGTCTTGTCACACTGTATCGAGAAGCTGTCAAGAGGTATGTTCTAACACTTTAGTGTAGGTTGCAATTACTGTGATTACAAAGTAATTTTTGTGGTTTCAGTGTCGTTTATTATTAAGTATGAAGTCTCAAAAATGGGACACCCAGTTTACAATGTGTTATCATTTCAGCTAAACCCACAAGACTTTGTCACATCAGCTAATGTCTGCTGATTTGTTTCTCAGTCTACTTGAGTGTGCCTTCCTTTGGAGCAGTGTTAGTTATCTTTATTTTTATTAAACTAGCTATATTTAAATAAAGCATGCTCTAAGTGTTGCATATCAAGTATTGTGCCATCTCCATGTGTGCCTTCGTCTTACAGGTGGCAAAAGAACACCCTGGAGAACGGAGCTATGGTGCAGGGCAGAGTTATTTTATACCGCCATAAATACATTAAAGTTCACATTACTCATTTTGTTCTTCATTTGTTTAAAACTAACCTAGGTGATAATACATGTGTATATGAGACAACCCCATTTTTACATGTAAATCTTGCCTTGTGCAACTCGCACTGAAAGTCGCATTGTACATCAACAATGCAGTCTGTCCTTTTAGACTGACTGTGATGAAGCTCCTCATTTGCACTATGAAGGTCACTGAAAGACAATAAGATTCACATGCAATCTATCCACTGCAAGTTGTCGTCAAATATTAAGGTACAAGCCACATTTACCGTACCCATTATAGTCAATGAATTGCACCTTACGAAGATGTTAAAAACTGTCGTGCGTAGCATCTTATCCTTTTTTTAATTGTTTTACAAGAGCAGGGCATGTATCAGTTTATACATAAACAGTTTTTAAGACTGTCAAAGGTTATGTGAACTATACTGTAGGTAATGTATTCCTCCACAAATGTAAGGAAATTAATATCTATTAAATAATGTATGATCTTCAAGTGGTGATAAACAAAGATCACGTTATCCTTTAACTGACATATTCCCCAGAGACACTAGCTCATTAGTGCAGGGATCAAACTGAAGCATTTGCAGAAGACATATGAAAATGCAACACAAAATATTAAGATTTGAGTGCTAAGCCTCTGTTTTGAAAGCTTATAGCTCAGAAGTCACAGCTCCGTCTGCTGTCTGTAATGACTGACACTGTAGTGGTGTTAAACTTTGATTACTGAGATTTACATGTTATAGAAGAGAACACAGTGTGAACAGTCACCACAAGTGACCTTTTTGCATAAAACATCATCATTACCTGCATAGTGACCTGCACTCATGTCTTTTATCATGCTAAGTGATGTGTTATGGGTGTTATTATGGCTAAGCACCAATACCAATGGAAAAAAAAAAACATAAGTGGAAGCTGCCAGAATGTCATGTTAAAAGATGATTCACTGTTGAGCAGATTTTATTGAGCATCATTGGAGAGGAACCACGGCTTACAATCAATGAGCGGGAGTTTGATTAGACCAAATGTCAAAATGAAGCGTCACAGTGAAGCTAAGATGTGTGTGTATGCCTGGCTGCTTAAATATGACAATGAAATCTTTGAGTGTAAAATAATAGATAAATGGAGAGGGAAGGAGTTAATAGCGTAAATCTACCATGCCTCTGCCTTAAAAATGTCTCCCAAGAATACAATCATAAAAAATATTCACAAATGTATTCATGAGCAAAGCATTATCATTACAACAGTATTGTCATTACTGCAAATCTGTTGTAGTATGTAAACCCACACATATTACAAATAAGTACTGAATGCTCACAGCCTCCACCACATTTCTTTTTCAGGATTTGTGTAGCATATAAATTCCCATGTGACTATTCCAGGCCAGAAGCCATACCAGTAAATTAGTGATACACTCAACTGGCCGTCTAACAAGCAACACCATAACATGAGTCATATACAGTGAAATATTCATGAAATATTCATGGGTTCATTCCATCCCTGTATCTTACTTGTACCTTTATTTTTTAACACTTTATTGTGTAGTATAGTATTTGTAACATTTCAGTTATTAGTTAAGATTAAGCAGTTGTTTGCTGATGTTACACCACTGTGGTTAAGGTTTGATTAGGTTTAGACACAAAGACATCTTGGTTAGGGTTCATGAATTGTCACACATACTCTACTCTCACAGACAAAGCAAAACAGTGGAAATGTTGAAAATACTATATAAACTATCAGTAGGCAGACTATCCAAATAAAATGTTACCCTTTATTTGTATAGATTTGGATTATTGTGAAATATATATTTAATATCCTCGAGATGCAAAATGACAAATTATGTATATTTTTTTTCCCCCAATCTCTTTTTTGTCTTTTGGGGTCACTTGTTGCACATGCATGCAAGTAACTAAGTATATTTCACAATGCTCCATAATGCACAAATTATTATTTGCCTAATTTGAGTATTCTCTCAAGCAACTTTGTTTTTCCTTGTACCTACAGAGTTTTGAATCACTTTTGTTTCTCCCAAACTCTCTATTCCCTCAGTATGATGATCAGAGGACAATAACCCAAAGGCTGAAAATCAAAGGTTTTCCTACCAGCCATGATAAAATAGAAGTGGAACAGGTGTCCACTTCCGAGCTAGGACACAACTCCCACATCTGACACAGCTGCACTCGCACAATGTCACACGTGTTCTTCCATAAAGATACAAGTCAGGAGAAAGCAGACTAACTGGCTAAGAAATGAAAGTCTGGTTTTTACCCTGAACTTTCTCTCAACAAATTGTGTTGTGGCTCATATTGATGATTTCTACTGTCTAGTTCACGAGTTGTAATGTTATATCTATCTAGAACTCTGTATGGTTAAGGCGGTGGTTCCCAACCATTTTGGCTTGTGACCCCTTGAAATGAATCAAAGTCTACCTGTGACCCTTAGAGGTTAACACCTCAGTGTGGAGTTGAGAACAGGTCAACCACAGAGTGAGGTTATCTTCATTTGTTCACAGAGTTTAAATGGAATATTTCATACATTTAAATAAAAAGTCAGATAGCTGACCCCCATGTTGGGAACAAATGGGTTAAGGACCAAACTGGTTACTGGTAACATGTTGCCTGAGATAATACACATCTTTTAAAATCTGTTAAACTCAAGGACTGAATGGAGAGAAAAATAGATCTACCCTGGAATCATAAATATGTACATAACATAAATACCTGCAGCTTGGGGACGAGTTGAATGACCCCCTCCTCGGCAGCATTCGTCCAGAAAAGCTGAGTCCAGGCAGTCAGCTGCATATTTTTTCTTTTATCCATTTTTAATTGTTTTTTTCTTTTTCTGCCTGGCATGAGTAAGCTGTTGCCATGGTAGTTCAGATGAAGCAGGAATGATAATTGTTCCACCATAGCAGCGTGTGAATTATTAAAACCTAGAGGGCATGAATGAGTTGAATGAGAAACTGAAAAGAAATGAGACAGAATGAGGACTTCGTTTTGTGTGTGTTTCATTGGCGGGTTTTTACTGGGTCTTTTTATGGCTCTCCGAGTCCCTCGATTGCGTAGATGAAACAGATGCTGCAACAATTTGTGAGGGAAGCTCTGAGACTCCAGCCTGTCCTTAGAGTTTTTAAAGGAATATTCAACAACATTCATGAATAGTGCAACAGATCAAACAAATAGAGAGCAGAGGAGAAAATGGTGGCTGCATGCTATTAGCTTTACCAACAAATTGTCTCTGTTTGCTAACAAAGAAGCATCAATTTAATGAACTAATTATGTTTATTATCACAAAGGGAGCATCTTTTTAAAAAGTCATGTTCATCCCCTCACAAAGTCAAAAGGATGCGCTCTTAAACAATTTATTTAGGCAAAAATGTTGCAAAAACATTAATTAAAGCAAAGCTGTGCATGCAAACCAAAACAAAGACTGTCATATCACATGAAATAACCATATCCATGATAGAATACATCCAACTCAACTCACACGTCCCCAAAATATTCTACTAATAAGGTGACACAAACATTTACTGCTGATGTGGAAATCATGATAAAGTCCAGTAATGTACAGACACATATATAGAAAATATACTGTATATACAATATACTGTATAAATAGTACTGAGTGGTCACAGTTGACATTCAATATCAAACTATTTACTTTTGGTCCAAATATTCCAGATATAACAGAAATGTTCCACTGCACCTTGACAAAGACATCGACAAAAATTTCATACAGCCGCTCTGACACACACACAATAAATTAGACAAAACGTATCTTTCTCCTTCACAAAAACAAACTGACATATAAATCATCACGATATAAAAATATACATAGTGCTCATCAGTGTCAGCTTCTTACCTGTATACACAGAATAAACAAATTATATCTCATCGAGGCCACAAGCTCTAAAATTTAGGAATAAAGCCTGTTATTTCACAGCTCACTGGTATAAAAACAGTGGACTGCCTCTTGAGAAGCCTTGTGAAATTTAGAGCTTGTAGGCAAAAGGTAAATAAAAGTATTGACACATTTTATAGTTTAAATATTATGCTGGAGATGTAAAATTCCGGCTGTCTCCAGACAAAAACACAAGTATCACCACAAAAAAGTAAACATCACCAAAGTGACTGGGTACGTGGTTGACTGTGGCCAAGAAGACATGAATCCAGCATTCATTTTCATTTAGTACCTCCCATACGTAAGGCACCGGTCGGTGTACATGTTGCACTTACATCTCTCAACCAGCAGGGTTCTCTAGCACTGAGACTCAGCATAGCCTTCATCCATAGGGGGTCTCTTTTCTATGTTGTAATACTCATCTTCATCCTCTGAGTCCTGGACAAAAGGAAAACGAGACAGTCAGATGAAGCTACATACAGACGCATAGACAGAGATACACGCACAAACACAAACACACAGACCCAGGCATAAACAACTACACTGGAAAAATCAATATTTCATAAACCCTCAAGTCCTGTTGTCAGACATAGAGGGCATGTAAAATTAAACGTGAAACGGATCTGCCAGACATGTCTCCTTTAGTTATTAATGGGTTGGTGTGATATAATGAAACGTTCTGTACTATACCATGAGATATAGGTCACAGCATGAGGCACTCCTTACTTTGTCCCCCGGTGGGTGGATGCCATACTCCTCTCTGGTGAATGCAGAATGGACAGTTAAGATGGTTAGTGATGACGACAATTACACTCACAATTACCATGAAGAAGCCTGCCTGTAACATTCTGAAATCGTCTCTCCATGCTCTAAAGACAGGCTCAACATTTTTGCTGATATGCACCAAAAAATATGAATAATGAATTTAGTCAAATTATTTAAACTGATTCTCACCAAGAAAAAGTTCTACACATTAAAAGAACAGGTCAACATTCTGGGAAATACACTCATTCACTTTCTTGCTGAGAGTTAGATGAGAAGATTGATACTACTCATGTTTGTCTGTATGAAGCTGCAGCCAGCTGCCAATTAGCCTAGCTTAGCATAAAGACAGGTAAAAGGGGGAAACAGCCGGCCGTGTATGATAATAAACTCCATCTTCCAGTCACTCTAAAGCTCACAAATTAATATGCTGAATCTAAAAATGTAATGTAAACTATTTGTGGTTTGGAGTCTTTACGCTAAGCTAAGCTAAGCGGCTGCTTCATATTTCCCAAAATGCAACAATAGGCTTTTTGTGTTGATGTGTTTCCCTGCTGTAAGAAGATATCTCATTGTGGTTTTGGGAACTAAAGAGAACAATGGAAAGAAAAGAAAAAAGATACGCAAGTAATGCTGCAGATTAGTGTAGTGTAATTCCTGCACTAAGAAAAAATGAAAAATAAATGATGTCGCTACAGAATGGCCAAAACAAATAATAATAAATAGAGTGTTAAATTGAACTCGAGCTGCTGCTCCGTGTTCACACACTGTCAATGTAATTTATGCAATCTGTTAAACATGTATTACAAGTAGCCTTGGCTTGTTTAACATTTATATTCCTGTGTTCCATCAGCTAAACAAGCAAATACCAGCTCCTGTGTGACTTCAAACCACAGGCAGTAACACTGCAACACCATAAAGCCGGCTGGAGATTTGACTGAAATCAAACCTTTAACTCAAACTTTAATTCTTGTTTAATTTTCATCAAATTAGCAATCCAGAAGCACATTTATTACCATCAAAGCCTGCAACGACTATCACTGCCCCCAGGAGACCCACAGCAGTGATTGGTTGAATAAATCTACTCACCCCTCTGTGACCTCTATGGGCGATCTGTAGGCTTTCGATTGGCTGCGCTGTTTCTTGGGACAGAGCATCCGTCCAATCAGAATGAGGGTGATGATAGCGGATGGGAGGAGGATGAAAGCGAGGAGGACCGCAACATCAGAGAAGCGAATTCTTGGCGCTGGGGAGGAGGATGTGAGGTCATTAGAGACACATTAACATGCTGTTTATGACCATACATACACAGGGCACCACGCCATACTCAAATACACAGACATACACTCTACATATACACATATATATAGCACATACCGGTACTGCAGTTCTACATGTGGCACTCTTCGCTTAGCTATAAATAATTACTTCTTACCAATTTTAATGGTGCTGAATATTTATATATATATATATAATAAAGTATAAAGTATATAGATATGGAAAACACTTGAACGAGACAAAAATAGTATTGTCAAAATAAAGGAATAGTTCAACATTTTCAGAAATATGCTTATTCGCTTTCTTGCACTAGAGTAGAGGAAGTAGATGAAACATTGATAGCACTCGTCGTTAACTTGGCAAATATGTAGCTGGAGCCAGCAGTTAGCTTAGCTTAGCATTAACACTGTGAACAGGGAAACAGCCAGCCTGGCTCTGTCTAAAGGTGTCTAACAGCACCTCTGAAACTCAATAATTAACACACTATCTCGTTTGTTAATCTGCAAAAAAATCCTACAAAAACCAATCATTTGTAATGATACATGGGGTTATATGCTGCACTCTTTGTGGGCTGGGACCAAATAATAACACAGTTCTCTCAGGACACTGAGACATCTTATGTTAGTTTAATGATTCTTTGTATCATAACTGTGAATTTCTATCCAAAAACTTTCAGATCAGACTGTTAAAATAGGTAACTTATCATCCACCCTACCAGCCTCTGACCATCTACACTCTGCTGACTGCAAAGGCAGGCTAACATGTGTGAGCCAATAGAGCCTTATACAGAGCATTATGTGACAGGCTCAAGCATAAATAGACATTTGGTTTATACTATCTACAAAATATATCTAGCAGTGGAAATTTAAACTTCTTCTCGGCCCTGTGTATACACAGTGTATAATTCATTGTGAGAAAAACCAAATCCAGACATCTGAGGTGAAATCAGGACAAGCATATATAAGGATTTAAAATCATACGTGTTTAAGAGGATAAATATGATTTTACATTTAAAAAATGCATCTGAATGGGGTCATAACAGTCCAGATCTGACTACTGTTATGTTACATGCATTCAAGTGTACACAACTGAAGCGGTTGGAGGAGTCACAATGTACAAGGCTGAACATGCAGATAAAGAGCTCTGACACTGTGTGAAGGAATGAGCCCCATCTTACCCTTTGGTGTGACAGTGAGCACAGTGTGTGAAGTCGGGAACCCATGGACATCCGGAGGGTTTCTGACTGAGCACGTAAAGGTCCCATTATCGTTCAACGTGGCGTTGATCAGAGAGATGGAGGCATCCCCACGCGCAGGGCTTCCCTGCCACCGGATACGACCAGCAAACTGACCGTCGTTTGGAGGGAATGACCGCGAGGAGAAGTGGAAAAACTGGAGAGAGAGGAGACAGGGTAAAAGGAAAAAAAAGATTTATTTGTATGAAAGAGATGGGTGTGGTCAAATAGAGAGCAAAGAAAGCAAGGGTGTGAGATTAAATTAAGTCTGTTGATGCTTGACTAATACAACTGGATAGGTAAGATTCGGGAGGAGCAACAACTAAATAAACTGTAACTCAGTGGCCGCTTCTCTTATTCACAGAGCATATAATAAGAAACATCACTCTTAGATCTAACTTTTTTTGCCTAAGGGAAAAGCGTCTGGAGCAACAGGTGGTGTGACAGATGGTGGTGGGACTTTTTTTGGCTATATTGTCGACAGTGGAGTGACGAGGGCTCCCTGATCAGTCTTGGAAATATGAATAAAAATCTCAAGGCAAAGAAATTCATGTGTGCGCGTCCCACAGAGAGAGAGAATTTGAACTACAGGTACCTCGAAAACTGAATTTTTACTTTTTAGTTCAACATTTACCACATAAGTTTGTTTTCAGTGACAAACTCGTCATTACTCCCACGTCAAGCTGACCCAGACCACTGCAAAGCACGACATCCGGAGCACGAGTGGGTGGGTGGAGAAGGGGGAATGAAAATGTGAAAAATACTACAGAATATGTTTTTCACAGAGTAAACTCAGAATGTGGAGTTTCATGACACTCTGGTTAGTCACCAGTAACTTGGGCAGAAAAAATCTTAAGTTGAAAAAACATATAAACACAAACAGTAAAGACGAGCGAAAGAAAGGCATTGAAAGTGGAACTGATGCAGGGTTCAAGCAGAGCTGAACACTTTATTTAATCTATTTATACACTGGTATGTACTGGTATAATGAAAGCATCTGGACTACAGATCTTGCAGTCTGCCCAACATCCAGACTGCAACACACACCAACAGTACAGTAAGATTCTTTCTAGTACAGTGAGATATAATCATTTGAACTGATTTTTCAGTGTTTCAAACGACACCAACTTGAATTGAACTGGACGACCAGAAAATAAAGCCTCACATAAGAGAACGGAACACAAGTAAAGAGCCACGTAATAGGAGAGGATGATCGCTACTCTTCCGGACTACATCTTGTACTGAGCTGGATGAGTCGGATAAGGAACATAAAGACATCAAGAGGCTTTTAGATTATTTGAACGATAAGATCAGAGCTGCATGGCCTTCATCTGTACTCTCAAAGCACAGCAGATGGGGAGTCATCGATTTCTTCTAAAAAGAAATGGCATTCAGTCAATTCATGTAGCTCCTTTCATATAAGACCTAAAAGGGCCCGATTTTATCCATCTTGGATGCACAGACTGTGGCTGTCTCCAAAAGCACCTGGCATTTTGGTCATGTATGTGCAGCAGCCCAGAGTGCCAAAGAGCTGGGTGAAGGTGAATATAGATCAGAGGGTGTGGTGAAAATTCAGCCTGTCAGTGTTGTCTGGAGGGTACAAGATGTCACAATGTGAACACAGCATCACAAATCCACATCCAGAAGCTCTGGTAATCCAGTGTCTGTCATCTAAACGGGTAGACTACAGAGTTACAACAGACCAGTCTGATCTGTGTAGAGGTGTGTGCTGTTATGCTGTAGCAGCCTTGTGTCATCTGCACGTGATTTAATGGAGGTACACTCAGTAGCCGTCTGGGTGTAAAATACCACACTGATGAAGCAAATTTCAAGGTCAGAAAAATAACGGTCGGGAGCGCTGCCTGCACTGGTTGTTGCACCGCCACCAAAATAGTGTTCTGAAAAGGACATCAACTTATAGTCACCCGACCACCTTCATGTTAATATGCAGAGGGTCCTTGATGTCCAAATTCCCAACCATGGGCAGCACACGGAAAGCCAATGCCATTCTTCTTTGCCCTATATTCAAGCAAACAAATGAAGCTAATAAATGGTTTGAATTTTGGTATTGATAAGGATCCAAAATAAAGTATTCTAAAGTAAAAGCTTCATTTCACCAATTTAGTAGAAAAAGCTCGCTCTAAACTGAACAGAAAAATTGACATTTGTGATATAACAGTACATAAGTACGTATACATATACACCATTATAATAATGTATAATATAATAAGTTACATACAACTGAAGATCATGTAAATGCTAAATATCTATGTAATATACTGTGTATGAAAAATATCTGTATATGTAAAAATGAAGAAAAATAAGCAGACTTCTTATTTAGAATGTGTAAAATGTGTGTTTGCATAAGCTGCTCTCCACATGGCAAAACAGTTTATGTACAAGATCTAGGTGTAAAAATGTGCTTCGAAAAAACTGAAACATGTATCATAACAGTTCTATTAACAGTGCAGCATCAAGATCATGCAAAAAATGTATGCCTCGTGTGAAGAGTATATTTATTGCTTTAAGGTTTACACACAAGGCAACAATGTCAACATGGATAACTTGCCCTTCAATTAACTGAAGCAAACACAGAATCATCTGAACAATCACTGACACTGATATGCTTTTATGGTTTTACAACAGTGTGTCTGCATTTTTCTGAGCAACTGATTGTATGCCTGGCAGAGAACAGTCACCGCCCTGCGCGGTCATTCATCCAATGGATGATCACTGGAGGACTTGGCAGAGCTCTGCCTAAAGGAGAGCAGCTTGAAGTCACCACATAAGAGTCTGTCTGGAAACAAACAGTAGACCTACTGATCCTTTTAAAAAGAAAAGCTGCAGCAGTGTTGGCTTGTTTTCCCATGGGGCCACCGATTCCATAAATCTATTTGATAATTCAGACAAAAGCTTCCACCGACTTGACAAACATAAAAACAGTGCCTAACTGAAGTTCTAGATCATCTTAATAGATTTATTTTTAACATTATTCAGCAGAATTCAATTGCCAAATCCTCCAATTACCATCAGCTCCCACTGATATTTGATTGAACATTCTGCCTCTCTTCTCCAATCTGCAAAATTAATTCTCATCAGGACTGAGGTAATTATGCAGGCCACTGAAGCACTGCAGCAATTCAGATTGACACTAAAGCTTTGGCTGCAAAATGATATTTTCTGATGGAGCTTTTCACATGCTTATTCATGGTCTTTCCCAGTGTGATATACGGCCGGGGACACACGGGCCAATAATGCAGCCAGAAGTGCTAATGAAATTGGATGGAAAGTAAATGAAGGCTTAGAAATAGAAATGAGAAACTTCCAGACTTGGTCCCATCTATGGGCTGTATCAAGAAACTGCCACACATTATTTATCTGGGATAAAGAGAACAAACTAGTTGGGCTGGGTCGAAACAAATACAAACACCGGCGTAGGTAGTGACTGACACACCTTTTGACTAAGACCTGTGTGGCTTTGTGAGGTAATACCACGCTATCTGCTGACTGACACCCTCGCAGTATGTTCCAAGTTCTTTTTCACCCCCTCCCCCCCGACACTCTTTGAGACCAGACAACTGCACCTTAATGACTAAACCAACAGCACTCCATACTATCGGAGCCACAAAACATTAGCCTCCACTTAACTCTGAGTGCTCCTATAGGAAATGCAGGCATATAGGGTTGCAACTACCACACTAAGGATTCCCATGGTCCAAATGCAATTACATAGAACCACACTTGATGGGTATCTTCAAGTCCAAATGGAACTGCTTAAATCATGTGGTGGATTTTTAGTGGATCAGTCACTGAAACTGAACCCAGAGTGTGCAGGGTTAGAGGACTGAGTGCAGTTACGGGTTGAGATGGATACATCTGAAGGCATTTTGAACAAGACCGCGAAAGCACCAAATAGGAAGGGGTATTATGGTAGCTGACCAGCGGTGGTTTCCTGTGGAGGCTTACACAAGACGCAAAGGCTGGGGTTGAATCTCATTGGGTAAAAACATAGGTGCTGATCAATCCAACGTATTGGTGCATACGGTATCTGCAATAGACTGAGAGTGACCTGAGTTTTCCTCTTAGCGCAGTCGGGTTCAGAAATCAAGGGCAGTCAAGGTAGTCAAAATGCAAATAAAGAAACCAGAGATTCAAACAAGGCATGTTTGTACAGCGTGAGCAATGGAAGTCACATACCTGCATGATGAAAACATTCTGTGGGAGTTCTTAAAAATGACAATTTAAAACTCTTAAAGGTTGCAACAAACCACTGTTTTCAGCAGATTATTTTCTCGATTCATAGAAATTAGAAAAAAGAATCTCATTTAGTCCAAAAAATGTTAGAAAATATTTGTTTACAGTCACAAGTTTTAACTATTAATACTGGGTTTTTACAATGTCAGTGGTTAATGAGACTGTATTACTCCATATAAGTTACATAAATTCAATCCAAACATCCAGACCAGATCAAATATAAAGAGGATAAAGGGAAAGTTGATCAAAATGTCCTGTTATCAAAGGATTTTTGGAAGAAAGTGAGGTTTTGCTTTGTTGTATAGTTAACTACAATCTGCCTTTGTGCCCAAAGTTATGTTTAGTCTGTATTTAACTGCAGTATGTAACTTAAAGTGCAAGAACAAAAAGTGACATATTACATACAAGTCTGGACAAACTGTACACCATCATTAGTATTAGATAGAATATTTTGTTATATGTAATTTTACCTTTGTACTGTATGTATATGTATATATGTATGTATGTATAAGTATATTATGTGGGTTTTTTGCTGTGATTTTTTTTTATATCTGACAGATACAAAACAGAATACAAAGGAAAAAAATTGTGCAACATGTCCATCAGTTTCCCAGAACACAAGTAGACGTGTGCTAACACATTTCAATTGGCAACTTGCACAGCATCAGCACTGAGCTGGTGCACTGCACAGCATCAGCTTCCTTGTTCTCTTGTACATTGACCTGTAAAGTATAGGTGAATATATCAAACAAATCAATCAGTTTTATAGAGAATGTTCCGCCAAAAGAAAGAGAGTGAACTCACCAATACAAGTTACATTTTGAATTGACAGCAACTGCTTGTTTAATCAAAACCTACACGTTCATTCCAACAACTGCTGTAACAGTGTCTATGATGCAGCCCTGTTCACGCAGTAATTCTCATATATGTACTCACTGTTTGGGGCGGCCCTCCACTCTGGAGCCTATAGGACCAGTCCACAGTCATCTTGCTGGTCGGCCTACTGGTGGAGGTGAAAGTGCAGGACATTGTGACGGTGTCCCCTTTAGACGCATGGAGCTCTGCTGGCGTACTCACTGTGATGGAGGAGACTAGGGAAGGCTCTGGAGGTGAAGAAGAACACAAGAATGAGAAAACGGAGTGGAAAAGGGAAACAGACAAAGAGAAAGGAAGACACGTTGCGAGTGACATTGCACTTACTTTGTCTTCACTTACCGTAAGCAAAACAGTCAAAGAAAAACCTGGCAGCGTCTACAAATGTGCCAGAGCAGTGTCGCAAACACAAAACTTGGGAGCTTCCTTGACCGGACCCACGCATAAGCAATGAATACTGACCTCTGCTTTTTGAGACAGAACCTTTACACGATCTTTTAAGAGATGATATCACCCTGAATCCCTTGTTATGGCAGAATTTAGTGCAAATATTAGATCAAAATCCGTTATTGAGGCCGTAATCACTTAGTTCAGTTGAACATATGGACATATGAGTGTGCAGCCTCGCTACCTTCTCTGTGAGGGTGTACTTACAGGCACAGCTGTGCTTTGAGCTAAATGCTAACGTCAGCATATTAACATGCTTACAGTGTCCATGCTAAAATGCTGATGGCCGATAATGTTTATCAGGCGCACCATCTTACTTGGTGTGTGAGAATGCTAACATTTGCTAATTAGTAGCTGAGGCTGATGGGAATGTCACTCGTTTTTGCAAGTATTTGTCACAAACCAAAGTATTGGAGCGATTTCTAATTGTGACCTGATAGTAGCACTGGATAAAAACTCCTCTCCAAAGCCACTGAAATGTATCATCTCAGGACCTTTAATATCTATGGGACATTTCAGAGAATTGTCGAGATATTTCACTCAAAACCAAATATGTCGACCCCATGTTGGCGTCAGGGGAAAAGCCTCCAGATCACCCGGGGAACAGCGGATATCTGTAGAAAATATGGTGCCCATCCATCTAATAGACACCAATGTGTTTCACTGTGAAAGCTGTGACCTTTTGGTGACTCGGAGAAAAAGCATAGGATCTTCCAAGTCAATAGAATGTATCCTCTCTGGACCTTTAATACGTGGAGCAAATGTTCATCACACCGGTAAGCTACAAACAAATCCTAATCACTGTCCCTCTGGCCTTTAACGTGAACGCATCATGGTCAACGGACTTCATTTGCATGTCAACACCTCATTAGTGACAAAAGTAGTTTTTCGGGCCATAAATGAAACGGTCCTCCATTTCAAAGCAAAGGCCTCCATCCGCCTTCAGCGCCACTATCGGCTGGCATATCCCATAGACCGACACCGCTGGTTCCATCTGAGAGCCCGAAAGCCGCGATAAGGACAAAGTTTATCTTACACCAAAGAGCGTAAGAGATATCATGTGATCCGCCCGATTCATCTGCAGAGACCCTGGGGTGAGCAAGTCGACAACAGGAACAAAGCTATCTCTTTATAAAAGGGAAAATCAGGCAGCAGAGCCTTGAAAGCTGAACTGCTCTTGAACTTGAAGACATGATATTAATTGGTGGTTGGATAGCAAAGTTGGCAGCTCATCAGTGGCCATGCTGACACCCCAGTCCTACAAGACGCCTGGATGGAAAATGGAGAGTCAGAGGGAAGACGATATGATACTGTGATGGTTTCCTTGCTGTCCTGGTGTGACCCTGGCAGGAGAAACTAGCTACATGTGTATATCCTGGCAGCCAGTGTGTTCTGGGAACAACACAGTGATACTAATCATTCCCAACAACACCACGATGCCTGCGTTCTGACTAAACCAGCAGCACACAGTAGCCATTACTGAAACTTCCATTTGTATTCCCTCAATAACAGGTCAGAGGCTTTTTCCAGAGGGTGGAAAACAACTAGCCACAGTTCATAGCCATGTTTGTAATGTACTTGGCACAAAGACAGTGCTCTTAACTCACTGCATACCAGTTGTCAGAACCCTTCTGAGCCTGGCTTTTTACACAACATTACCATGTTCTCCTGTATCCACAGTGGCAGCCAGCTGCTTTATATACACTATTTTTAACTATTCACATAAAGTTCTGTCATTAATTGACGAGATACATACAACTTTAAATGTGTCTGAGTTTAGTACAACTTTAATTTTACACCTTTATGTTTTATTCTGCCATGGTAATCATATACGCTACATATTAGCGCTCTCTTTCTCAAGCAGGGGTAATGTTACTTAATGTTAACGAGCGACAGATTAAACGGGGGCAGCTTTATCATGGCGGTAGACAGGGTTTCCATGTTGTACAACTTTTTCCAGTAGGCCTGTCATTCCTTAAGAGTTGTGTGTGGAAATGAACCGTGAGTTAACTGTACAGAATATCCAAACTGTGCCAAAGGTTCGACATTATTATCGAAAAAAGCTGTGGCCAGCCGTTACCAGCAGTACCAGCCTACCAGAGCTAACACTGAGCTTTATGAAGGCAGAGTTTCGGTTCTGCTGTAACTTGAGTGGAAACAGGGAGACATGGAAGCGCAGTTTACTTACCGTAAAAGCCGACCAGATACAGCAGCAAAACCACATTCAGGTGGGTATTCCCTCGGCGCGGTCGACGCATTTTACAAGGTGAGGGATTTACTCGAATGACGATTTAAAAAAAAAAAAAAGAAATTCAAAGTTGCGTCAAAGCTCCGGTAAAATTCCGTCCATAGTCTATTTGGTCATGACTCAGTGTCTCCGTAGCGTCAGCAGCAGACTGCGGCCGACTGCCTACCTGACAAACAGGTGTATCAGGAAGTGGCGCTGTGGGAGAACACAGGAGAACACAGGAGAACACAGCAGCTCTTTCAGGTTGAAATTAAGTGAACCCGATGACAGATGACAAACGATTATTTTACGACTACGTTAGTAGTGACAGGGTGCTTATAATTAAAACAATGGGAGGTTATCGCACTGTATATTACTACCAAATACTTCCCACTGTAACTTAAGTTACTGTAAAGAGACCACAGAAAGTCTCATATTTAAAAGGGACTGGAGTGTAACAATGGGTTTTCATTTTTCAAACATCACAGCCAGTTGTCATTGGAGTATGTCATAAGTCCTAGTGGAGCCACTCAGGGAAACTGTAGTAATAATAGTCATGTTTTTTTAGGTCATTAGGCCACAGCTAAATTCATTTTAATGACATTGTCAGGAGCTTTACACGTGGTGGTGAAATAATAGTACTAATAACTCTTCTCAGAATGAAGTGGCAAAGCGTTTTCATATGTGTAAATTAAGTTATGATTGAAGATCGTGATACTTAAACTTCTAGATAATGATGTTGATCATGAGCGTGAGACTGTGGAGCCCCAATGAAACTATATTAAAGTATAATACATTCTCTTTGCACATCTCCCTCCGCTCACATGACCCCTCTGTGTGGAGGCCTGAGGCCCAGTCCTCCCATTATCTCCCCAGCCAGACTCTGTATAAAACCATAGACGCTCTAGTGGGACTCCCCTGCTATTTCTAGGCATATTACTCTACTATCCCTGTCCCCGATCTCCTGTCTTTACTGTTGTAATTAACTCTAATGGGAGAAGGTATTTGTTTTTCTAGCCTTTGCGAGTTCACCCTGGTGTAATGCATTATCTCTCCACGACATGTTTATACAGAGTCCTTTTGAAGTTTATTTTTGCCTTTATTTGGTCTGGAGGATTGTCAGTTCCATCCTTACATCCATCTGGTCTGCCAGGAGCGTTTCCTCCGTTCTGACAACAGAGATGCTGTAGTCGTGTTGCATAACCTCATTTCATTTCATGACACATCAGAGGATATCGAATGAGAGCAGCAGCATCCTTTTATTACTCTGGGCCTTGCTCCCTCAAATACAGTGTATGTATCAGTGTGTGTCTAATCTGATTCAGAATTACAAACTACAACACTGGATATTTTATTTGGAGTGGAATGCTTAACAGCATGGTGCCACAGGAGGAAAAAAAAACAAATTTCTAAGTAAATAATCCCTTGTGCAAAAACTAATTTGATGTAGAGTTAATGAGTTTGAGGGAAATGCTTGTTCCTTCTTAAACATTGCACACTAACTTGATTAAAATGAAAAAGCAGCTGTGCCTAGAGGCTAATAGGGGAGCGTGAAAAGTAGGATTATCATACAATAAATAGAAATTGCTCTATGGGAATCACTGTATAACTAACTTCTAATTTACTACAGACAATGTGAAAGTGATTCCCATGAGAAAGGGTCAGGACAGCGAGATTCAGATGAAAGGAATGTTTTAGCACTGTTTTACCACATGATGCACACATCAGGCTTGGCTCATTGTCTTATCTGGCCGTACCTTGTCTTTATGTTGCAAAAATCCACATCAATTGCAAAATCTCTGTAGACGCCCGCTCTGATGTGAGATAAAGATGTAGAGCCAGGCACCCGCTTGCTCCTCCCTGCATCCATTCACAAGCACAGTGTTTGTATTGTATCTGTTAACAATGTTATGTAACAGTTCCCACACTGGGGCAGGGATACCGCTTCTTGGATAATAGATGCTGAGTTACAGGACTTGCCTTACCTGGGAGCATTCACCACTTTTGCGTTCCACAGAATCGTATTGTATTAACTATACTATATAATCTGCCTGAGTTTGACAGACTCCCCATCCTCTGTTGGAAGATAGAGTCTTATGCCTCTTACCTGGGTATACTCTCACACACACACACACCATTGCATTGTGTCATGCATTGTGTGTGAATACAGGGGCTCTCTGTCTGGTTACAGTAGTGTGGTCTCAGTTTCGGCTGAAATCTTCTCAGTCACAATGAAGGCTCTCCCCACTTACTGGCTTTCTGGCGACTCTGGTCAACAAGAGACCTGTTCTTCTGTTGTCAACACTGTAGGGGACTAATAAAGGTGGTTTAAATTGTTGGGGCCAGACGGTGTATGTAACCATTATCCTTTAGCCTAAAACATGAGAGTCCTTCTGCCTTTTCATCAGTTTAATGTGCACTCCATGCACTGAATAGTTGATGAAAAGTTGTATCTGCTGCACTCCAATAGATTTGATGTACTTTAATGGTTTCACATGCAGAGGAACCTTTCTTCGGGCCTTTCACAAACAAGTATGACAGCAATACTCATTAGCCTCAGTGGCTATAGGAGGCCCTCCTCTATACAGTACACTGAGGCAAATAAAGCTGACTCTCCACCTTCAGACTGAATGGATTAACTGCAGTGTTTGAGTGCATATCTGGGTGTGTGTATGTGTGTTGGCACATGTTGAGAACTACAGCCATCAACATAAGTCACAGTGTGACATTCAGTCATATACTTACATACCAGTGAGCTGATTTGTTTTCTCTTTCTGTCATGCCAAGCCCATGTTTGTGTGTGTGTGTGTGTGTGTGTGTGTGTGTGTGTGTGTAGGAATTCAGTACTGCGCCAGGTACAGGCCATCCTGAGGTGTGGAATGCAGACTGAAAAGAGAGATGAACATAACCAAGTAGGAGAGAGAGTGAGAAGGACAGATTAGATTTTGTCTTTGGTAAATGTTTCCCCGCTCTTCCTTTTTTTTTTAAATCTTGCCTATTCTTTATAGAAATGATTTACGTGTGTTGCAACAATTAACCTATTGTGGTAGACGATTTTTTATGAAATGAGTCATGAGCAAAGAATTGTTGAGAACACCTCTCCCAGGAGCTTGGTGCACATTACCTGCTTATATCCTGTAGGCACAACAATAAGACAGATGACGAGACAAAAACCCTACTGGACTCAAGCAGAAAATTCTTCAATCAATGATTTCAACTTTCAATATGTTCCTTTTTTTATTTGCTAAAGTGCCAAAGCCATCATCAGGACAATGTGTAGGTAAATGTCAGTGTTGAATGATTAATTTATGTCCTTTCTTTCCCTTAATATGCTCTCCTACATTCTGCTTTTTGGCAGCCACCAGAGGACGGGCATAAACTTGCTGCACACAGATGTGGTTCTGTTTGTGTGTCTGGGTGGAGAGAGTGATGGCAACAGTCATACTCTTCACTCAGAATGCAAAGTGTTCTGTGTGCACTGCATTTTGGTCTGTTCAGGATGCTGTCGCTGCAGAAAATAGCATACCTGCTTTTTCTACAACAGAATGGAAAGTTTAAGATGGCCTGACATGCACTGTTCTATTGTCTGAATAACAGTGACAAGCTTTAGTAATCGCTTATATAAATGAGCCCTGAACACCACCCACAGTTGATTACTGAAGTGGCAGAATTATTTGATGACCAGTGAGTAATTAACACAAGCATCGGTGATACAAATGGGATTATCTGGAAACTCCACTGTTGTTTTATCAGTTCAACACTAGTGGCCTTTCTCTATAACAAAATGTAATTATTTAGCTTGGATAAACACACCCGCCCACCCTGTCCCTGTTTTTAGTGTTTGTAAACCTTGCTCTGCCCCCGACTACACACACTCACACACAGAGACACTTAAGGTTTGTCAGTCAGTAACTAAAGCTGCACCCACTGGGACAGACTTTGATCAATGCACACAAATTGGCACACACACACACACACACACACACACACACACACAAAGGTAGAGTAACATATTCATAGTCATGAACAATCTTATCCAACAAACAAGCAAACCCAGACTGAAGTCACAGAGGCAGGCGTAAGCATATTGGACCTACAACAAATTAAACAAGGATTCACTGCAGCAATGCTTACAGGTAAACAAGTGACAGGGTCTATGCAGACAGACTCACCATGAACACACAACTGAAGGCAGTGCATTAAAGATAATGATGCATAATAAATGATGGATAACAAGATCCTTCTGTTACATAATAGATGAGTTATATCAAATATTGCCAAGTTGTGTGTGATTATTTTGTTTCAGTGTCAGATCACCTTTGTGTGGTGAAACGTACGTGACACGATGTGGTAACAGTTTAAAGGCGTTTTTATTAGAAAATCTTTCTTATAAAAGCTCTATAACAAACATATACTGTGACATTTTAAACAACAGCAAAATACTTCTGGCATTATCTAAAAATAGAAAAAAATAAAAATCTATAATCAATATTGCTCAGTGTTACATCACAAGTACAAAATTCGGTCATAAAAAGTAAGAAAGACAGGTCTTACAATCATTTGTTAGTAGCTGTGATGCATTCACAGATGCACACAAAGAAACCAGGCACTCAAGGACTTTTTCGCAATCAAAGGGTTTTCAGATCTGACTGTGCACTCCCACACAACACGCAGGACAGGCGCGGGCATGCAGCTGCTCGCTATGTGATCAAGTATTTGGCCTTCAGACATAATGACAGCAACATCACATTTATGCATTTTAATCCCAGTAATCTGATGTGACACAAGCCCCTCAGCCTACAGTTGAATGATAGAATTGCTTTTAACAAGGGCTCTCACACTGCAGGTAATATGATGGTGTGCTTGACTGACTGAAATGCGAGACCTACGTTACCCCCTATGACTCTACAACTAAAATATGAAAGATTACCCTACAAATTCTACATGATTTTGTCCATTAAGTCGACCATGGAATGGTTCGCAAAAGTCAGGCACCCTCAAAACCTTTAAGGTCTTAAAATGGCTCATCGTGGCAAAAAAAAAACATTCCTCATTCTGATTGCTTTCAGTTGCATGTTGCAGTTGATTTTAGTATCGACTTGCCACACTCAACAAGATCCACGTTTAAAACAGCAGATGTTATTGAACACGAACATTGACCCGTTTTCCCTTCTTGACATTAGGATTCATTTTCTTCTCGACTTCAGGATTACAAAGCCTCTCACTTCGGAATCCCTGCAGGTTAAATGCACTATTTCTTACCTCCTGAGATTTTCCGGGGCCTCTCAAAAGTAGCGTTACTGCACTTTTGATCCTGTTTCAAAGTCTTGACCTTCATCAAAAGCATTGCTCTAATTTTTGCGAACAAAACTTTTCATTTTCTTCTTTAGCTCTCTTCATTTAAATTTCACTCAGCAGAATCATGGACCGTAATCCATGGGTGCCATCTGGGTATCCCTCCAGCGAACTTCCTGGCCAGCTTCACATCAGGGTCTGTCCCCACCTCCTCAGTCAGAGTCATCACCCTCATCCTCATCTGAGCTCGGGCCCTCCTCCTCTGAGGAGCTCGGGTCTTTGGTGCTGGCCTCTGAGATCATGCCGTCTGAACTGTCAATCTCTATGGACGTCTCTGATAGGTAGAGGTGGACGGCCCTTGATGGGTGGCTGGGATACACACACGCACACACAGCGGGGACGTAAGAGCAACATAGCACGCACACTTACACACCGGGATATGAATTCATGCATGACACATAAATTATTTATGTACATGTATGTGCATGAGTCACACACAATGGGGACAGGACAAAGACGAGCAGACAACATGGACACAGCAGCAGAGACAAAGGGTTAGCGTCACACAGGGTTAAACTGTCCCAAGTTGAGAGCGAAGGTTGGATCAAAATCTCTGTTTCAGTTTTTTAATGAAAGATTTGGTTTGAAGTCTAAGCTTTTCCTTGAGGATACTTGGCTTTTAAAGTCTGGTGCACACAGTGATCACAACACAGTTTTTTGACAGTTAACCAGTTGCGGTGCCTATTGCAGAGAGATCTGAAAACCCAAGAGAGAAACGAAGAAGTCCCATGTGCCCAGAAAAAAGATGTTTATGGCAAAACAGCTCATTGTTCAAAACAGACAGACTTACTGGTAGAAAAGGATTTGTCACTTTGTCAGTAAAATTTTAAATTGATTCCATTTAACAGCAAATTGCATGTGCTAGTCAAAATTTACAGAAGTACTGTATGAAATGTCTGTTTCCAACAAGCGCTCTCCATCAGGTTTTGATTATTTGATAGCACCTTGATTATTTTTGCAGGAGTCTCAACATCAGGATAACACCACAGAATTGCAGGAGAAATACAGCAATATAACTTCAGTAGTGAAACAAAATAGAAATGTACACCAGCATCCTTAAAATGGATCAGACAGTTGATGTATACGACCATTGAAATGAGGGTTGATAAAAGCTTTGCATGGGGTTTGATCATGTTTTCCATCATCTGGTTATTATAGCAAAATTTCAATAGATGCTAGGTAAGTGCTCATTCATTGTTCCACAGTTTGTTGAAATAATACATCAAACATGTGTTTTGTACTGCATTGCTATGATGAAATGTATTAGTAGGGAAGTAAACAGCAGGAATACACCATTGTTCTGCCTCTACATCATCAAAACATTTACTCTAAACAGGAAATGTGTTTAGAAGCCCATTTAGCTGAACAGGAAAAGATAAACTGATAAAACAGTGTTTTCTCTCCAGAAATGAAAGACACATAGTGATATAAAATGTACACAGCAGTCTGGCAAGTTCTGTATCTACAGCTCTCTACACAAAGGCACATCCTTAATTTATCTTAATGACAGCTGCCCATCAACTGGTCCACATTTGGTATCCAAAGACTGCGGTTGAAGAGGAAGGTGGAAGTGAAGTGTCCAGTAGGAAAAAAGCCCCAGGCCCCAAGAAGGAGCGGCACATGCCCCGATCCCCAGGGTTAGACTGAGAGCGAGAGAGGAAGTCTGTTCCTCTCTCTATCCCCATCTTCCTCTCCCTCTGTCCATCTTGGTCTTACCACGCAGTGGGGTCTTTTCTCTCTTTGCGAGGAGCCTCCACGTTTCCTCCTTGCTCTCTCTGTCTCCCCTTCTTGCACCGCCTGCAGGACACTATGATGATGAGGAGGAAGACCACAGCAGTGATCCCGCCCCCGATGGCCAACGCCAGGAGGAGAAGCTCGGAGAAAGAGGCTGTACGTGGGGAGGAAAGAGAGGAACGCAGGCTGAGTCTGCTTGTTTGATATAGAAAAGATGCCCTCACTGCTCAGAGCCATTTTATTGTGCATATGTGAGTATATCTGCTATCAGCTGTTATTAATACAAAAGCATATTAAAAACTTTTAGACACTGACAAAAACAACTACAAGAAACAACAAAGCCCTGACCTTTCTTCTATTGCCACCATGAGGTTAACATTTGTTGATTTAAGGGAAATGTTTTACTTTTGGGAGGATTGCCTTGAAATGTTGTACATGATATTCATATGAATGATTTTCCCATCAGCCTCACCTGCACTTTGTGTTTAGTGCTGATTAGAAAATGTTAGCAGTTAAACACGCTAATCAAAAATGGTGAGTATGATGAACATGGTAAACATTTACCTGCTAAATATCAGTATCATTAGCATTTAGCTCCTGCTAGAACTAGATAACCACTTTTACTTGTTGCTGTTGTTGCTTGTTGAAATATTTATAGCCTATATAAAAAAATAAATGGGTAGCACCGATCAATAGTTCTGATTGGCTGGATCATACAGAAAGTCAGAGTAATGTCTATATTAACACATCCTATAATCTGTAATTTAATCATTGATATGATATCTGAATGTCACAGGCTGTATCTTTTTTAACAACTGTTCCAAGATAATTACACACATTTTTTAATTTAAAAAATTACCAATATAATAACCAATAGAATAAAATATGTCTGGAACATTTGCAATCTCTTTAATTAAAATGTTTCAGTGCTATAATATAAAACTCACACCACATCATACCAAACAACATCCATTCTCAAATTATGAGTTCATTTGAATCCAATGACCCTGTGGACAAAAGCAGTAGTGTTCCACCGCCTCATTTCATTGATTTCCAGGGGAAATTAACCCGGAGGCAGGCATTGTTTCATAACCAGTTAAATACTCCTTGTATTAAGTTTGATTAACTTTAGCTGTCCTCTCTTATTTAGCCTTTCAGCACAAGATGAAAAAATATGGCCGTTATCACAGACACAGACAAAACAACGCTATATTTCTGGCATATATATAAATTAAAATGCAGACCTGTGGTTACCACACGAAGTCGAATCTCTCCAACCATGCCATGAACATCCGGTGGATTCTTGACCTGGCAGAGATACGTGCCGTTGTAGGTAAACTTGACCTGTTGAAGTATGATGGAGGCGTCACGGCCCATGACATCACCAGCCCAACTGACACGCTTCCTGAAAATGCCCTCTACAGGAGGATATGGCTTCTGCTGGTAGTGGAACACCTAAAAGTGGATGGGTAGATTTGATTGCAAGAATAATGGGTTTGATTGGTTGGATTGTCACAGATAGAATGTCATACCAAACTGAGTCTGGGGAAGAAAGCTATTTTATTCTCACAGAGAAAGAAAGACAAGACATAAACCCAGACCTGCTGCTACATTTCTTACTCCATTCTCAATATGCACACACACACACACACAGGCTGTCTTGGACGCTCTGTAGGGAGCCTGATGACTCACCGACTCCTCTCTCAGTTGGCTGAGGGGGTGGATGCTCCCTGACACAATATGGGAGGTTTGAGGTTTGATCTCATTTTCTTGCAAACACACACACACACACAGACAGACACACATGCACTCACCGACTCTTCAGGGCCTGGTTTGAGGGGTCTGAAGGTCCAGGAGATGGTGACGGTGTCAGGGTTGATGGGAGTGGAACTTTGAAATGTGCACTTAAGACGAACATCGGTCCCGTTTACTGCCTCCATATCCCCAGATGTATATATACGGATCCCGCTGACCTGCAGCACGCCTGCAACATACAAACATATGGCACAGTAGCAGAGTTTACTTCAAAAGCAGCGTGCAGGGCGCATAGAGCAAAATCTAAACATAGATAAATGGTTCATGAAAGCAACACAAATACATAGACGCGGTATGAATTTCAATTCCTGCTTAGAGAGTGCATGCAGTGTACCCAGTGACCCTCTGCCTACACAGTGCTGCTGCAAGAAAAATCACTAACTCTACGTTGTCATTATGGCTGTAGGAGATACATTTATTACAGTGTATATATACTGAAATCCCACAGATTGGTCTAAATGCTGACAGTACGAGATTAGATCTGCAATCAGTGAGTGAACTCTGTTTCATTACATCCTGAAAGTTTAAACTGATTTCAGATCAGTGGGCCAAATCTGTGACATTTAATGAATAATAGCCACACTACTGCAGCTGAGACCGGGCTGAAATTGACAGTCTGCTGTATATTATATGGATATGGACTATATCAATCTTTACAGTACGGGGTAGACTATTAGATGGAAAATGAATGGACTGGAAGAGCAGAGAGGGATATTGCCAACGATCTGGCTCTTCCATATAATGATTGATGGAGCACCTCAAGATGGAGTTAATGCTGACACACTGCACACACACATGCATGCACTGTCCTAGAGACATGCTTAATGCTGGGTTTCTGTCTGGCAGCCGGTCAACATTACATCAGGAACCAGCCGATCACGTCTCCCTCTCTCCCCGAGATTGAGTCTTGTTATTGAGGCAGATCCACTCTTATTCTAAAGTGTGTATGGGTCTAAGTCTCTATGGAAGTTTATGTGCAGGCTGTCTAGTCCAAATCACCTGCTCTATTTATAGAGAGGGAGAGCTCTATATATCCTAATAATATCAGGAGCCATGTCTAGCCTTATTAAAGTCAATTCCCAAGCCCACAGCAGACTGTAGAGCTAGCAGCCACAGTGAGCTCAGGGTAGCCAAGACTTGTCTTAACATAATTAGCCCACTCCATATGATTACCCTGCAGAACACTTGATGAGACCTCTGACTAACAGAGACACTTAATTTTGACAGACAAGCTGTATGTGGCTCAATGGGTCACCTGAGTACATGTGTCATCCCAGTTTTATATATGAGGCAATTTCTTTTTTGTTAATGCAATCAGCTAGCCTCAGGGATATTCTTCTGATGTAAAATGGATAAGATGTAACTAACTCTAGCTGTCGAGTATTAGAAAAGGTTGTGCAATACTTTCACAGTATGGGTTTAAAGAATTTTAAATCCTAGGAAGGTGGATTAAGCTCTATTCTTGAAAATGTGTTAAATGACTTGAGGCACCATGCTTAGAAATAAGAAAAGTCCAGCAAGGAAAATTGAGCCATACTGTTACCCATGCATTATAAATACAGTGAACATTTAGGCAGGAGCTTGCTGGGAAAATGTCAACAGGGGTTTGGCTCCTCCGGCAGCATGTTCTGTTCCTTATCAGGCTGGAGAGAGTTTCCTGTGGGCTGGGATGAGAGAGTGGGGTGACCAGACAGCCCCCACACAGCATTAAACAGACAGGCTTCTCTCTCATCGCCGGGCACTGACAGCGCTCTAACAGCCTAATGTGTTTTAAATGAGCCCGATGAAACCTGGGAGGAGTGTGTACGATGGAGCAATACAAGCAGAGTACACACTGCAAGAAATGTCTGTCTTTGCAAATTGTCAGGGTTTTGTTTTTTCGGCTTAAAATTGTATTTTTCTTGAATGAAAAAAATTGTCTTCGCAGTGAGATTGCAGTATATGCTTGTTTGGGTTTTTTTCTGCATTAATACCTTAAAAATATGGCAGGTGCTTCAACTTGCATCAATAAATCACTGTTTAAGTCAAGAAAGATGTTACAACAGTTTGGCTTGCAATGCAACAAATCTACCCCACTGGCAGATAGTTTTGCTTGTACAGAGAAAAATAAGACTTTTTATATTACAGAATAATGCTGTGATGGATGAAACAAGCCTCGTCTGACAATTTTCTCTCACTTCCTCATCTACCTGTCGGTGGAAACACTAAAGTTTGTGGATTAAACTGCCTGTGTTTAGGATATTCATTAGGAAGATAACATCAGCACCGGCTGTATCAGTACAGGCCAGTAATGACTCCCTTCTTGGATCGACTACAAGAGTGTGTGTGAGTGTGTGTG
>NW_023340257.1:6516939-6526368 GCF_004916995.1 Morone saxatilis | reverse complement strand
TGTGTGTGCATGTGTGTGTTTGTGCGTGAAAACTCAACAGAACAGTCCGAGCCACCAGGTAAAGGTCTCCTATTCCATACTCCATGTGAAGGTTGACAAGGGAAAGAGAGGGGAAGGTGGAGGGGAGGAGTGGGAGCAGAAAGTGTTGTATATCGAATTGAATGTGTCACAGAAGTGATTGCCACTCATGTTAACAAGTGCAACTGCCTCATTTCAAACAAAAATACAGTTTTCTGTGTTTACCCGTAGCAACGTGGCCTAGGATGGAAGTGTCAGTGGGTCGACAGATCTTTCAGACTGACATATCTCAACTGTTGGATGTATAGCCATGAATCTCTGTACACACATTCATGGTCCACAGACGATACATCCTATTGACTTTGGTCATCTTTTGACTTTTCACATATTTGGTCTCGACAACTGTTGTCCATAACATTTGGTTTAGGCATGCCTCAAAATTAATTGTAATCACTTTGGCAATGCTTAAACCTTTAATCTAGCGCCATCATCAGGTCTTATAATCTCTTCCCATTCTTGGTCTATGACCAAATACCTGCAAAACTAATGACATTCCCATCAGCTCTGTACTTTGTGTTTTGTGCTAATCAGCAAATGTTAGCATGCTAACATGCTAAATTAAGACAGAAAACATGGTTACTATTATACGTGCAAAACATGAACATCTTAATATTGTGAGCATTTTAGAATGGTGAAATTAGCATTTAGCCCCTAGCAAAGCTGTAGTACAGCCTCATAGCGCTGGGTTTATACACAGAGGAGAAGGGGTAAAACTTGTAATAGCAGTCATGACTCATCGAATCAGTATCCACAGTTAAACCCCTCCATTTCTACATCCTTATTTCATAGAGCATAGTGCACACAGAAAATTAGCAATATAGTGCAATGCCTATGCTCCTCTAAAAATTGTTTAAAAGCTCATGCTGGTATGATTCATCATGCTTTATGTATCGGGAGAGAAAGCAGGTCCTCTAGGCCATAACACCTCATTTCATATTTCTCCCCTTAACCAATCTATTTACAGTACATGAATTTAAATAAGCGTCGCTAATCTCCTTTCAACAACAAAAAAGTGAAACGCTTTTCAACTGTGCCGTTCTTTGACGCAAGCTGAGCTGATTAAGAATTAAGGTTAATTAGGCCTTTTTGAAGGCAAAATAGATATTAGCGGAATGACAGAACATTTAGGGCTATGTACAGTGCCTCATTTACAGTACTAATTTGTCCCTGCGGCTGAAAGTACATGATCACTATTTAATCGATCATTAGCACTAATTCCTGAGGAGGATGCATGCCATTACATGAGTGGAGACATTAAGAGCGCAGAATTGAACTCATTTAGAGAAAGAGAGAAGGGGGATGAACAAGCAGAAATGCGAGACAGAAAGACCTTAAGTGATGAACAAGATGACTGAGGAGATGAAGGAGCGAATGATGAATGTATAGAGCTAGAGGATAACAAAACGACAGAAAATGTATTCTCCTACATAATTGCAGTCTGTAAGAAGGAGATAAGATAATATTGTTTGTTTGCTTGCTTGCTTGTCTGCCCATTCTTCTACTCTGCTACGTCTCTCTGTCCAAGTAGCCCACTTGTTTATGCCTTAACATCCTGCCCGGCCAGTGCTGACCACACCCAGTGTCCAGAGACAGGGAGAGAGAGAGCTTTCACAGCTTATTAAGATGGAGTTATGTACCCTATGCAGAGGAGGTCCAGAGTGCAGACAAATATAGGAATTTATCCTATATGTTTCAAATATTGAGGACATTGCAAAAAAAAACACTACACCATGCCAGACAACACAATACTTACAGTTATAGTTAGAAGTTTAAGTCAATAACTACATATTTTGTCCCAAAACAGTTAGTATGAATTTCCTTGCAAGCGTAATCATTCTAATGGTGTTATTTAAATACTTCTGATCTTCTTGGTCGCACTCTATGCTGAGGTCTGTCAAGTTGGCACAAAGATACTGCCGAGTCAGACCAAGAAGAAAGGAAAAATCACATTTCAGATGATATAAAGCATAGAAAAAAATAAATCTCTGTTTTCATTTAGACTCTCTACTCCATATTTTCCTCATTAAAGTTATTAAATGCTGTGAAACATGTGAAGTAGATCTAGTACCCTCTTCACTGGTAATAAAAAAGACAGATTAGAGTCTTTGTGTGAAGTGTGCTGACACTTTACTGCCTGATTGCTTGAACGACAATTAATGACTTTCTGGGATCTCACCTCAGGTCAGCACCTTATCTAACACAAACTTACGGAGAAAGTGTGTGTGTGTGTGTATTTTGGTCAATGTCAATTCCAGATGTTTCTATTTATGAGCAGATATAGCATCAGTAAAAGCTGGAATAGCCATAAAACATAATCTTCCATTGTTCCATATGCTATGTTTATGTGTCTAAGTTTGGCGCCTGTGAGGGGGCTTACTGTTGGCACACACTCACACACACATTCTCTATTAGATACCTGTGTTGGCATTAGTCAATAATATATGTCAGTATGTTCAATATATCATAATAAAATGAACTTGCTGAACCTTTAATGCATTTTATTCTACCTGTCAACATCACTTGCTACAAGCTGCACTGGTCCACTGGCCCGTCTGAAGCCGGAGAGAGCAAATACTTTCATCTACTGTAAAATAATCAAACCAAGCCCACTCGATTGTGATTAGTTTTGCTTGGCTTGGCAGCCATCCCAAGATTGTATAAAAGCCTTCCAAAGAGCTTGAAGAAATATCAAGTAGTGTTTGACCTGCCCGTATAATATTTCACCCAATGTCAAAGAGTGCAAACTGCATAACTTTCACCATGAGTCTTTAGTCTCACATTGCCAAATATAATTATATCTGTGCATGTGATTTACCAGTGCAGAAGAAAAGGATGGCAGAAGTCATTTCAGTTTAGCTATAGCTAAAAAGAAAAGTCTGTGTTTTTTGTACAAATCAGAATTCACTGTTCACTAAGCTCCACCCCCCTTAGTTACTGTCACTAAGCTTGTCAGGCTTTTTAATCTGGCATGGTAGCTGATTTATGCCGTTTATAATGGTGGCGTATTTATTGCATGTAATTATTTTTAATCAGTGGGTCTTTGATAGGTAGAGGAAAATGCTAAAATACTTTTAGGTGTTGATTTAGCTGAAATAGCAAATGATTAATAATGACTAATTAAGTAATGTTGCTTGTAAACACCACCAGCGGAAATTTACAGTATTTCCTGCTGTCTCCTTTAAAAAACAAGAACCCTGTGCAAAGGTCTTGATTATGTACTTGATGGCTCAATGATATCGTGTCAGGTAAAAAGTCATCTTCCTCCCTAGGGGAGTAGCATTGTGCCCAGCATTGTTCTTGTTTTCTAGTGTAGAGCTAGTCAGTGAAAGTACTATAAGTATGATAAGGAAAAATGTGAGATTAGGCTCTTATTTCATTCTATCAGGCCTCATTGTATTTGGCCGCGTAGCTTTTACTGGGACAAGGAAGACAGAATTAACAGATGTTTTATTTTTTGTATTTTTAAAGAGAATGTTTTAATTTTCAACATTACAAGAGTAAAGGCTTCAAGATGAGACGATTCTAATAGTATCCAGGATTAATTTCTACACGCCTGTACCTGAACCTGTAGCCCCAAAAATTTGTTAATGCTACTTGGCCTTAAAAGTGACGCTCGGTTACATCTGTAAAAAGTAAGCTAGTTAGCCGCACACTCTAACATTAACAGCTTATACCACCTACACCACCCTCCTCCAAGCTCTTTAGATTAAGAGTATCACTCTGACTACCATGCACGCTGTTCTGGCATGTGCGCAAATCCAAAGCTTGACTGGTCTGTGGGACCTACAGGAGTTACTGTTGCTAAGCTATGATTAGACGATTGCTATTCAGGGAAGTGGTTTACTCATTGACAGTATATATGATGGACAGAGCTTCCAGGTCTGTGAAGTGAAGCCGATATGGATGTGTCTTAAACATGAATTGTATGTAATGGCCTGCAGGGGGCAGCTCCAATGGCTGCAATGAAAGACTGATTAGCTCAGCTATTAGCTCAGTACACTGTTTCCTAATGAGTTTATGGCCTCAATCGCTAGTTTCAAGTCTTCTGCCAGGCAACATGTTCATTTTCAGTCAGACGATAAAGCAGTGTATGCTTTTGTGCGTGGCTAACTTGTGATTGTCATTCTCAGTGAGTCCATCCATTGCCCCTCACAAAACTCAGATCAAACTGTCACCGCATTGCCTATTTCTAAATCATTTCAGAAACATATTTTAGTGTATTGTTTAGCTGTAATATGAGAACATGTGTGACCAGGCGAGCCGTCATTGTTTCCTGTAAAGGACGAGTCAAAACTGCGCAGCCATCAGCCAATGATGTGGCGTATTGCTCAACTGGCAGTACATCACCTCCGCTGGCTCTGACGAACTGTCATTGCAACCACCATAAGGCACTCAAGGCTTTAAAACGATACTCCACAAACGAATGGGTGACAGGTTTACACTTGGGTTTACTCAACGGGCTTGACATGGCTTCCATATTGGATATTGGCTATTTCAGCCAAGGCTCTGATCAGCAAAAAACAAAACACTTCTTTCGTCCTCGGACCATAACCTGACTTTCCACCACACTTAACCCAAATCTCTCAACGTTTTTGAGATATTCAACTAACTCACAGACAAGTAAACAAACACAACTGTCTCATCAGATTTCAGTATTCTACTTAAATACTGTCTGTTACCAGGGCTAGATTTTCCAAAACAACATTTTTTAGGCCATTCTGGGTGTGTTTCACACTGCAGCGAGATATGCTCGGTATATTGAACTTGACTCATAACTGCTAAGCAAACATTCTCTGGTATTCAAAATATTTTCTTTGAATACCTTAAAAACAATCCACAGAATGAACAAACCATGTTGGCCTTATTGCACAATCAAAATCTCAAAGTTTCCATGTCTCCTTATAAGCTTGAGGGCTTGTTGCTCATGAATATGTAAATGTATAAACAGCAAAGAGAAAGCAGAGTGAACAGAGCTGTTTTACAGCTTTAGTAGTACAATAATATCCATTATCAGATAATACATGATGATATATGGATACCACACAGTTACCAATCACTATTTCCTTTACATTGTAGAGTTGGTTTTTCCATTTGCCAGAATGTTACAGCATCTAGAACTTTTCAAGAGTGGAGGAAACACTGCAGGAGAAATCAAGTAGTTGCCACGACTCTCTAAATCAGGAAATTGGTTTCATTACATTATTTCCTAGACTGTGTGTGTTTGTGCCTTTCCTCTTTTCATTATGGCTCACAAACAATGGGACCACCGGAGGAAACCCAATTCTCTGTTGCACCGGTTTTGGAGGAAACACTTAGTACTGGAGCAAACACACAAAGCACTCAGTGGATTACAAAGAGCCTCTTCTCTGCTTTGTGAGAGGTTTTACAAGCCCAGGTTAGTTTTCTTTTTTTTAACAAGGCCTGTCTTTCATGCAGGGCTGGACCAAGGGCTGGGAATACTGGGTTCAGGTAACAGTGTGTTTGCAGAGGAGGACACAGAGTTGAGGGAGAGGGTTGAGGGGTGTAATGAGAAGAAGCCCCTGAGATGGATGAACTGTCTGTAACATACTTTGCTGTACATCTTCTCTACAAGGGTTTACACGCATACTTTTTTTTTACACTTTTGTTCTGGGGCTGTTTTCAGGGCTTAGTTCCAGTCAAAGGAAATATCCAGGCTACAGTATAACATGAGTCAGATATTATTGTGCTTAAAGCAACAGTTTGGGGAGGGTCTTTTCCTGTTTCAACATAACGTTTCCACACAAAGCCAGATTAATAAAGAAATGGTTTTCCCAGTTGGTGTAGGAAAACTTGACTGGCCTGCAGACCCCAACCTCAACCCCATCCAACACTGCGAGCCTTATCGCCCAATATCAGTGGCCAACCTCACTGATGCTCGTGCGATGAATGGGAGCCTCCCCCGGAAGAGCAAGCACATGGTTTTTAGAGTAACATGTGTAACTATCACATACAGGTGTAATAGTCAGGCATTCACATACTTGTGGCCATGTAAAGTATGACAGAAGTAAATGCAAGCACATACCAGAGCATAAGTACTAAATCGCTTTCTCTTCTATTATAGTCAATCCATATCTATTTTTAGCTTGATTTAAAATTGCTGCTTTTTTATTTTTTTCCCAGCACACCTAGATCCCGAGTCAATCAAACCGAGCTGGTGGGACTTTCCTTGGATGTTCTGTTTGACTTTCTGCAGGTGTATCTGTTTTCTTTCATCCCTTCTGACTATCCTTGCTCATGCCTATTACTCCAAATAAAGCTGAAGAATAAAATGTATCACCACCAGAGAGATGTACCAGACACCGCATGTGGAACAGAAAATCTAAAAGCTTTCATCAATTTTATTCATGGAGAATCACTCTTTGTTTTTAGAAAGAAGAAAAACAGACATTTCTTTGTATGAAAATGTCACAAATTGCAATTTTGATACCGCATTATGCTGTTTTTTAACCCTACAGGCGAATTAACTATACCGAATTTTAGAAAACCACAAAGATGTGTTTGAATCCATTCTAAAGGTCAGTCCAAACACAGACCAACATCAATCTCTTTTTCTAACTCTTTCTTCCTCTCCCTCTTTCACCCTCCTGCTTCCTCCTGGCCAATTGTAATTCATCAGGCGGCGGCGTCCAGAGGAAACGTGTAGTGGGTGAGAGAGGATAAGAGTTTAATCCATCAAACCTCTTCCACTCCCACCTCACAGCTGACTCAACAACTTCTTCACAGGATTACAAACTCCTGAGGGGGGGTTCCAGTGCTTATGCTTCGATTCAACACACCCACAGGCTTCTGTAGAAAGGATGCTCCAAACCTCAAAAGGCAACCTTAGTTTAACATATTTACTACGAGGCTAGACTAGCCGTATGTTTAGTGTCCTGCTGTGGTATGAGTCAGAGTGAATCCAGTTCCACTGTGACTTCCACCCCTGTGACTTCCACCTCTACCCTTCCTTTCCACCGTAAAAGAGCACGCCAGCAATTTCACAAATGAAGATCATACTTGTCACAAAAAGTACAACTCAGACATGTATAATATCGCCTGTGGCTTTGAAGAAAGCTTTTTTTAAGGCAAGACTATGCAACTTTAAGTGCAAGAAAGCATTTCAACCGCGTTTTTCATTGGTCCGTCCTACATGCATCTGACTGATATGTTTAATGTTCCCCTCCACTCAAAAATATGTTTTTCTTCTTGCTCCTGCAGTTGGATGTTGGAGCTTCACTGTGCAGAATGATGTATTTATATCTGAGTTTGATACTAGAAGGATGTTTTCACATTAATCTGCTTAAAGTGTAAAGTTTCTCTGTGCTCATTGAAAATCTGATTTTAAAGCATAATTTGTCACAGTTAGTTTGGGAGTTATTGCTTGTCCAATTTCCGGCATATACAAGTGTGATGTCGAAACCTGAAGCCACCAGTGCACATCCACTGAGAATGGACTTTACAGTAAAGTAGGAGACATTTGGTGTCTAGCAGCAAATGTTAGAACTAAACAACATATAATACATATTAATAGACTGTGGAATTGTTTGTATATGTCTTAATACATGTCTGGGGGTGATCTTTAAATTGTAATCAACCCAGCTGTCTGCACAGACAGTGTCACCGCTCACATTTCACACTCTACACGTGTAAACACGACCCAAAGCCAAGTCTGTGTTTTTGCACTAACTGGTGAGCGCTGCCAAAATGTGATTGACCTACACTCAATACTGTGTCTGAGGACATCCTGTGCAAACACAGACGGAGCACTTAAGGTGGCCCTGCTGCTCTGCTACACCTCCTGTGTAGCTACGGCTATAGCTTGATGTGAGCAGTAGTTTTTAATGGCTAATCGAAGAAGGCTAAAAGTAGTATTAAAGTAAATGACACCCCTTTGTATTCCGTCCATGAGCTACTGTACATAAGCAGAGACTGTGCTATTTTTGCAAATGTGCCAGAGCTAGCCTGAACTCACACCAAAACCAGAAACCCACTCGTATCGTAACTAAACGAACATTCAAATGCACAAATAATGTGCCCTTGCATCCTGTCCTTCATCTGCCCCACCTACTTGCCCCACCCCCTCTCTCATTAACTTACACTCATTTATTTAAATAGCTGCGTACAGTGTGAGATAATTAGAGGGCAAAACCGGATAAGTTGCTGCGTCTGCTTTATTTTTATTAGTCAGCGTTTTAAATAACCAGAAAATATGGACATATGAAAGTCGGACACTAAACAGAGAAAAGGATATTAAGGCTGGGAAATTCTATCATCATGCCTGCTCGGCATTCAATCACAAATATTTAACTAATGGCAACTGGTGATGAAACTGCTCTTGGCTTTATGCAGAACTATACTCAGAAAGAACTGCTGATATTCTGTGGAAATAGATGATTTATCCCATATGCCGTAAACCTAGTGGCGGTGTTGCTTTATCTGGAAGATCTACTTGTTTACTGTAACTCCAAACAGTTTTGAGAACGAGCGACCAGCCAGCAGATAGAGTATGTAAGAATGTAACTACACAAACAGAAACCCATGCTAACAAATATGCAGTATTTGTGTTTGCACATTTGACCATGTGTGTGTGCACAAACACTCAAACCTCGGATGAACACTTTCAGTTCAGTGAGAAATGTATTTCAAATCCCTGTTTACACTTGGAGCCAAGCACAGTCTTCTGATTCAAACATTACGCAGGGAGTGCCTTGCCCTCACACTCAAACACTTCACAGATGCGCCCTAAGCCCGCTGTGTTGGGGACGGGAGTGTTGCTGCATATGAACACGTCATTGTCACTTCCACACACACCCACAGGCAATCCCATCTATCTAGCACAAAGCCCAGACGTCCTCCTAGGTGTGTCAACACTGTACAGCATGTCAAAAACCACAGCAATGCTTTGTTATACTGACCTATTATTGCGGAGAGATTAGAGACGCCGTGCCAGAGAGATAACTGTTACATCCCAGTAACTTGTCTAAACCTGATGTTGAACCTGAGTTAAACTGAGGCCTAAACAACGTGTGTAAGCGCCTGGTATGCTGTTTGCAGTCAATAGCAGCCATTTGTTCCTGTTTTGTGTGTGTGTGTGTGTGTGTGTGTGTTCGCATGTATGTGTGTGCTAAACCTGTAAGTCAGGACAGGTTAACACACGTCAGCCTGTGAGCAATTCACGCTTCTGGTTGAAGAAGAAAATGTTAGAGGAAGACAAAAGGAAGTAAAATTAAAGTAAAGTAAAGAGAGATTTATCAGCAGCAGCAGGGGATCAAAACTGTGTTTGGTTAGGACGAAGGTGAAATGAGAGAAATCTAATTAATCTAGTGTGTGTCCTGTGTTAATAAGCCCAGC
>NW_023340257.1:6515595-6516914 GCF_004916995.1 Morone saxatilis | reverse complement strand
CTTGCAAACGCGTCCTGTATCAAAATGCTACTTTTGAGACCTTTATTTGCTCACACTCTTTGCCCTGAAAATGACAGAAAAACTACCTTCAGCAAAATGCAGTAGCGAGTTTGGTGTTTTTGGGTCTTTGTGGTTTTAATTTTTTGCTTTGCATATCTTCGTAGTGTGAATTGGTGTATGCTTATACTATATATGCTATCTGGTGCAAACCATTTAAATAAGTATTTATTTAAATTTATATAGTTCTTTTTTGCCCTCAGTTGACTGTAAGATTTTTGGAAAATTTTTTTAGTATTCCTTTGAGGGTGTGCCGGTGCAAGGTAAAGCAGGTTTTAGTAAAAAGGCTCCTTGTGATTCCTGACTCATGGAGGTGAGAGGCACACACCCCACTAGTAAGCAGAACATCTGGAACAAAAAATTAGAAAAAGAAGATTTTAGTTAAATGTAATTTTGCTCCATAGCATCCTTTTAAAAATGTAATTTAACTTTTAAAATGGTTGCCAACATGCTTTGTTTTACGTACCCATTTTTTTTCACCTCGAAGTTGCTCAAATTACACACAAAGACCCCAAACAACCAACTCGGTACTGCTTTTGCCTGTAAGTAGTTTTCTGTCATTTTCAGGCCAGGATGTGAGCATAAAGGTCTTCAAAAGTAGAGTTTGATACAGGACGCTTTGCAAGACAGAAGATAAAGCACCGCACTTTATTGATATTATATGCCGGGCCTTTTGGGCCTGGTTCATCTGGGGTCTGGGGCATTTGCCCTCGTTTGCTCATAGAAATACACATTCCTGAATTTTCCACAAAGTAGTAAAGGAAATAATGAATAACTCCAAAAATGCCAAGTTGCTGTTCTACTGACAGTTGCGTGGTTGGTCCATATCTTCCTCAAGCTCATTGTTCTTTTGTTTTGAGATGCCGAAATATTTTAAAAGTTTATATGTCCGATGTTTGACCGTCAGCAAGTGGCCAGCACATCCATAGTTCTATTATATATATTTCTTGTTTGTTACTGGTATTCTTTCTATATTTGTGATAATGTATATATTGGAGCGGCTACATTTTAACATATTATTTCCTGCTGGCACAGGAAATAATATGTTTAAATGTAAGCCGCTACCAAATTATCTTTCACAAGTATAGAAAGATACCAGTACCAAACAAGATTTTGCTATGGATGTCTGGCCACTGCTGACGGTTCAAACATCGCTTTTCCTTTTAAATATTTCGGCATCTCAAAACAAAAGAACATTGAGCTTGAGGAAGATATGGACCCAACCACGCAACTGTCAGTAGACACCAGCAACTGCCATTTTT
>NW_023340257.1:6505471-6515584 GCF_004916995.1 Morone saxatilis | reverse complement strand
TATAATATCAACTAAAGTGCGTGCTTTATCTTCTGTCTTGCAAAGCGGTCCTGTATCAAAATCTACTTTTGAGACCTTTATTGCTCACACTCCTTGCCTGAATATGACAGAAAACTACTTCAGCAAAAGCAGTATGAGTTGTTTTTTGGGTCTTTGTGTGTAATTTGCGAGCAACTTCGAGGTGAATGGGTACGTAAACAAAGCATGGTTGCAACCATTTTAAAAAGTAAATTAACATTTTAAAGGGGCATATGACAAAATTACATCAACTAATCTTCTTTTTTCTAATTTTTGTGCCCAGATGTTCTGCTTTACTAGTGGTGGTGTGCCTTCACCTCCATGAGTAAGGAATCACAAGAGCTTTTTACTAAACCTGCTTTACCATTGCATCCAGCACACCTCACGAATACTAAAAAAATGTCAAAATCTGGTAATGATCACATCTGTTCCAGAAAGCAATTCCATTCTGGTGCTGTGAAAAACAAAAACATTGCTCCCAAAAGTGTCTTGACACAAATTATGATTTATAGTATTTTTTTTAAACTCCTGCCAAACACACTTACTACAAAATACACAAAGGAGTAGTGCATTTATCTTTGGGAGCAATGAACCACTGAAACATTAAGCTCTTTGTAGTAAATGAACACTGCCTGTCTTTGATCAGTGCAATGCACGCCAAAACAGTGGAGGTGTGATGGGCAAATGTGTCACTTCTGTGCTGTTTTAATGCCACAGTTTACACCTGAAGAGAGAGAGAGAGAGATGGGGGCTAGTGAAAGAAATAAATCTGAATTATTTCGCACACATAATTGCAATTTTACACCATACAAGTCCCATGAAAATGAAGATGGATCTGCCGGCTTGTTTCATCATGCCATGCCTTCTTTTTTTTGCCAACACAACAAAGCCAAAGGCAATGGAAGTGATTACTGCATAACAGACATGAGAACCGAGAAGCTGCTGAGCTGTAATCGGTTCCAACATGCTTTTCTTCGTCCACATGCTGTGTTATTTGATTATCTGTCCCTCTATATCCACACAGTATATTTAGTCATCATCCTGCTCTGTCAGCCTGTGACTGTGTTATGACTGAGCTGCAGGCACATGCTCCTTGTAAACATAAGCAGCTTGCTACTATCTTGAATCCCTACATGGTGCTTTGGCAGTGGACGGACATGTTCAATCAATATAATCCACTTAACTGGGATGGACACAGATTACTTCAAGGTTAAACAACCTGAATGAATTGCCACTGATACGCCAGTTTGTGATATTAAAACGTTTTCCATTAGTGCAGCTGTGAGCAGCTATAACCATCATGTATGGTCCGTTGGTGTTTATTTTCCATAGTTGTTGGTATCTGACTAGATGTTCCAACTTACATATCCTGGACCCCCTTGTACGGGAAGCACTTGGACTTATCTGCGTCCAAAGGGGGCCACTTCAAAGCACGGATACGGAGGTTACATAAAACCAACACAACAATGCGGCCACGGATTTGATGCCAGTAAATGCTGTTGGCTAAACTCATTCTGTTGTCAGAAGTTCCCCCCGCTATGGCTGTTTTAAAGCTTTCAGGAACTCTTCCGCGACCCTCCCGGTGCCAAGTTGTCCACTTCCCAATGACGCACGCCGGGCGCTCAGAGATGGAGTTTAGGGGTCCCTGCGGAGCCTTCACTAATGGAAAAGAGAATCAGGGTCTTCTTCTTTTACTCGATTGTCGGGAGCGTCTCTAAACGCTCATCCTGTCTTAACAACACTCCTGGGATGTGAAAAAATACTGCCAATGTAAACTTTAAAAAAACAGATCCTAAAATACACTGACAAACACACATAGGCTAGTTTATATTGTATGTAATTATAGAGGAAATACCATTCGTGTAATTGGATATATATCTATAAATATAAGACATATAGGTTGAACATATACCTAGCGATCAAAACAATGTGTTATTGGTTAACTTTAAACAAAATTCTAATTTAAAACATTCACTTGGATAAATCACATTACTCTGTATGATGCCCAGAAGAAATAAAGTGAACAACACTCCAACCCCATTAACTGGAAATCATCTTTTCACTCGGTTTATCCACTCACACTAAGCCGGGGTCTCACCTGAAGCTGCGAGTCCAGACAGGACTGTGAGGAAATAGAGCCCTTTTACGCACATTGGATGGATGGCAGGCTGTCCGATGACCAAGAGACCGGGAGTCAGACACCTAACCCGCTGAGACTCCTCCGCCGACTCACAGAGACAGAAAACCCGGCCGACAAGTCTGTTGATTTCTTTGTTTCGAGAGGGGGGGATAAAAACATGAAGTTAAACGGCCCTAAGAGTCCTCTCCTCTACCTTGTCTCTCCAAAGACGCGTCCCAACTCGCTGCTGCCCTCATACATTTCATTTCAGCACCCTCCCACCACATTTTCGGGCGGAGTAACAAAGTCATCCACTCTCCTCGCTGCCTTCTTATCTCTCTCTCTCACATGTTAAATCTAAAGCCGAATTCTTGATGGTCACCCAACCTGTTCTACTGCTGCGTAAAACACATGTGTGAGGCCATACCAAAGCTGTTGCGCAAACGCATGTCCATTACTATTGTGATAGGCAGCAGATACCAAGCATCATCTGTTACATGATCTGATGTGTGAGGATACAATAAATGGGATATATAGTTATGGAACCATTAAGGTACTTAATGACTGTACTTAATGATGTGACACATTATGGCCTCATATTGTAGGCTACAGCATGGTTTTCACATGTTTAATATTATAATATCACAATGAGATCTAATGGGTCAAATTGTATTCATTACTGACCTCGTTTTGACGAAATTTAATTAAATTTAAAAGTTCAAGTCAGTTAATTGAGTCACATTAGTTCATCCCAGAGAGATGGTTAAAGAAGGGGAATTCATTTGCAGGTTAAAATAAATTGTAATAATAAGCCAGTGCTCTGTGTCAAAAAGCACAAAGAGGATGCTGATTGGATTAATCTGTCTTCACTGTTCAAACAAACTGTGAGATGTGAATTTGAATGTTTCTTCTCTAATGGGAGACCAACAGAGAGCTGCACAGTGTCATGTGAAACTGGATCGTTACTGTTTTGAACCACTTGGGGGCAGAGCTGCACTTTGATGTACACCATCTCTGTAATTCGAGCCTGAAGCCAGCCAGAAAGATCAAAAAGGCTGGTTTTCAACTTTTATGGCTGAAATGTCAGTATATTTTCTTTACGTTTGAATCTTACTGAGTCAAAATGTGTAACTGTAAAATGACAAGCGCCTTTACAGCTATGTTAACTTCGCAAAGGTGTATGATCTCAATACTCAACCAGAAAAGTTCCTCTTTACAACCTTAACTGGAGCCTAGGAGTTTCAGCTCCGTGTCAGCTTTAGAACTTGCAAACATATAAGCTCATGAGCTGTGACATAAAACAATAAACTGAACAAACATTTTACCAAAGAAGCAGCACAGTGACCAATCAGCATCTGCTATCATTTTCAAATACAGCAGCCTATGAACAGTTTATATACACATACAAATATATGGTCTGTAGCTTTGTTTGGGTTTTTTTGATCATATGCGTTCATCTTTGTCATGTATTATGCATGTAATATGTATGTTTGCATGTATGTACATATGTATGCTGGCATGTATTTATTAATCTTGCAAAAGAAAAACTATCTCCTTATGTCCTCTCTTCTAATACACTCTCTAGACTCTTTTTGTTGCCTCATCCTTCCTTGGCAATCTTCTCCAGAAATGTTCAGACATCCAGCATTCGTTGTG
Source organism: Morone saxatilis (assembly GCF_004916995.1). Lineage (NCBI taxonomy): Eukaryota > Metazoa > Chordata > Actinopteri > Moronidae > Morone > Morone saxatilis. Next base: position 6,511,791 of record NW_023340257.1, on the reverse strand, counting down.
TGAAAGAGGGACATCTTATCACGCAGACTGTGGTCCTAAACTTCCTACCTCTCTGAGGAAAAGAATACGTCTATGGGGTTGAGAACTGGAGAGCAAGGTGGAGGCAAATGCAACACCATCCTGAGAAGGGCCGTAAACCAGTCTGTGACTGGAAGAGAATGGTGAGACGCCACTGTGTCCCATACAGTTACAAAACATTGTTGATTCTGCCATCAAAGAATTAAAATAAGTGTTCTATGTCCCAATTAGGACTTTATGCACCGAGAAAACACCTTATTCATTTTAAAAATATGTGGTCTTTGAATTCATTTTGTGTGACAGCAACAAAAAGTGATCCACCATTTTGTCCACATTGACTTCTGTTGTGAGGACCGTGAACTCAGTATAGAGACATGCGACTTAGCAATTGTAAAAAGATTGTTGTTATATAATGTTACATTTGCATAAACAAAGATTCCATTACAATACAAGGAAGGACTCCTCAGTATTGCATAGATTGTGCTACCTTGCAGCACACAAATGAATCTGAAAGGCTGCAATGTGCTTCAGCAGGCTTTCTTTTACTAGACTACAGTAAATCCTGCAATGCAACAAAAAGCAAATGTGTTCTGTTGTGCTGACTGTGTGTGAGGGGTTTTGAAAACGTGAACTCAGTATAGAAATGCAAATTGGCAATGGAAAAAAAAACTCTTAGATCTCATTTTCAAGTGAGACCTGAGCACAGATAAAAGAATGCAAGATAATGTAAAAATCAAATACATTTGAATATATAAAAACATAATAAACATAAAAAAAACTATCAGAAGGAAATGCTGTACACCATACTCATTCTGTTTGACTTCATTTTGAGGTTCAACTGTGAATTCATCTTGAAAAAACGCTTCCTGTGGGGTGCACCGTGTGTGTGTGTGTTGCTGTGTCGCGTGCTGAGAGAGAGAGCAGGGAGAAGAGAGAAGAGAGACGAGAAGAGAGAGAGAAAGATAGCAGAGAGAGACGAGATTCAGAGAGAGAGCCATAAAGTCTTCTTCTTTGAATCTTTATGTTCTAACTCAACAGTCAGCTTGATGCGTTTCAGATCTTGTAGTGGATAAGCTCACAAATCTCACCTATAGAGTAGAAAGCTCAGGAAAAGTAGGAAAAAGTACCAAAAACGTTTTAAGAAAATGACCAACATGGGTGTTCAGGTTGCACTCGTCGTCGTCCTCCTGTTCATCGGTCCTGTGAAGGCTACTGAAGGTAAATATTGTATTGTATTTTATTTTACTTCATCTTTTAAAATCCTACAGTTTCAGCTTACTGGTCTTTTTTTAGAACAACAAATATTCTAAAAAGAATAAAGAAAAATACATTTAAGAGCATTTTTTAAAGAAACTTCTCCAATTTCCTGTATTTCATTTAAGCGCCTGACCTGCTAACTGCTATGTTTTCTGCATGTTTCATGCCACTGTACTGTGTACTTCTTTCATTTTAGTGATTTTCAATTACTTTTTTCTTTCTTGTAGACTAGTTTATTTTGTTTTTTATTGTGGGCTCTTGTTGGAAACGTTTCCATCTTTGTAAGACAACAGCACGTTGTAATGCACAGTAAGACTGAGATGCACATAAGATGAGTTGAAACCGATGTCAACCCCCTGATCATCGTCCTTTCTAGCTGAAAAGTAATTGGGAAGAAGGGTCTTGATGAAATGACGGACTAAAGCAAGTACACAGAAGTAAATTAATGTTTGTTCATGTGTTTTAAGGGGGAGTACAATTCTGGAGGACAAATGTCACACTGAACCTCGCTCCAGCAAAGTACGGAACACCTGTCACGACAAGAGCACCGGACAGCCTCCATCCCACTCGACTCGACTCTACGAACCATACACTGACCACTCTACACAACCCCACTGCGAAACTACAGACCAGAAACGGAATTTACTCAACTGCTTCAACCTACTCGCTCCAGCAGACATCGACTGGTCACCACAATACTCTCCACTTCTCTACTCCTCCAGGGCAAACCCGGCGCGGCGGTCCCCGCCAGCTAACCCACCATCCACCACCATTCTCATGGTCTGTGCCAGTCTCACTGAGCTTTACCTTGTCTGACTGCTGTTCTTTGTCCTCCAGCGTGTGAAAATTGTTTTGAGCTGGATGCGCTTCTGTTTTTAACGGCCATCATTGCGGACGTGGCCATCACAGCTGTTGTGATGATGATTGTCTTCAAATACACCAAGAAGAAAAGTTCAGCTGGACTCAATCACACTCCCAAACGTAAGAAACAGATCACAGAAAAGCACAGCATTACACAACTTTACACCTCTATCTAAAAATTTTGCCTAATGCGCCTTCGACTGGAGCACTTGTGCATCTTTTTGTGTTGATACATGCTGATTTTTCAGTCGTGTCTGCAGTTTATCTGCACTTTTCAGCTGATGCAGCTCTTGCAAATCCTATTTCACCCATTTTAAAGTGTTAAACTGGGTGTGAAATAGATTTTTACTGTTAAAGTAATGCATCATCATTATTATTAAGTAGGTACTGAGTCTGATAGCAGTAGTGATTGGTCACACATATTTCTGTCATTATCTTACAGTACCTGCTCGTTCAGCAGTCCGGAGTCAACCTGGCTCATCTACTGAATATGAGGTAAGCATTTCTTGCACTTCATTTTCTTCTCCAGAGTGATTTAAAATACACTCAGCAATAATGTTGTTTTAGCTATAAAAGTTTTTATGAACTGAAAATAATAGTTTGACATTTTGGGAAATATTTATTCTCACTGCTGGAGTTAGATAAGAAGATCAGCACCACAGCCAAGCAATAGATGGTTAGCTTAGCTTAGCATCAAGAGTGGAAGCAGGAGAACACCTAGCCTGGCCTGGTTAAAAAAAATCTGCCCAACAGCACCGGTAAATGAACAGTTTGCACATCATTTGTTTAATTCATACAAAAACTGAAGTGTAAAAATGACAGTTTGGGCTCTTTAAGACAAAAAAAGTCATTGACGTAACCCATCATAAAATCTGCTGATGACCAGTTTTCTAATGCCCCTGGAAGCCAAGGGTGACTGATTTATAGTTGTTATTATGTATTAACAAATACATTCACACATTTTAGAAGTTATTTGACTCTGTGATCAAGCTAACACTGTGTGTGTTGTGTTTTGGCAGCAACTGAACCAACGCACTCGCTCCCAAGATACTTACTCTACAGTTGTGAACAAGATGGGATAAAGACAAGTCACCTGAATGTGCCAGGTTGTTGGTTCACAGGCTGCATGGACGAAGACTAACATTTACAAAAGAGATACATGAACAGCAATCGTGCTCCCGGGAGCATGCAAGCACTTGGTTTTGTTCTTTTGGATTTACAGGGTCATTGGCAAAGAAAACATACATTTACTCACTTACCCCTAAAATTACCTGGCCAGGTAAAGTCGTATAGGTTTCATTTGTTTCAGGTATAACAGAGGTAAGTGGCATTTAGTTTGTGGTGCTCAAAGTATCTTAAATTTTACTTAAACAGCTTTCTTCCGAACAAGTAGTCCCCATGAGAGTGGATTAGTAATGGTAACAGGGACATTGTTTCTGTATCTTGCTGTAATTCAGTAATTCCAAACCTGAGGATACTCCTGCCTTACCAGCAGAATCATGGAAATAACATGTAGCTCAGCTAATTTGAAAAACAATTATGATTTAATAATATAGTGTATATTGACACATTACGTGTATGTGGAAATTATTACACACAGATTGCTGTTACGCTAATCTTCAGTGTATTTATTGTAACTATCGCAGTCTCACAGTTTCCTACTGACGTGTATAATGTATGAAAACCGCAAAAAGGAAACGGAAATCTAAAATTCATACAAATGGCTGAAATTACTTTTAGAATTGTGAATGTAAGCTTGACTGATTACTGAAGATCATCAGCAATTCCAGGATCACTGTATATGTCCGATGTGTTGTTTTGCAATGAAATACTTTGAACAGTTCCATGAAGCCATCACTTGTATCCCTATTGAAGGTGAGGGGTACAATAAAGGGGTACTTGATGATCTGAGAGGGCTGTGTGGGGTACGTCAGACCTATAGCTGAAGGCTATTTTAAAGATTTTCAATGTTGTGAGCACTATAAACAAACGTCCATTGTAGTGGTGTGGAGACAGAAATGTCTGAAACCAACTATCTGCCTGGCTGGATACCAGTAGAGGTAAATGAGCAAATATGTATAGTTTTAAATGTACACTCAGTGGCCACTTTATTAGGTACACCTGTACAGTCTAATACAGTATGTATATATATACATATATTCATATATATTCCTTTAGACCCTTTAATATAAAAGATGGTACTGTCTAATTCACAATAATGTCATGAATAAAAATCATAACTTGTATTGTCATTGCAAATACCGACAAGTTTTCTGTACATATGCTATATGTTTATGTCATTGTAAGTTCAGACTTATATTGTAAAAAGAACAGCACCTCACCCATTGATTATTTCCTCTTCCCCTCCCCCCTTTCCTTTTTTTTCTTTTTGTCATTTGCGGTCAGTGTATACTATAATTGTAACTGTTTAGATGTGTGGGCTCGATTGTACTGTGCTTATTGTCTTCAAATCAATAAACATTTAGTTCCCAAAACAGAGCAGAACATTTTTCTTTCTTGCGTACTGTTAGAGTTTTTTGGTTTTTTTTTTGCTTTCTCATTCTAATCTACTGAGTTAATCTAAGTGTTACTGCAATGGGTGCAGCATTTGTATCTAATAAATTAACCACAACCCTCGTTTTTATTCTTCGCCCCTGGTTGGAAACAGCACTTAGATGCTTCTCCGGATATAACTGCATTTGTTTCACAAGGTGGCCTCGAAGCCACAGCTCATATCCGTAGTACAATCACCATCGTTATGTCCTTTTGAGTCTCTTTTAAGTGAGTGGCACATGCCACTCTGTCTTTGGAAACATCTGACATTTCTCTGATCATACACATATATTTCATATCAAATTTATGCACAATGGAAATATTGTGTCATGTTTAGCCTTTGTTTTTTGGTGCAACTGTGTTTTTTCCCAGCAGTGACTGAGCACAGCTGTACTGATGAAAATGAAACATGAAACATGACGCTACGTAATATCTTTCCTTCATGCAGACTTATAATAAATGATTAGTTTATTACAATGTATGTAATGGTAATGTAATGGTGGCGCAGTGTTTAGTGGAAACACTCCTACACCTACTGTTTAGTTATCTTCATCTAGATCTGCTGTATGTTTGTGTGAGAGAGAAACAAAGAGGCAAGAGGTAAGGGGGGGTTGTGTACAATGTGCTCCTGTATCTGTCTTAAGTTAAGTCAAACCGTTCCCACACAGAGACCTACATCTGCTCGACGAGTGCATGCGGTTGTGTGAACTCGCATCCGTGCATGAACGTATACATGAGCTTGTGAGCGAGTGCATGAAACTGTGTACACATGCATTGAGTCAGATGTGTGTGTATGTGTGTGGGTTGATCAGGGTTGCGTTTCTGAGCCGAGCTGTCTAAGCTTCGTTATTTGATCTCTCTTCTCTTCCTCGGGTAGAAAACTGTAATTTGTAGCTTTGTCACAGCAGCGTCAAGTGGAAGGAAAAAGACTGCGAGCAGTGATCAAAGAGTTTAATATATCAGATGATCTGACATGGGGAGGCTTCCTCTAAGTCTAAAATCAACAAGTTCCTCTCCTCCTCCTCTTCTTTGTTACTATTTTAACCTTTCCATCTTCTTTATCTTTCTCTGTCCTCTCCTCTTTATCTGTGTTGTGTAATTCTTTCTATCACTGCTCTCTCTATGTCTCTATATTCCTATCTATCTGTAACTTTGGTGCAACAGACTTAAATACCATAGACCCTCATACATGGTCATGAAATACAGCAGCAATGGAGGAAGTATTCAGATCCTTGATTTAAGTAAGAGCAGTAATACAACAATGTAATACTCTATAACAAGTTAATTTCCTGAATTCAAACCCAAGCCTAAATAAAAGCACAGTTATCATAAAAATGTACTCAATAATCCTTTAGATCTTTGTGCTGGTGGATTTGGTGACACCTGTGGTTACTAGTGGTAAGAGCAAGCGTGGTTTAATACAACAGGTAACATGATGCAGCTCTGATACAGCTATAGGTGATTGAGCGGTTAACAGTGAGACCAATATCAATTAGATAAAATTACAGTATTATACATTAATAACAGTAGAAGTGGAAGATATGTACTTTATTAATCCCCTATTGGGGGAAACTACTGTCTAGAGAGGAAATTAGATATACTTACTATACACTTGTGGACATGCAACAGGG
>NW_023340257.1:6502875-6505371 GCF_004916995.1 Morone saxatilis | reverse complement strand
ATTAATTAATAATATTTATTATTATTAATAATAATAATGATATTAATAAAATAATAATAATATTTATTATTATTATTATTATTATAAATTAAATGTTGTTATGAATTATTAATACAGAGTTCTGTTATTAGGAGTATTTGTTATTTTGTTATTTACCACTGAAACAGCTAGTACACTACTAAAGTCTATTTCTAGTTTTATTTAAGTTATTAAATTGTGAATGCATGATTTATTTCTTGTTTTGTTTTTTTGGTACACATATTGTCACTTTTACTGAAGGATCTGAGATAAACTATACTACTTGTATCCGGAGTTAGTGGACTAGTTAAAGGTCCAGTGTGTAACATTTAGAGGATCCAGTGGCATAAGTTGAATATAATATTTAATTGTCATAAGTCTATAATCACCTGAAAATAGGACTTGTGATTTTGTTACCTTACAATGACACATTTTTATCTACAGACAGCTCGCCTTTCACAGAGTCTGCCATGTTGAACCGCCATGTTTCTATAGTAGCCTAGAACGGACAAACCAAACACTGGCTGTAGATAGGGCCTATTGCCTTTTTTTTTTTTTGTGGCCACCGTAGTTTCTCCTACACGCTTTACAGCTCTCATTCACAGGTCATCAAATACAGATGCAAGCAGTGTTCAGTTAGTTGCAATCTAAAACTTCACCTAGCCACTAGTTAATACTAATACTAAAAACATTTTTTGGTCAACTTTTATATTCAATTTTTAAGTATTCAGAATATAATACAAAGTCTGAAAAAACTGGAACACCTTCAACACATTTAAAACACTCGAAGAAATAGTTTGACTTTTCTTTCTTGCTGAGAGTCAAATGAAAAGCTATGTAGCTGGAGCCAGCAGCTGGTTAGCTTAGCCTAGCATAAAGACTGGACAGAGAGGGAATCGGCTAGCCTGGTGCAAACTGTGTGTGTATCATTGCAGATTATGTAAAGACAACTAGTGGAGGCTCATTAAGCTGGTTCGGTTGTGTCTGTTGCTGTGGTTATGGCAGTAGCCGTGCCTGTGGTTTGGCTGTTATCTGTGATACATTGGTTCTGTGTAACACTACCTATTTCCCTTTGCAGGAGATACGTGAGCAGTGAGCATTAGTGAGTTTAGTCATGGTTGTTCTGGCTGAGGGTTGCGGTGAAGCTGTTCTGAAACCCCTCTGGTATAAATATATATATATATATTGGCAACACATCTGTCATATCTGAGAGAAGCACAGGGTTCAAATCCTGTGTCTGGCGTTACGATGCCTTCTCGGCTAATGTTAGCACATCCGCTGCTGTAAAGACTAGCCAGAATGCAGCCATAGACAGCTGACCGGCTGCTTGCTGTTTACACTCTGGCACAGTCAACACACACTGATTATTGAAATCTTAACAACTGTAGTATTTATGTATGTACTACTGAAATAGTAGTACTGCTTAGCACAGTCATCCATGCTTCTGCGATACATCATTAATTACTGGGACACCACTTTAGCAAAGACTGATGATAATATGGTTTTATATAAAGATTATTGTTTTTTCAGTAATTAAAATGAAGTTTCATTAAAGGATAGGTTCACCGTTTTTCAAGTCTGTCCTAAAACAATAGTCAGGTGCTCATATGAATGTTGAAACAGGTTTTGCTTGCTGTTATCAATTCTCCTGCTCATATCGGATATTAAAGGGCCTCAATGTAAGCTAAGTCAGTGGTTTTCACTGGGGTCCGGGGACCAACATGAGTCTTTGTGTGACCAATCAACAGTCAAAGGAGGAATAGAATATTTCCACTTTTATCACATTTCAAAAGTTGGAACAATAAAAAAAAAAAGCTATGGTTGGCTGTTTTGATTTTATTGCGATCCTAGCTTGATAATTGATGATCATTGATTGACTTTATACATTGATACACTTTATAATCTTGAAAGCTAAAAAATAAAACAAATGACTCCTTCCTCAAGACAAAACGCTCTTAAACTGGGGGTCCGCGGTCTAATGTACATCTATTGTGGGGGTCCTTGACATGAAAAAGTTTGCAAACCACTTGGCTAAGTGACGTACATTTCAATCCACAATCCTCTTCTGAGCAATGTGTTTAAGAGTTTATTATCTGTAGCCAATGTAAGGCTTCAGATGTCTGACTTCAAAATTAAGTGGATATCTTTCAGAGACGGTGTGTGTCCCTCTTTGTGTTACTATCCTTCCACTGCAGGGGAAGGGCAAGGGGAATTTTGTACTAAAAACACTGGAACTTTGGAAGATACTGATTTCATTTGACAAACTCATTGCAGATTTCATGCATGAACAGGAGGAAGGATTACACCAAGCATAAACTGTTACAGTGTCCATATGGACACCTGACTATTGAAGTCTTCAGACAGACTTGACAAAACCTGTGAACCTCTTTTAATTTAGTGTACAGTAATGTGTCCATGTTTATCTTGAAAATTATCTAAGAAAAACAATCATGTATTCACAGACAGACAGACAGACAG
>NW_023340257.1:6493648-6502732 GCF_004916995.1 Morone saxatilis | reverse complement strand
ACACACACACACACACGTCTTTAAAATCTGACATTTTTGACATATGATTGCTGTCAAGAAATACTGTACTCATAATACAATGCAAATGCAAGTAATTACAATAGCACATGTAAAATCCATAAAAACCTTGCTGTGGAACTTACTCCGAAATTTCACATAGATTTTTGTTAATTCAGTCTGTGAATCCGTATTGGTGTTTGTTTCATCCCCCGATGGATCGGTTTCACATTTGTACTCTCCTGTGTGGTCATCCCTGTATTGCAATGTCTTCAAAAGTGTTATTTTATTGCCGGCAACACAACTCAGCTCAATCCCCTCAGAGACAGTTTTCACTGTTATCTTAGTTGTAGAATCTGTGTAGGAAAAATACAAAATTATAATTTAGGACAATAAACCTGTTCTGATTACTGAACTGCTTCAAGCAGATTACCTGCAGGCATGCTTTCATAAAGACAGATTTAAACATGATTTAAGCCCCATTTAAAGGTTTCCTTACCTTTAGCCGCATCATCCTTGCATCTGACAAGTGCTGTGGGAGAAATTTAGAAAATAACATGAGAACAATTACTGGCATACAATCAGCTACTATTCAAAATAAAGGTCCCTTGTTTCTGAAAACCCAACTGATGTAAGCCACTTAAAGACTCCTCATTTAAAATTCATGTCTTTAAAAACAAAAATCACAACAGAGGCCTACCTGTCAGTGTCAAGAGCAGCAGCAAACAGGCCGGTAAAATTGTCTGGCTCTTCATTGTGTGTTTACTACACTGAGTTCTGCTGGTGACAGAAGAAGATATTTCAGATCACTGAAAGTCAGAGTGAGAGTGAGCATAGTGACAGAAAACAGGAAGGGCGCCATTTTCTGCGTCAACCATTTTATTCAGCTTATTGTAACAGATAACTAATGTTGAAGAGTTTTTTTTTTTTAAAAGAAAGTAATTTTAACTACTCTGTAATACAAACTCTGGCTTTAGCTTAAATTTATTTTAGATTTAAAAAACAAACATATTTTTGGTCTCCATCAAAACATGCACAAGTACACAACAAGATCCGAAAAAAATTTAAAATACAATCCAACAAATTTAAAATAAAAGTACTGACCTCAAAATAGCTGCCGTGTCCCTGCTGTCAAAGCATCCAATCCCCGTCTGTTGGAGAGTCTCGGTCTGTGTGTGTGTGTGTGAGAAGGAAGTGAGTGTGATTGGTTTATTTTCCGTCTCAGCAGACTTTGTTGATTTCTACATGTGGAGGACTCTGTCTCTGTGACTTCCAGCAAATGACGCCATATGTTAGAAACTGGTGGGATATAATTAAGTGCATTTACTTGAATATTTGTCTTTCTACTTGAGTATTTCTATCTCATGCAGTTTTATTCTTCTACTAACTCCACTAGTATTTTGGGGAAAATGTTGTAGTCTACTTTTATCAACACTACATTTGTTTGACAGCTAAAGTTAGTAGTTACCCAACAAATTAAAATCTAACATACAAAACAATACATCCTATAATATAATCATTGATAAGCATTGTTAACAGTATATAAAATAATTAAAATGTTATATAGCTCCATGCTACTTACACATTATTGCACCAGCATTAATAATCTCATCGTCTCATATAATATAATATATAATTGGACAGAAGCAATGTTTATATTTACATACATACTTTCTCCACTACTGATGTTAGGATAAACTGTCAGTGGATTTAAATTTAACTGATTATGTAATATTAAGTACATCTGAAGCACTCTCTGTTCCACTACTGACCCAGACTTTATTGTTAAATGTATCACAATTGTCAAACCTTCACTAATTTCACTGTAGATTTTACCCTCATGCCATTATTGATTTTTGTTTGTTTTCCAAAAGACATGAACATCAATCTGCCAGGGCAACTCTTCACATTGACTCTGGAAATAAAGCCACTACCAGCCATGTATATTAGCTGAAATGAATGCTGCTGCTTGCTAAATAGTTGCTCTGGGAGAATGTGTGGAGCAGCTCTATCTGATAAAACAAAGACAGGAACACAACCTAGTGTGTGTTCAGATTAATATTTCAATTCCCTAAATTTTCCCTGCTGTGTGTGACAGACTACATTCCCTGTTCTGCACAGAAGAAGCAACAGAAAGAGAGAGAGAGCAAAGAGATGCTCCCACAACACAACTCTGCTTCCTGTCTGAAGAAAAGCCACAACAACCTGTGACCTAGAGCTAACACCTGGCACACACACACACACACACACACACACACACACTCACAAAGTCAAACATAAAGACATGCATTATTTGTCTCTTGCACCTGTTATTGTAAAGAAAAGAGAGAGTATCACATTTCTTCTTCACCAAATGCAGCAATGCTCTCACTATCACACAACACACACTCTTGACAAGTACCATGTCAAAAACACTCTTTACCCTCACGACTAACAGAAAGTCCTCCATCTTTTCCAGCTCATAAAGCACCTTAGGGCGCCCCCTGGTGAGTGTCAATAAAACCAGCACAGCAGGTCCAGCAATTACTTCATATAATTTCAATATTATATCTTTATTAGACACCCTCTTTTATACACATATACATATGCATACAAATATACAGTACATGACATGTTAACTGTCCATATTCAAATATACTTTATAATTATGTACTATCTTATTTGGGTATTATTGGTCAAAATGTCAAATCTCACGTACAGTACAGTACATTATCTTGGACATTCTGGTGTTAGCATAGAACAATTAATGCATTCCAATAATGCAACAGGGAGGAAGACATCATGAGCATGTGGTTACAGGAGGAAATCATGTCAAAACATACAGAACATGAGCTTTTTTTTATGTAGGGTTCATACTTTGCACTGAGATCAGCAGTGTATAGACCAGAGCGCTTGATTCAGCAAGACGAAAACATCGACAGTTTGGTTTTGTGAACAAGAAATTCCAGTTCACAGATGAACAACAGAGTGCGTTGATTCTGTATGTGGCCCAGGAACAGATCAGGTCTGATTCCTGGTCACACTGGACCGGCCTGAAGGTGATGGATGATTGGCTGAATGACCGACTGGCAGTTGTTCTGGGTTTCCTTTTGGAAAGCTGCACTGTTGGAAGTAGTTTTGCATGCATGTACAGTAAGTGTGTGTTTTTGTGTAGCTTTGAGGTCAGTCAGAGCCAGATCTCCTCACTGCTTGTGCTGTTCACCTTATAGATGTAGCCCACCATCGGATATCTGGCAAAACCTGGAAATCATCAGGGGAGAGCATTCAGAAAGAGCACAGCGCGAAAAAACTAAATACTCACTGCTGTTCCTCCACGCTCAATCTGAAGTATAAATAATGAAAAATGCAACAGTATCAGAGTGTGTTTCCCTGACCTCTGGCGGCGTAGGCTAAAGACAGATCTTCCTCCTCCTCTTCCTCTTTCTTCTTCTCTCCCACACTGTTCTGCTGGGCGGCCTCTCGGGCTACGGGAAGCAATGCATGAGGGAAGACACCGCAGAATGCAAAAGAGATGTAAAGGATGAGTTTGAAGGGATAGTTTTTGGACAATATGCTGCAAATTAGATGAGAAGACTGATACCACCTTCATGTCTTTACTGTACGAAGCTAGAGAAATGGTTAGCTTAGCTTAGCATAAAGACCGGGGAAACAGGTAGCCCATTTAACTCACAAATATGAGAGTAGTATCAGTCTATATTTTTATGTCAGTCTCTGCAAGAAAGCAAATAAGCATATTTTCCAAATGTCAAACTACTTGCTTCGAAGCTAAAGCTAGGAGAGGGTTAGCTTAGCTGTGTATAAAGACTGGAAACAGCTAACCTGGCTCTGTCAAAGGATAACCAGCACCTCTAAAACTTAAAAATTGACATGTTATATATAGTTTTCTTAATTTGCACAAAACAGAGGTTTGAAACTACAGTTAGTACTATTTCTGGGCTGTGAGCAGCACTTTCTAGTCTTTTGTGCTAAGCTAAGCTAATCGACTGCTGGCTGTAACTTCATAATTTAACAGACACATGACATGTTACATGACTGTGGTATCAATCTTCTTATCTGAGTGTGAATACTTTGTACTTGCTGTATAAATATTCTGAATGCAGGATTTCAAGTGAACAATTCTCTGGTAAAGGTTATAAACTGCATAGCTGGATTAACCCACTAGCAGGTTTGGGGACTAACGGATTAACAACATGTAACTAAATTACATAATCAGGATACAAAAAATAGGTAACTAATCCATTACAGTTACATAAAAAAAGACGTAATCGGATTACAGATACATTCAGTAAAAATGGAGATTATTTAACAGGTTTACAATTTTAAAAACATCAGTTTTTTCAGGACACATGATGCTAAAAATCTTTCCATTTTTCCGTTTTCTCCATTTTCTATTCAAAGGTTACATTACTCTGCTGTTTTATAGAATACATTTGCATTAACACTACTTATTGACATTTAATCTCTCTTGTCTTTCTTTGCCTATTTGGTGTTGAGGGAAATCCAAAAGTAGGGGAAAGTAATCCAATTACTTTTAATATTGTGATAACTGGATTAGGTTAATGACTAAATGTTTTGACAGGTAATTAGTGACTGTATCGCATTACATTTTTAAAGTAACCCTCCCAACCCTGCCCACTAGAGAGAGAAATACAATGAATTGGTTGAGTGAGAGTCTGGATCTGGGAATTATCAAGAACATTTTACACCAAATCGGAAGTTTGTTAGACATCTTTGCATTGTCATTCACTTCAGATTTCAGCATGCAAGGTGCCTTTTTGTAAGAGGCTCTATTTTGCCAACCTTTAGTTCTGAGCTTTGTGAAATCAACATACATATTAAGTTTACTGACTGACTTGAGTTTTAATTGAGTTAACCTTCACACTTTGATATTTTGACCCATTAAAATCAACTCAGCAAATCAGAATTCATGCAAGTAAGTTTATAAGTTGTCAATATATAATACAGTTCATATCTATATACTTTATATAATTCAGATAAATAAACATGCAGATACTTAAATGTATCTTACTGTACTAGGCCAGGGGTTCCAAAACTGTTTCATGTCAAGGATCCTGACAATAGATGCACATTAGACCACAGATCTTTTTAGGTTTCAAGATTTCTTCCCGTGTTGTTCCAACTTGCAAAAATTGTGATAAAAGTTAAAATATGTGTTCCTCCTTTTGCTCTGGAAGCCCTCCAACCCACTCAATGACCCCTGTTTGTTGCCCGGAGGCCAGTTTGAAAACCACTGTACTAGCCTAATGTCTGCAGTACAGCTCCACCCATCTGTGTATGAGGTGAGGGTGTTTTGTTTTCTTAAACCTCGTACCTTTTCTCAAAGTGCTGAGGTCATGAAGCTGCATGTTTGAAGGCAGAGACATGTTCTCCCTGGGGATGTGGGTCTTATCAGCTTTCTCTGTCTTCAGATTGGCAGACTCACTGTGCAGGAAATATGGAGAGACATCCAACTTGGATTATTTGTCTGCAGGATGGACATAAAGTATTCATAAGAACAGACAAAATGCTTTCATCAGTGTTTTCCTTCCAATTTAATGATGCTGAGGTTGGAAGTTATAAGATAAGATGTGGGATAGGTGTGTGATACAGTGCCACTGTGCTGGCAGTGAAAGGAAGTGTTTTAATGCTAAGCCCATGCCAGAATACCTGTGTCCGGTGTGTGTGAGGAGCGATATCTATATATATTTTGGGAACATTTGCTTTCTTGCTGAATGTTAATGTGGAGCTTCTGCCAGCAGCTTGTTAGTTTAAGATTGGACAGGAGGAAAGAGCGGACTCTGTAAAACGGTAAAAAAAAGTCCACCTACCAGCACCTCTAAAGCTCACTACTTAACACTTTATATCTTAAATTTATCTACAAAAACTGCAAAGTGTAAAAAAGGCAAATTGTGTTTTTACAGGTTTTTTGCACCAGATTATTTCTTGGTTAGGCGCAGTCACTTCCAGTTCATTCACACATGACTCCTGGAGGTTGCTGGTAGTTGGATTTAGTCACCTTTGAACAGAACCAGGCTAGCTGCTTCCCCCTGTTTTCAGTGTGCATGCTAAGCTAAGCCAGCCGGCCACTGGCTGTACAGACATCTCACATAACTTGTAGCAAGAAAGGATTTCTCAAGATGTCAATTTATTCCTTTAAATGAGTCTCTAAGGACAGTTTTGCTGGAGTTGTTGTAACATATTTGATACATTTATCTATGAAAGTTACATTTTCACTTGCTCTCCATTCTGATTATATCAAAGTGGTTCACACAAATATCCAGTGACAGAAGTCTCATAACTTTATTTACCTCTTCTTGGTCATCAGAATCTCCACCGGCTCATCTGTAACATAACCCGAGGGGATGTGTTAACCTGCTGAATGAGTTGTGATGTGTTATATACTACAATGCATGCTGCACTGACTTTCACACAAACACACTCCAGTCTCACCAAAGGACTTGCTCTTGTTTTTTTGCATGAGGCAGAGAACTATCAGACTGAGGATGAGGAGGGCCATGAAGGCCATGGCTCCCCCAGTCACGATTCCCATCATGGGCACCTCCACACGAGACTGCAAGAACTCTGGGGAGAGAAAAGATAGAGGTGAAGGAGTTGTTTGACATTATTCGATGTATTACCAAGAATGAGAATATTGATACCACTCTCATGTTGGTGTGGTAAATATGAAGCTCCATGTATGTAGCATAAGAGAGACCTTGCCTTCTATCATAACTGACCTGTCAGTGTGAGGTTGCTCTGCACCGTTCCCACACTGTTGCTGGCGTTCAGCGAGACATTCCCTGATAGGCTACCGAGCATGACCCTCAGCGTGTGATTGGTCAGCCAGGGGTAGCTTCGCGAGTCCAGGATGAGGAAGTCGGTGGTGTTAGCCACCAGCTGGCCAGACTGGTCCACGAAGGTGATGGTGGCAGGTGGGTTTGACCGTACCAAGGCGAAGAGGACCAGGGAGAGGCCGGGCTCTGAGGTTTCACTGTAGTGGGCGTTCACCCTGAGGATCTCTGGCTGAACTGGGAGACAGAGGAGACTCAGCAGTTTATGCACTCGTTAGCCGGCTCCACTCACAATCCTGAAATATATACTCACACTGGACGTTGAGCGTGATGGTGGCATTGTAGCTCTCTCCTGTCCTGGGGTTTGATGCGACACACACCAGTTCTCTGTCCCACTTCCTGGCCCGCAGAGAGAAGGAGCTGTTGTGATGGGTCACCGGTCTCATGACCTCATTATCCTCCTGCGGCGTCATCACCAGGCGGCCGCGGTTGGGCCATGGCTCTCTCTGTGGCTCCCCGTTCAGGTACCATGTTAGCAAGGGAGGGGCGCGGGGATCCCAGCCATCTGATTGGCAGTTGAACCGGCGCGTCGTGTTCTCATGCAGTGTCAGGGCTGCCCGGTGCCGTCCGTCAATTTTGGGGGCCGGCTCAATTGCACCTGTGAGTGCAGGGTTGACATTGTAAAAGGACTGTGTGGGCCAAACATGACAAATTAAAACTCTTTTATCAAACCTGGCTGAAAAGGTAGAAAAAACGTATTTCTACATATGTATGACGTTATGTGAAATATTACAAGTGAAAAGGAATAGTTTGACATTTTGGGAAATATTTGCTTGTATGAGGTTACTCCAGCAGCTGATTTGTTTTAGCTTAGGTCTTAGCTTATCCTTAGCCTTAGCTGCAGGGGAAAACAGCTAACATGGCTCTCTCTGTCTAAATGAACAAAATCCTCATATCAGCACCACTAATACTCACTAATTAACACGTTAAATCTCATTTGTTTAATCGGCTCAAAAATCAATGTGTAAAAACAGCCACTTGTGGTTTTACGTGGGGTTACGTTAGCCTACTTTTCCTCCCCGTTTCCAGTCCCAAAGTGTAAAAAGCTATAATTAGTTAATTAGTGAGTTTTAAAGGTAGGTGTATTTTGTTCCCTTTAGGTAGAGCCAGGCTAGCTGTTTGCTAAGCTACGCTAACGATCTCCTGGCTGTAGTTTCATATTTACCAATCGATCAATATTACTATCTAACTCAGCAAGAAAGAACTCTTTAACATGGACCGAGTTGCTGGTGTATCAGACCCTTTTTAGTTTAGTCTTTAACAGTGATTTTTGGTGTTCATCTTCTACAGATAGATAGTGTGTCACAACTACTTTTAAATTAAATGAACAAAAACAGCAACATTAACAATCAACATTTAGTTAGTTATTCTCCAAAAGGCAAACTTTAACTTGAAATTTTCAAGATTTAGAACCAACCTATCATTCAGATAGGTGCAGTCCAATAACCTAGAGGACAACTTTGGTTGACTTCCAATTAAGCAGAAGGAACCAGTCATATTAAGTTACAGTTGCAGTTACAGTGTCCCTTACCTGTCCAGGATAAGGCCAGTGTGTGAAGGAACACGACAGCAGAGCCCGAGGCCCACCTTCTCAGACACACATGCTCCATACTGGCCCAACGGAGCACTGCACACGCATACACATCTACCTGCTTGGAGAAGAAATTACATGTGAACAATTGTCCATAAGGCCTGTATACCAATTCATTATCCTAGCTGGGAATTGAAACCTTCTGATTACAAGACAGTAGTTCTACTTCCGGAGCTGTGCTGTCCTCCTCTTTCTCAGGATACTACTTAAACATCATTTACTTAATTACTAATCCGATACTCTAGCCGGGGACTGAACCAGAAGCCTTCCGATTACAAGCTGATGGCTCTACCTCCGAGTAACCTTACTAACCTAACCCTAACCCTCCTCTCTCCTCACTCAAGTTTTTACCATCACCAAGACATTACTCAACTATTCTTAATGTAAGTCTTTGCTCCATTACCAGCCCCTTTCTGCATTACTTAACCCCTTACTCAACTACCAAGCCATTACCCAAGCTGGGATTTGAACCAAAAACCAATATAGCACTATCTACTGAGCTACACTTCTCCTCACTGAACTACTTAACCATTACAGAGGCATTTTACTCAATGCCAGTCAATGCTCAGTACTCATTTGCTATATTACATTTTACTCCATTACCACTTACTCAGTTACCTAGCCATTTACTCAACTGTCTAGTAA
>NW_023340257.1:6493322-6493624 GCF_004916995.1 Morone saxatilis | reverse complement strand
ACCCTAGCTGGGGATTGAACCAGCAACCTTCAGAGTGTAAATCAACTCCTCCTTACTCAACTACTTCTCCATTACTAAATCATTTACTCAATTACTTTCAAGTAATGTTACTCCATTAATGAGTCACTTACTTTGCTGCTCTATCAGTCACTTTACTCTGTTACCAAGCCACTTTCTCCATTAATTGGCCCTGTATTCAATTACCTAGCAGCACAAATGCATACAGAAAAGTACACAGAATAAATGTTACTACGTGTGTTTGGGGAAATAAATAGGGGGAAATGCAAAGGGAAAAATATACA
>NW_023340257.1:6493158-6493302 GCF_004916995.1 Morone saxatilis | reverse complement strand
ATACATAAAAAAATAAAGCACATTTAAAAAAGACTAAATTAATAAGTAAAATGGGAAAGTAAATAAATATGGGAATAATGCACAGGTAAATAAATACAGACGCAAATTAAAACAGAAATATCCATTTACGTCACATTTATAAAT
>NW_023340257.1:6480887-6493084 GCF_004916995.1 Morone saxatilis | reverse complement strand
TGGCAGTTTCAGTCCTCCATAGGTTTGTATGGGTGAGCTTGAGATGCACAAAGCAGATGTAGCTACTGAAATGAAACTTTCAAATGAAGTCTCAGCACAATAGAGTTTTAACAAACAGTGACGTGCCTTCCGATTCACAGTTATTCACTGCCTGCTCACTGCCTGCTTTGGTCTGCAGACTTACTCCGTCACAGCAATACAAAACATTCACAGGCCCGCTTGGTGATTGTGCACAGGCACATACAGTAAGTGTGGGGAATGAGTAATGTCTAGTGCTTGCTTGCAATCTTGCAGTCACGTGATCTATGTGAGCACCTCGGACGAAAGCAGGAACTGAGCCATCCTGCACATATTGACACGACCAAGAACATTATTTTGAACACACACACGATAGAAGGCGTTACAGCTTTATGCCCTCAGGCTGAGGAGGCTGGGATTGCACGGACAAGCACTATGATATGCAGCAAGGGGGCACACATTACACTGCAGGTCTAACACATACACATACTTCACTTTGTAAGGCTGCATGCAGACATTTCAATGCAGATGTAGGCGCTTGAATACACGCACACACAGTATTACCTCAGCCCTTTCTGCAGACGCTGTTGTGATTCAGCCTGCTGGAGCTCCATGGCAGCAGAGGAGGAGAGGAGGGAGAGTGAAGGATGGTGATAACAGCAAGATGAGAGGTAGCCCTCCCTGACTCAGTTGCTTTCCCATCTGCGTACACTCATACACACTCTCACACACATGCGCACACACACACACACACACACACAAGGCTCTCTGCAGGGTACAGCAGCTTCAGTAGCAGCGTTCACTAGCTGGCAGGGGCTGGCTGACGCAGGCAGTCACGCTGCCGCCACTCTGAGGACGGGAGAGTGGGATGGGAGGAGGGGACGAGGGGAGGGAGAGTGGAAAGGAGTGGGCGGCTGAGGAGAGAAAGAGGAGAGAATGGAGGCAGGGAAGGAAGGGGAAGGGAGCAGAGGATGAAGAAAGAGAAGAGGAGGGAGAGGAGAGTGGGTACAGAGTCGTGAGGGAAGGAAAAAAGCGATGTGGGAGAGGAGAGGAGAGAAGAAGAGAGGAGAAGAGAGGAGAGGAGAATAGAAGGAGCTCAAAACATCATTAACAATCAATTGGGTGATTGAACATAGAGTTGTGGTGGATAGAGGAGAGTTAATCGTCAGTTTAGAGGGATAAACAGATCTCTTCCTGTCCTCCATCATTCCCGTCCATCATCAGGCATGTTAAAGTAACCCCTCATATGCAAAGACAGAAACTCCACACGGCTCACGGTGTCTGAGCTCAATTACTTTGGACTGAAAAGCCTCTGCAGTGCAGCTGTACAGACCTGAGCAGCAGTGCACAGAGCACTGCAGCCAAAAGGCAGACAAAAGAAAGTCCCAGAGCAGGTATATTTCCTGTGCTAATGCCAAAATCCAAGCTTAAATTACTCTTCAGGAAGTTCTGTCATTTTCATTTTTATCCCATTTCCTCGTAATAAAAATCACTGGCTTTGTTTTGGCGCTTTGAAGAAGAAGCCTGTTATACCTCTGAGGAAACTCTGTCCTGAAGTTCCTCTCTGCCTGGAAAACATGGTTTGGTGGGAAGGCCATCAAATATCCTTTTCCTAGAACTTCAGGCATCCGTGGAACAAGGTCAACAGAAGGTTAGGACACATCTATAGACTTCACGAGGTGATGAAAGAAGCTGCACATTTAGGACACTTCCCACCAGTATTGTAACTTGGTGCTAGAACCAGACAGGTAACTCCTGAACGTACACACACCGAAGAACAAAGAGTCACTGCAAACACGTTAACATTCATGTTTAAAGAACTGTATCACTCATCTACAACCTTTCTTTATTCTATATACATTAGAGACTCAGAGATTTAGACCTACTTCCTGTCAGTTCTCCATCCGATAAAGCGCAGTGGACGGTCAGACAGATATCAGCTAATATTAGAGATTATTTCAGATATACCAGTATCAGTGTATATGTCAGACATTACATAGTTTGTCCTCCAGAGAGCACTGATGAGTTGGTTTGTACTGTAAACTGTCTCCCTCTGTATGTATCTTTATCATTATTGCTAAAAATAAACTAATTCCAGCAATCCATATGGTTTATATGTGTGTATGTAAAAAAAAAACAATAAAAAACTGTCTCGCTCTGTATGTAATATATGTTATTGTTTTTGTTTTTTTTTAACTCTCTTGATTTCAGTATCGTCCTCAAAAATTCGGACATCATCCTCTCACACGAACAATTCATCCGAGTCAAGTCCCAAGTCCTAGACTTTGAGTTTCGAGTCCTAAACAAGTTACAATGCGCTCTTCACGTACTGCCATTTCTACAACAGAACGGGGATAATACAATGATCTTCAGTGTCATTTCTTTTATTGTAACTTTTATCTTCATTGTTCTCTCCTGCAACTTGATTGGATGCTGTGGGACTGGTTCATACTAAGTGGAATGAGTAACGTTAACAGTTGTTTAAGAAAATGAACAGAATTGATTGATTTGTTGCAGACTTTGTAATTAACATACCTTTTCATCTGGGGGGCTGTATCAAGTGTTTTCAAGTCAAAAGGCTCAAGTCTTAGTAAAGTCACGAGTCATCGGTCTTTTCTGATTTTGTCAAGTCTAATGTTAGCAAAGTTGTGACTCAAGACCAAGTCATGTACAGTAACTTTGTTTATTTTATTCATAATCTTTGGTTTTCTCAATTTTGTCCTGTCATGCTGGGGTGTTTTACAATTGTTTACTTTTTTTTATTTCTAATTTTTTTTTTAAATCTAATTTCAGTTCATTTGTCACTGGTTTATTTTTTATAACTGTCAGTTTTTGGGAGATTCCATTTGCTTTTTTTTTTCCCAGACTCACCTTCACAATCCTTTTCTTCCCCATTAATGTATTCATGTCTATGTGTTTTGTTACCTGTGCTAAAACTGAAATCTAAACTGCTACTCCATTGTGTGGCTATTTTGCAAATCGATGTGCACCTGCGTCATTATTAGATTATGTTCGGCATATTTATTTTCAGTCTGACAAGAAAACTTGACCCCAAAAAAAAAACACAACTTGCAGGGTAAAACATGCCAACAGTCATAGGCCTTTATGGTCTTCCAGCGACATGGAGCTTTCTAAGTGACTTCTGAAACTGCACTGTAAGAACGTATAATGCTGAATCCAGAGAAGCAACAAAGAGACACACAAGTCATGACCTTTTTAAATTATTTCTTTATTTATATATATTTATTTATTCATCTCAGTTTGGTTGATATTCTTTTTAATCATTGTTGTTGCACTTTAGTATTTTTGTACTCAACAGAAATGAACATAAAAACAAATAAAGACAAAATGAACCAATAGAAAACAAAATGACCTAAGAAACAGGAGTAGAGCAGAGAGCTGGCTTGCTGAGCAGGGAGGAGAAAAGAGAGGAGGAGGGATGGAAGAGTTAAGACAGAAAAAAGAAAGGAGGGAGGAGAAGGGTCAGTCTGATCAGGCAGAAGGTGTATGTGAAACAGCGCTCTGCTCCCCATTACCTCTGAATCATCTGCAGTGCTTTCCATCCACTCCAGCTGTCCCTTCCTGTGTGCCTCTGCTCTTCCCCGAAACAACAGCTCCGCCACCGGTCACGATATTAGACAAAGTGGAACCTCTGGTTTGTAACTTTAGAGTTTCTATCCTGCCGTGGGACAAGAGACATGCAATGTATTCCATTCCAGCCGTTTCCTCTCCAATTCCCAACAAGTACTCACAAGTACTCAGTTTCTTTCTCATCCAGATGTCAGTTTTGGCTTGGTGTAAACGATGAGAGAAAAACAGTAGGGCAGATCTGAAAGAGGAATGAATGAGATCTAAATGGAATGGAAACAAGCTTCTTCCGCCCAAAGAGACGTTAACTCAGTTTGGGAAGAAAACAGAAAACATCTCACATCGAGT
This sequence comes from Morone saxatilis, assembly GCF_004916995.1. Taxonomy (NCBI): domain Eukaryota; kingdom Metazoa; phylum Chordata; class Actinopteri; family Moronidae; genus Morone; species Morone saxatilis. Next base: position 6,489,130 of record NW_023340257.1, on the reverse strand, counting down.
TCATTTCAGAAAATCCAACCCACTCTGTATTGCACTCTTTGTTTGAAGAGATTTAGATTTACCGCTGACGCTAGTCCCACCTGCTCTGACGAAGAGTGGATGTTTGGTAAACAGGAAGTGACATGGGTGCGAATGGAAAGCACAGGCGCTGCAAGACAACATCTGCAGCTCTCAGATGTAAATAGCATACGAAAAGTCAACCGAGCAGCCAGGTTATTGTGAAATCCGGCCAGTATAAACACATACGAGTGGAGCTTTATTTTTTGCGCCAGTCTCTTGCTAGCCCAATACAGACTCAGTATCCCAGGGTATTGTATATGGGAGGATAAATAGAGGTCAAACAATAAAATTCAATTTAAAAAAAAGGGAGAAAGAGACAGGAGTTCAAATCTTCTGCTGTGGTCCCCAGTGTGCTGCATTCTCCGTCCGGCTGTGCTTGAGCCCGACTCGGCTTAGGGCACAGACCTTGGCGGACCCGTTTAAGGTGGGCACAGCCAGCCCTGCTCTGACCACGACTTTGTATTCCTCTGCTGTGGAAGTCCAATTCAAACAGTTTATTCCTAAAGTCACCTGCTGAAATGTTTCCCTTTTATGGTTTTGGAGGTGCGTCCAGGTGTATCCAACTGCAACAAGATCCATCAACCGTTAATGAAACCCTGCCTCCGTTCTCCCTTCCAGGCTTGGGGCAGGAGAACAAAGCCAGGCTGAAAACGACGCAAGTCCAAGAAAACCAAAAGAGGGGAGAGGAGGAGGGGGGTTGAATAATAGTAGCTGTAGTTTCCTCCTTGGTTGCCAGAGTGACAAGATTAGTTTGGGAGGAGGGGCCATGTCCGTAAGGCGCCATCCGATCAGAAGCCGATGTAGTAAAAGATGGTGGAAGGATCACAGCAGATAGGCAGGGCAGCAAGAGAGAGAAAGAGAAGTGGGTTTGTCCGTCTCCACACTTGTGATGCTTAGGATGATATGTCAGCTATTTTACAAGTTATTCCTTCGTTTTGTGTCTTTTTTTGTCTTTTTTTCTTTTTAAGAGTGTTAAGTCTCTGTAGCACCCGAACCAACCCAGACAAAGCCCAAAGCCTGACCCTGTATAGCCTGCCACAACTACCCCATTAACAGAAAACAGGCCCAACATCAACAAGAATGACAGTCACAACATCGATTGAAATGATACTTTAAAAAGAAACACAAAATAATTACTCTCCTCTTATTCAAGTGTCTCGATATAATATTAAAACAAATAAGAACAATCTTTTTTACGACACAGAAAGAGCACTGTCTCTCTTCTCTCTGTCCTCTTTTGGCTAAAAATCTCAAGATTCATTAAAACAAAAACAAAACAAAAAAAACAAAAAGAAAACATTTTGAAGACATCCAAAAAATACAAATGATAAACAATACCAATATAAAAAAAAGCCTCCCCAGCGACATCTAAAAACAACCAAAAAAAAGTAACAAAAAGAAAAGATTTGATACAGAAATTGCAATAGCGTTCTATACATGGCATCACTGTACAAGGAAAGGAGCAAATGTCTGGTAAAACTACCCACAATGCAATACACTGTCACTGACAAGGGAAAGGAGGATGGAGAAAAGGGGTAACACAGGGTGAGAAAGTTAGGGCTGCAGGAGGTGGGAAGAAGGTTTAAAAGCAGAGTAACAGTATGACAGAGAGAGAGAGAGAGAGAGAGGAACTGCGATGGGGTGGAAACAGAGAGGATAGCTGGAACCGAAAGTGCAGAATTACTTAAGTAATCAAAGAACAATGTTGTCTTCCTTGCAACACAGAACTGTTTTTTCCTTTAATAATAATAATAATAATATTCATTATAATAAAACCTCTTTTACAGAAAACAGTAATAACAATAAGAGTAACAATATTGACCATAATGCCTACATGGACATTAGCCGTAAAAATGAGTTTTTAAAAGAAAATAAAAAAGAAAATGAATGCCAGAACAAAAAAAACAAACAAAAACAAGCAAGTGAAGTAGAGCTGGTTGTTCCCTGTGCGATGTCACTGAGTCCATCCTTTGGAGAGAGCGTTTTTGTTGCCCGGTTGAGCTGACAATAAACACCATGCACGCTACCGGCGAAAGGGGGCCGCCAACTGCTGAGACTTCAGCGCCGCTCCGGAATGATCTGCTGCGGTAATCAGCAGGAGGGGAGAAAGAAGGAGGAGCATTCTGACCCAGAGCGTGTATCCTCCTCAATCGCCGCATCTGTCTTTCTCAGTCAGCGCCATACACAAACAACACGTACACACACCGTACACCACACACACACAACACAAACACACACCCACTCCTAATGGGTGAATGATACTTTGGTTTGGTGGCACAGTAAGTGTATTTTTTACTTTGTGTTATCTGGACTCGTTGGTTCTGTGCACGTCAGTACATGTATCAAGATTGTGGGCTGGCCAAATGAGGCACGTAATGAAGTAATGCCAACCATTATAGAAGAACGAAGGGTAGAAAGGGGGAGGCAATTGGTTCAGGACAGCAGGTGGGCGTTTGGAGCGAGGATGGTGGTGTGAGGGGGTGTTAAGTCGAAATGAAGAGGAGGAAGTGGAACCCAATCCTACCCAATCGAATGGTGAGGTCAGTAAGTACAGGATACCGCGGACGGATGAATGCTGGATGTCTGGGAATGAATCGCTGGCAACTTCAGTTCACTTTTTTGAACCCCGTGTCCCCACCTGTTCGCATGCGCAGCCGATACCCTTCTAATGTCTACACCCAACCGAACCAATAAGAGTCTAAGGAAATGTAGTTGGGTTTTACTCCCCTCCTGATCACTCTGTATCGCAGACTGCTCCAGGGACAGATGTGGACAGACAGATGGCGGATGAGAGCCGCCTCCCGCTGTGGGCAGACGGCGGTGGATTTTGTGCGTTGACATGCATGCTCATCAACTCAAGTCAACAGCTACTTAGGATAGCTGATATGGACCCGCGCTGCACACAGGATAGCTATCTCCGTCCTATAGTGCGGCTAGTAAAGGAGATAGGGAAGAGAACCTGTAATGATTTGGCCTTTGGACACTTACACAACTTTTGTAATAAATTCTCACAAGTCCCTTATACTTTATGGAAGCTAACTTTGTTATGTTTTATCTACTCAAAAACTTGGAAAGTCATCTCCTGTCAAAACTATGAACAATTCAACAACATATTGGCAACTATAGTATATTAGTCATTGCGATATTAAAGCAACTAGACTGCAATAAGGGCTATAGTTCTGATTGTCGTGTTAATAGATCATCCAACTCATGTATTTGCTGATTTATACAAACATAATAATTGGATTAAAATTGGTTTCTTCCATTTTTGGCTGCGATTTGAGATGATCGGCGTCAAAAGAGTGTTAATGATATGTGTGTAACAAAAAATTGAAAAGAACAGATAATAGGGGGGTCATACTAATTTTTATGAGACATGTCACTTTTCTGTTTACTTCTGAGATTTCCTCACATAAAAAATGGCCGGTACGTGAATATATGATTAGTAAGCCAATAAATGCAAAATAGACTGTGCGGATACAATTGCCTAGTATAACTGTATTTCCTAACTCAATTTGAAATCTTCCCAGCAGATGCATATCACAACATGTTAATACTTGATTGATGTGTGCGTGTGCGTGTGCGTACCTGTGCTAGCCCACTGCCTTGACTCCATGCTGTACTGCAGGTCAGGGGGCTGAGCGTGAGGCCATGTCCACTGTGGCAGGAGTTGAGGGTACAGGAAAACTGCCGACAATTGACAGAGCCTGGACGTTCCCCTTCCACATCAACACACTGCATTGAGGAAACACATACGGTCAGTTAATACCAGACAGTGCGACGAGGGAAGGGAATCCAACACAATCTCATGTATTAAAATGAAGGTAGATATCACAATTGCAATTCAGGACTCGTATCCGAACTCTTCTGCAGCATGGTGCAGCTGCTGGCTTCCGATCAGTGACCTTCTGCGTGAAAGGATTGAAATCCGCCTAGCGTGCTAGGCTTATGCATTCCCATGTGATCAATTCAGGCTCATCCCGACATTGGGGTCATAGCCTGATCTGGACATCTGATAATACACATGTGGCCCACAGTTTAGACTGATACTGACTCGAAAGCTATGATGAATCAGAGCTTTGTCTTGGATGATTTGTGGATGCTAATAGCGAGTCATGGTGTTAAATGAAGATGTTACATATTTAAGAGACATAGGATGAGTACATTTGTCTCTCTAGATCATTTACATCTTCCTTCAGATTTATCATCTACTAAAACAGCTTGCCTTCGTTCATGCAGCACTCGTGCACTCGATCAGTCAGAATAAAAGGTGATAAACATCATACTCCTACAATGAATACCCTCCAGCCGACCTAATAACATGCCATGCAACAATGTGAGATTGATCCATCATCCCCTTTTTGTCTAAAGGCTTTTACGTCCCACAGTACGGTTGATTGGTTGCCAGGAAATCTTCAAACAATTCTTACATCCTGAAGAGGTTTTTGCGTTGCTATAGTGACAAAAAACTAGCAGGAGAGCATTCACAACAGACAGTTACATAGCGCAATCGTCAAAGGGTCTGGATGTGTGGTGGGCGGTAGTAGCACTCGTCGCTGGGTACTATAGGGTCACAGGAGTCGCAACAGATTGTGGAACTCGCGAGTGCACAACATTATGAGTGCGACCAGCCGTTACATTGGCCTGCCCTGGCGGCCTGCACACTCCAAGACAGATGAATGCGGAGAATATCATGAAGAGGAAAAGATTAGTATAGATACATAAATCTATATTATGTGGAGGGTTTTAAGACATCAGAAGTGAGAAGCAACCAACATACGAGGTTGATAATAGATCTGTAACGTGTGTCTGTAATCGTTTTCTAATGTAGAAACCTAGCTCAGCACAAACGGTTCTAATAGATACGAGTTTCCTCATGGAAGAGATATTTGGACTTGGATGTCTTGTATGAATCTTCTTCTTTTCTGCTTTTACCTTAGTGCTTGGAGTGCTAGTGGTATCATATATGTAGCCCCACCTGCCTGGTGTGTGAGGAGGATATGTAACGGGAATTGGCGTGGGTGCCTCTCGGGGAGGCCCCAGGAAGCTAATCTGTACCAGAGGTAGATTCAACTCTTCCATTGCAGACAGAGACCTTCATTGTGGGTGGTGAGATCTCGACACTGGTCTGTCATCCTACAGAGGTCATCCTCGCTCCAGTAGCCTGTTCGCTGAGTTGATCAGGTGAAGCTCGCTAGGCGAGCCGGAGTTCTGTGCGGAGTGCGGATGCCTCAGTCGACTGGACGCATCCGGGTCGATATGTCGGAGATAGATTGAATGGACGCCTGATTGGCCCCCGGAGGCACCCTGCTGCGGCGCAAAGGTAGGTCCAAGTCTCTATCACCCTAGGCACATTGGAGCTATGAGCAGTGAGAAGTCAGCATCAGTATCAATTCTCCAACTGGATACTGCTTGGGGTGCGCACTCGCTGGTTGCGTCGTGGTGGCGTGATGCTATTGCACGCCGAGGTGCTCTGTTTAATTTCTTACCAGCAAATCAAGCTCAAGTAGTTTAGGATGGGGACAGCTGTGGTCGGTCGTGTGGTGTTTAGACATGGCGATGGAGAGGCAGGCGTCTGTGGATTGTATTGTAGGGAGTATCCAACTGTGTCTGCTTGTGGGGGGCAGGGGATGAGTGCCGAAACGTTTGGGAAGTACAGAGCTTTCATGTAGTTGCTATAGATATACATATATAGGATGGGTGGGTTGCCGTAGCGTGCTGGTCACACTCTTATCCAGCATACCGCTATCGTGAAAAAAAACAAAAGCCAAGAGAGTTAATTATTTTTATAATTCACTGGGTCCTCTCCGTTCCGTAATCTTGAAATATAGAATCTGTGTAACCCTCTCTAGGCCAGCGGACTTGCCGGGCGCACCTCTGCAGGATAGGTGGGCTGATATGTTAGGTTATGACCGACTGTTCCGTGAGGACGTCGCGCGGTGAGGTGGCGCGCGATATAGAGAAAAGGTGGGGATTGGAACTGAAGCCTGGTATAAGTCCCAGATGTTGAATCGACAAGGCTGCGACTGGGAGAAAGAAAAGGGAATGCAGAGAATAATGGCTACTGTTGTCTACATCGAAACGAACGCTCTCAGTCCTTCTTTCAACAATCTACAAAAGGCCTTCATTAACAATCACCGCAACCGCGCCTCCGTAAAACACTTCAGGTCAGTCCAAGTTCAGGTATCACTGAAGGGTGAACGTCATTTCCAAAAGATAATTTTGATTGTCACACGTTCTTCTCAGTGAAGGCTGTCCTGATGCAGGGAGCCCATTTATGGTGATGAAAGTTAGGGGTCACAAGGGGACTGATCTCTTACATACAAGCAAAAACACTTGCACCCAAACCAGCTCACCAAGCTACACTGAGGTCGGAGAATTTGTTGAAGATGTTCTTCAGCAAAGTTGATGAGGGAATTGCATTAAATTTCAATACTGATAACAGCTGCTTCTCTCACACATAAAATCTCTGCCTGACCAGCAGTTTCAAAATACAATTTTATAGAAAATCAGTGGAATAGCAGAAAATGTAAAACAAACCGAAACAGTGAGAAATACAAAATCATATCATCAGAAATACATACACAAGGAGAAGTCTAAATAGGAGTGGTGAGGTCATGCCAGAGTAAACAAAAAATAAAAGAGATGGAAAGGAAAAGACACAGAATAGTCATTGTAAATTGTTGGGAGGGGTTGGCCGCCATCAAGGGGCGTGGTGACAGATGGGTTGGGTCACCCTGGTGGCGACTCCGCGTTGTCTGCGCTTCAGTACTGCTTCCCGAGGACTCTGTGTCCACCTGGCGTGGACAAAAAGCTGCCTGTCGCTTGCGCGCCACCCTCCCAGCTCCACTCCTTGAACTGATGGTCACCTGTTACAAACAGTCAATGTCAGCATTCATTTAAACACAACAACACAGTGTAGCCATCAGGCAAGGGAGACAATGAAAAAGCTCAATTTGTTATTGGCTCTTTGCAGTCCACCTGCTGTTTGTTGAGGTACACGCTGTGCCCAGTTGGACGGTGGGCGTGCAGATGGCTGCTTGCTGATTGGGTTTTGAGAGGACGCGTGCCAGGCCCTGTGGGAGGTGGGCTGCCATCTGCCCTTGATACGCGCTGCAGTACGTGCTGGTATGCACTGGACGGACTCCTAGGAGGAAGGAGGAGAGCAAGAAGGATCAATGAGAGCAAAACTCGGGCCAAAGTTACCGAAAGCCGACAACATCCTTTAAGTAGTCTCATGAGCCACAAAAATCCCTCTGGCAATGAGACAGTGAATTTTTACCAAAGAGGGAACATTAAGCATCCCCAATAAGGATTTTAAGGTTCAATAGCATTGCATTGATCGATTCAGGAACCCTTTGTTGTTTATCTGTTAATTTTAATTTTCCATAAGTTAGTGGGCTTTGTTTATATCTATTTTAAGCCTGTTGGTGGTTTGCAAACTACATGTCATACTACTCATTTTTCCGACTTTTCTACTTTTACTAACCCTAAGTAACTGGTTCGTGTTAAATAAGTAAATAAAATCAGTTATCCTAAACATCCGGAATCACAAGTTATTGTGTTTGTGATGACTGAACATGTTACCACCTGCTGCCCCTGGTCACACAATGAAACAAACATTTTCACTGAGTCAGCATGACTAAGTGCATTATTCAATAACCTAATGTCAAAAACTAACGTATGTCAGTATGTCAGTGTTTTTTTTTATAGATGACAAACGCCAGAGAACTGGATACAGGCTTGAAGCCGGTTTTATAATATATTAAAAAAAAAAAATAACAAATGCAATACCTTATAAATCCACATAACCATGAATAACGAAAGTAGAATGTGCTTAACAGTCAAAACTGAGCTTTGGAGATAAACTATTTATAAAGCTGTCAGAACGATTGGAAAGAGAGGAAGATGGATCTAACATTTCTAATTAAACAACCAAGTTTTAAATCAAGTTACGAATTAGAAGCATTTAAGCACTCTTAGCACAGTATTCTAACCATGCCCTTGCATTATGCTGCAGAGCCAGGCGGGAGGGCTCTGTTTGCTGTCTGAAGAGGTGTTGCGGGATGTGTTGGCGGAGGGCTGGAAGGGTGGATTACGCAAACTGGGACAGGACAGAGTAGGAGAGGAGAAAGCAGAGAATATCGACATGATTTTAACACTTCCGTCGTAGCACTGCAACA
>NW_023340257.1:6480658-6480862 GCF_004916995.1 Morone saxatilis | reverse complement strand
GGAGCCTGACCAAAAACACCCACCCCCCGGCCGAAAAGGGGGCCGCCACTGCTGAGACTTCAGCCCGCTCCGGAATGATCTGCTGCGGTACAGCAGGAGGGGGGAGAGAAGGAGGAGCAGTCTGAACCCAAGACACCTTTCCTCTCCAATCGCCTCTTCTTCTCAGTCACGCGCACGCATACACACAAACACACACGTACACAC
>NW_023340257.1:6460710-6480612 GCF_004916995.1 Morone saxatilis | reverse complement strand
ACACACACACACACACTCCTAATGTGAATACTTTGGGTTTGTGGCAGCAGTGTGTATGTTTCTTTGTGTTATCGGACTCTATGTTCTTGCACGTATGACTGTATCGATGTGTTGGCCAATGAGGCACGTAATGAAGTATGCCAACAGTTAATAGAAGACGAAGGGTGAAAGGGGGAGGATTGGGTCAGGACAGCAGGTGGGCGTGGGGGAGGAGGAGGAGGTGAGGGGGTTGAGTCGAAAGAGGGAGGAGTGGAACCCCAATCTACCCATGATGTGAGGTGAGAAGAGGAGACAACCGGCGGCGATGAATGCTGGATGTCTGTGCAGAAAATGCTGGCACTTTGACTTTTGAACCCCGAGGTCCCCCCACCTGTCGACCCCAACCCCTCTAATGTCTACACCCACCCACACTCCCCCTCTCTCGCGCAGACTGCCCTCCCAGGGACAGATGGAGACAGACAGATGGACGTAGAGCGCCCCCGCTTGGGCAGACGGCGGTGGTTTGGCGTGATGCTGCTCAACTCAAGTCAACACAACTTAGGATGGCTGATATGGACCGCTGCACACAGGATACACCCCATCCTAAAAGGAGAGGGAAAGAAGAACCTGAATGTTTGGCCTTGGACACTACACATTTTTGTAATATGTGTCTCACAAGTCCCCTTACTTTATGGAAGACTAACTTTGTTATGTTTTATCACCAAAACTGAAAGTCAATCTCCTGTCAAAAACTACTAACATTCAAAACAAACTGGCAACTAGTAAAGTCCATCATAAAGCACTAAGACTCAACGGGCTATAAGTTCTGACTGCTTTAAGTCATCAATCATTTTGTGTGTTAATACAAACATAAATTGGATTAATTGGTTTTCATTTTGACATTTGAGAGTGATCGGCGTCAAAAAGTTTAATGGTATTTGTAAAACAAAAATATGAAAAGACCCAAGGGAGGTCATACTTTTTATAGACAGTCACTTCCTCACATAAAAAATGGCCAGGTAATAAATGTTGAGTAAACCATAAATGCCAAAAAGAACTTGCTGGACAATTACTTAACTGATATCCTACTCATTTAGAATTACAGAGGTGATACACACTTAAATCTTGAATTGTGTGTGCGTGTGCGTGTGCGTACCTGTGCTAGACCCCGGCCTGCTCCATGCTGTACTGCAGGTCAGGGGGCTTGTAGCTGAGGAGCATGTCACTGGTGCAGGAGGAGGGGTAGCAGGCTGCCGCATGGAGCTCCCCTTCCACATCACACACTGCATGAGGAACACAGGTCATTTACCAACATGGACGAAGGGAAAATCCACACAATCTGTATTTGAAGGTAGATAAATGCACATCTCCGACTCACCCAACTCTTCCCGCTGGTGCAGCTGCTGGCTTCCTGTCAGTGACGTCTGGCTGAGGATATCCGACATGCGAGCGGAGCTTAGTGCCTTCCCGGCCAACAGGCTCATCCCAGACATGGGGTCTGCCTGATCCTGGACACAAAGTGGCCAACAGTTTTAGACTGATACTTACTGAACAGCTATGATGAATCAGAGCTTTGTCTGGATGATTGTGGATGCTAATAGCGAGTCGATGTCTAAATGAGTGTACATAATAACATAAATAAGTACATTTCCTGTCATTACATTCTTCCTTCAGCTATCATCCTACTAAACAGGCTCTCTGCAGCACTGCACTGACCAGCAAGATAAGGTGATTATTCATACTCTACAATAAACACCCAGCCGATAATAACATGCCATGCAAATGTGAGATTGTTCCCATCATCCCTTTGTCTAAATTTACGACAGTGGTACTGCCAAATCCAAACAAATTCTTACATAATGTTGCTTTAACTACAAAAACTAGCAGTGAGCATTCACTTACGTAGGCATCGTCACAGGTCTGGATGGTGTGGTGGCGCTGTAGCTGTCCACGGGACCTATAGGCGTCACCCTGTGGACCTCGCGAATAGCCCACACCATTATGATCAGGCACCTCCATTGCCTGCCCCTGGGGCCTGCACTCCACATGCTCAGATTCTGAGAGGAAAGATTAGGCATATGCATAAATATACTATGTGAGGGTTTTAACACAGCAAGTGAAAAAATAAACCGCTACGATGTTAATCTTAACGTCTGTAATCTTTTAATGTAAGCCAGCAGCACAAAGGTCAAAGTAAACAGTCAGTCAGAAGAGATATTGGACTCTGGATGTCTGTATTCGGCTTTTACTCTTACCTCTAGTTGCTGGAGCATTTCTTATGTAGCCACCATGCCTGTGTGTAGGGGAGTTGTAGGGTGGGGTGCCTCCTCGGGGAGGCCCCAGGAGCTCATGACCTTCACCTGCCTTGGCCAGCAGGCCCTCATGTGGGTGGTGGTAGCCAGCTGGCACCTCATCCTCCTCCATGCTCTCTGAGTGAGGTAAGCCTGGGCAAGGTGTCTGGGCCGGGTGCTGCTGCGGCTGGACATCCGGGGGTCGAATCTGGAGGAGGTGATGGTAGTGTTGGCCCCCGGAGGCACCCTGCGGCGCCGGTGGCTCCAAGCTCTCACCCTGGCTCAGCTGACGGAGAAGCAGCATCTCTTCATACTCTTGGGGTGCGCCGCTGGGTGGCGTGGGGGGTGCTTGGCACGGCCGAGGGCTGTGCCTCTTCAGCAAGGCAGCCAGATCTTGTGGGGGAAGCCTGGGGTCGGCGTGGCCTGTTAAAGAGTGGCGGGGGGAGAGGAGGCCCTGCAGTGTGGGAGTAACGTGCTGTTGTGGGGGGCGGTAGTCCAAAGGAGTTGGGGAGAGCAGGGCTTGCTGTAGTGTAGAGGGGGTGCCGTAGCTGCTGGTCCCCACCACCCCGCTCTGGTAACCCTCCAGGCCAGGGACTTTGAGGGAGGCACCCTGCAGGTAGGGGCTGTAGGAGCCGACCACTCCGGAGACGCCCCGGGAGGTGGCGTCGCCAGAGAAAAGGTGGGGATTGAACTGAGCCTGGTCATAGCCCGATGTGAAGCGACCAAGGCTGCGACTGGAGAGAAAAGAGGGAATGCAGAGAATAATTGGCTAACTGTTGTCTGACATCAACACGCTCTCAGTCCTTCTTTCAACAATCTACAAAAGGCCTTCATTAAATCACCGCACACCGACAGCCTCTAAACACTTCAGGTCAAGTCCAAGTTCAGGTATTCACTGAGAGGTGTAACGTCATTTCCAAAAGATAAATTTGATTGTCACACGTTCTTTCAGTGAAGGCTGTCCTGATGCAGGGAGCCATTTATGGTGATGATGTAGGGGGTCACAGGGTGACTGATCTACTTTACATACAGCAAAACACTTGCACCCAACCACTCACCAAGCTACACTGAGGTGGAGAATTTGTTGAAGATGTCATCTCAGCAAAGTTGATGAGGGAATTGCATTAAATTTCAATACTGATAACAAAGTCTGCTCTCTCACACATAAAATCTCTGGCCTGACCAGCAGTTTCAAAATACAATTTATAGAAAATCAGTGGACATAGCAGAAATGTAAAACAAACCAAACAGTGAGAAATACAAAATCATACACAGAAAAATACAACAAATGGGAAATGTCTATTAGGAGTGGTGAGGTCATGCAGAGTAATAAAACAAAAATAAAAGAGATGGAAAAGGAAGAAGACACAGAAATAGTCCATTGGTATTGTTGGGAGGGTTTGGCCGCCATCAGGGGACGTGGTGACATGATGGGTTGGGTCACCTGTGCGACTCGGCGTTGTCTGCGCTCAGCTGCTTCCCGAGGACTCTGTGTCCACCTGGCGTGGACAAAAAGCTGCCCTGTCGCTGCGCCCCACCTCCCAGCTCCACTTCCTGAACCTGAATGGTCACCTGTACAAACAGTCAATGTCAGATCATTAAAAACAACAACACATGTAGCCATCAGCAGGGAGAACAATGACAAAAGCTCAATTTTATTGGCTCTTTGCAGTCACCTGCTGTTGTTGAGGTACACCCTGTGCCAGTGGGACGGTGGGGCGTGCAGATGCTGCTTGCTGATTGGTTGGTAGAGAGACGCGTGCCAGGCCTGTGGGAGGTGGGCTGCCACTCTGGCCTTGATACAGCGCTGCAGTACCGTGCTGGTACTGCACTGATGACGGACCTCCTAGGAGGAGAGAGGAGAGCAGAGGAGTCATGAGAGCAAAACCTCGGGCCAAAGTTACCGAAAGCCGACAACATCCTTTAAGTAGTCTCTGAGCCACCAAAATCCCTCTGGCAATGAGAGTGAATTTTTACAAAGAGGGAACAATTAAGCATCCCCAATAAGGATTTTAAGGTTCAAAGCATTGCATTGATCGATTCAGGAACCCTTGTTTATTGTTAATTTTTTAATTTTCCATAGTTTAGTTGGGCTTTGTTTTATCTATTTAAGCTTGTTTGGATGGTTGCAAACTACATGTCTATTACTACTTTTTCGACTTTCTACTTTTACTAACCCTAAGTAATGGTTCGTGTTACAATAAGTAAATAAAATCAGTTATCTAAACATCGTAATCACAAGTTATTGTGTTTTTGATGACTGACATGTTTACCCACCTGCTGCCCCTGGTCACACATGAAAAAACATTTTCACTGAGTCAGCATGAACTAGTGCATTATTCATAACCTAATGTCAAAAACTAACGTATGTCAGATGTCAGTGTTTTTTTTTATAGATGACAAAAGCCAGAGACTGGATTACAGGCTTGAAGCCTGGTATATATATATTTAAAAAAAAAAAAATACAAATGCAATACCTTATAATCCACATAACCATGAATAACGAAAGTAAGATGTGCTTAACAGTCAAAACTGAGCTTTGAGATAAACTATTTATAAAAGCTGTCAGAACGATTGGAAGAGAGGAAGATGGATCTATACATTTCTAATTAAACAACCAAGTTTACATCAGTTACGAGATTAAGAAGCATTTAAGCACTCTAGCAACAGTATTACTAACCATGCCCTTGCATTATGCCTGCAGAGCCAGGCGGAGGGCTCTGGTTGGGCTGTCTGAAGAGGTGGTTGCTGGGATGTGTTGGCGGAGGGCTGGAGGGCTGGATACGCAACCTGAGGGAGGACAGGACAGAGTAGGAGAGGAGAAGAGAGAGATACGACAATGATGTAACACTTCAGTCGATAGCACTGCACCACAGTATCAAGTTTATTGTTCAGCGTTCAATAGCTGATGAGTAATATGTGTGTGTGTGTGTGTGTGTGTATTTTCACCTCTGGAGCTGGTGGGTTAGGTGGCTGGGCTGGCTCTCTCCATGGCCTAAAGACAGACCCTGCAGGTAAAGAGTAATTACATTTGATTCTTTAATATAATTCTATGTTAATCTAATTATGATTACTTGAGGCTGGCTGCATGACAACATATAAAGTGTGTGTGGTGGTTTCTTTGTCGCAAAGAAAGGAGAGACAAATGAAACCATAGTGCAGGATATCCAAGCCTCAGGTGAACCAAATCAACAGCATTTTCTATAAAGCTTAAATATACACACTTTATACCTGCATAGTTCAGTATAATGCATACATAATGTAAGACTTATGAAGAGTTGCTATAAGCGCTCACGTAACACAGCTAAACCAATCCTGCCAGAACTAACATCGTAGTGCTCTTTGTAACCACCCTGGGTAGATTTGGCTGTAAAGGCGTCTTTATGACAGCGGTTTGACAGGTTGAAATACCTGGATTTGCTGGTGGAGGATTTGTTGCTCTTGCTGGTAGAGGATATGCTGTTGCTGGGTGTGCTCCAGGAATCGCTCATCTTGCTGGGCAGCATACATTTTCTGGAGCTGCTCACACTCCTATTTGAAACACAGACATGTGGCCCTAATATTAAACTTACATGCTAACATGGGAAGTAATTCCAACTGTGGGCAATGTGTTGGCTGTAGAAAAGTAGCATAAATAAATAAAAAGTAATCAAACAATGGCTGAAACTAGTTTTTTTCTGAGCTGATTGTTTAATCCTGACATTTTGCTGGCTTTTTGAAGTTGGTTTAGTTTCCTCTGCTGAACATCATCTGTCATGTGACTACCCGTCTACACTAATCATGTGACTGCTTGCCGACAGATATAAGGAACAGCCTTAAGGCAACCATTTTGTATTTGCCCTGATTGGCGTAGGCATGTTTTTTTTAAACTATCACTATGAGTAAATAACCATGAGATATTACAGGCTTTTTACATCACTGCTCTCTTGAGTGCCTCCGATTTCTTCAACAGTTCTTAACTAGTAGGATCCCCTAACTGAAGAGCACCAGAGGGACACCTTTTTTCTTAACACCCAAGCAGCACTCCATGTATGTATGCAATTTAAAACCCATCTCATGTCCATACTGGCAAAAAAATTCAATCTTTTTACTGAATGCAAGTTCGAACCAATTTCCTGCCACATGCGAGATGTTGAAACCTAATATCTCCAAGTCCACTCCAAACCCATGAAAAACCAGCTTGTAGGACCAGCTACAATACATATGATGTACTCAATCGTCCCAGCACCTGTTTACTTCCAGTTAGGGCTGGGTGATAAATCGATTTCATCGATTAATTCGAATTCGTAGTTAAACACGTTTTTTTTTTAGTTAAAATCGGTTTTCTCTTGAACTTCCACAACACCGGCCGTCCCTTTGGGCTCCCGTAGGTCAGAGGTGCGTGACCCCTTCCCCCCGCCTCTCCACAGATAACAACATGGCAGCAAGCCAGGATGAGGCTGCGTCCCCAAAAAAGGCACGAGTGTCGTCGGTTGTTTGGAACTGGTTTGGTTTTTGTGCGCGTCGACAGCCGAAACAGACCCACTGCAAAGTTTGTTTGAAAGCTGTTAGCAACCAAAGGTAGCAGCCGACCAATTTATTCCAGCACCTCAAACAGAGGCATGCAGCAGAGTGGGAGAAATTTGCTCTCTGCGAGATATACAGGACCGCAGCCCACAAACACCCGCTAAAAAACAGTCTACAAAAAAAATCGATTAAAAAAAAATCAGAGATTTTATTTTGAAGCCACATCGCCCAGCCCTACTTCCAGTGAATCTTTTCAGTGGTCCTTTCAGGGTACAGGTCAAGTGTGTTAACCTCTCTCCTATCCATATTAACCCTCTTAACTCTTGGGAGTAATGATAATCCCAGCACGTCGGTACATGCCTAGGATGAAGCACACGCTGTGAACATGATGATTAACCAGCCTCTGACTGGGTGAGGTAATCTCATACAGGTGTCACTGCAAATGATGTGATGTCTCAAAATACAGCTTGAGATTTTCTCATGAGAACAACTTAGAACTCACCTTAAGAAACATTGTATATTGTGCGTCAGAGATACAGCAAGTCTAAATTGAGTCCTACTTTCAGAACAACGCTCAGTTCACCAAGTTTAAGCTCTGGATATCACTTGATTACGAACAGATTAGTGAAGCCTTATGTGGACCTGACTTTCACTGTGACCATTTTTTGTCAAGACCACAGGACACTTCCCCTATTTCATGGTAAATTTTTGTTCAGGTGTTAGTGTTTTTAATACACCCGCATTTCATTTTACAATGCATTCAAAGTGTTGTTTAGATGCACTTTGTGAATATTCTTAAAGGCACAATCAGTTAGGAGCATCTGTCCCATATGTTGACAGCTAAAAACAAAATGTTTAAATATTGTTACTGTACTGACATATCTGAAAGGAAAAAAAACAGTAACAGTTTTGTATTTGTCTCGTTTCCGTTACCGTTACTGTCAGTAATCCCCAAGACTACGTCCCTGCTCTGCCTACTCTGGAACTACTTTGTCGCCTGGTCTCACCACACATATCCTTATGTGACCATTGCCAGAATATATTTATCTTCCATTCCCAGATCTGACCATCATATCATGTCCAGTTCTATTTCAAGTTCGATCCCTGTCCTAGCAGAATGAGTCCTGGGGGTCTCTTGTGGCATTGCTGCTCACAAGTAAGCTTTTCAACATGTGCTTCTGTGACCTTGTTTCACCTCTCACTTTGTTAGCCCCTGCTCTAGTCTTAAACCGTATCTGCACACACATACACTGCTAATCTGAATTTATCTAGACATATCTAGATCTATATCTAGCTGTATGTGTGAGAGCAAATGTCTAAATCAGCTGGACCGTACATAAAAAAAGACTTTACCCTAAACTGCTACACTTTGCTCTTACACTGACTGCATTGACACTGATCTTGGTTTGTATTCCTAAGAGTAAAAAATTGCATCAGACTAGCTGCAGTGTATTACTAATTCTTTTTGCCTTGAAAGCCACTGTTTGCCCTTCTATGAGCGGTTTAAAGGGCAGGGGGGTTGGGGCAAAGCAGAGTACAGACCAGAAGGACATTTCTGAAATCTTAGGAGATGGAGAAGCAATTGTTTGGTATTGGTCAATAACCCAAGGGACCCTCAACAGAAATGTTGCCTTATTTTCTCCTATAGCTAAAAGGTATTTTTTCATAAAGCTAAACAAGCAAGAAAAAAGCAGATACTATCCCATGATACCTAGCAGACGGATGTACCTGTTTGAGTTGCTTAATGAGGCTGCTGTTCTCTAGATGAGCCTTGAAGGCCTGGATGGTGGCAGCGCCGTCAGAGAACCGTCTGACAGGTGAGAAGCGCTCCATGGGGAGATGAAGGGTGTTACAGTCCTTATAGCTGGATCTGTGGAGGGGACCACAGGGAGCAGACACAAACACGTGTGTACACAATGCACACACAGCCACACGCACACAAAGACACAACATGACAGATAACACAAACACATCGACACAGACACAATCAGTCATACAGACACAGAAACAGACATATGAGAAGCTTGAGTTCAGCACAAATGTTACAAGTTAAAGTATCTAAGATGCCACGTTGAGAGTGTAAAAAACATTAGGACCCCAAAATTCACACAACTGATATGTCAAACAAATCCAGTGGCTATCCTTTAAATTATTCATCCATCCTGTCAATCATGACCGAGGAGAATTCCAAATTTGAACAACTGTGCAAAATTGACTACGATTTAGTGTTTGGAAGCTGGTCCTAATATTTTGACAATTGCACTCTGACGATATTCTATAATCCCACTAAATCCTTGACACTTTGTGGTCACTGCATCTTCTTCAATCAACGAGACAAAAACTTACAGAAATATATTTTTTTTTATCGAAAAAGCATCTGCTTGGCAAAAAGTATTCCATAAACAAACATATACAGCTCCTAGCTTTACACATCCGTTGTTGCTGAACAGATCACGCTTCCTTAAACAACAGGCACACATTTATCGATATCAAGCAATATTTTAGACAACGGGTTCTGCCTACCACTGCATCCCAATACATAACTTCACAACCCAGTATCTCAACGGACTTTCTACACTGAGTGAGAGGAAGATGAGCGTATGACCTCTACTGGAGAGAAAACACACAGAGGTAATGATTTAGTTTGGAGAGGCTGCTCATACAAGAACAATGTCACATACCTGATGTTTCCAGGTTTGTGGGGAAGGAACAGTTATTTTGAATCATGGATTAATGGTGATGTGGAGATATGTCTGTCATGTGCCACACCCTCCACCTCTAACACCGCTACTGACAAAAAATATCCTTCCTGTTTGGAAGGTGCAAAACCTTCACCTGGTGTGACTACATCATCACCAATGTGTGTGTGAGATCAGCTGTGTGTGCAAGTGAGTATATGTGTGTGTGTGTGTGTGTGTGTGTGTGAGAAAAAGACAGTTAGGCTTCGTATGCCCATTTAATATGAATGTGTGTTTGTGTGTGTGTGTTTGTGCATATACAGCTCGGAGCGGGCGTGTCCCCTCACCGGGTGTGTATGTCGGGGGCCCAGCCCCCCCTCTGGCGGGGGCCCTGGGGCCGCTGTGACTCTGCCGAGGGCTCGCCATGCGATGTGCTCGTGAGCGCGTGCGTCGTGTGCCGCTTGGAGCGGTTCGCCAGGTACCTGGGCCGCAGGGAGGGGGGAGGACGGGGGTGAGGGTGGGAGACAGGAAGCAGCGCTGGTCAGCTCTCTGTCCTCATTGGCTAATGGAGACGGGGGTAAAGGCCCGCCCATTCCCACCTCTGCCAATGGGTGCCATCATTCATATCATCATAGCCAATCAGAAAAACATAAAATAAAATTACACCATAGATGGATGTTATAGCTTATGGGTATCACACAACCCCCCAGCTTCCAATTTAAAGATTGGACTGCTTGCCATTTTTTAAATCTTTGGTTTTGCAAGCTTCAGAGTTAGCAAAGCTGTGTGAGAAAGGGTGAGAAAGTCCAGAGAATAATTTGGCACTTGCTGAAATAAGAAAGATAAAGCAGCTCTTGGCCAAAGAGTTTGAGAGATAGGATGGCTGGATTTGGTGGCAGATTCAGTTTGGAACTGTGGCAGAAGGCACTTGAGCGATGGAGAAAGGAGGAGAGATGGGGTAAGCACCACAGCAGTGTGGCCACCTCCCATGGGAAAAAAGCAGAGCAGCCTAGAGGCACTCACTCCCAGCAACCCAGGACACCAGCGGAGTCTACAGAAAGTGCTGTCTGAAGAGGACCAGCTGGGAAACCCTAACATGGACTTCCAACACCACAACTCCATATACCAAACCTACCCTTACCCTGCCCTAATGTCAGCCTGTCAAAGCTCCTATTTTGACAGTTTTTCTAGATTTGTGCATAAACATGTCAGTAAATCTCCACTGCGTGACTCTAATACTTGTAAACCCAGTGATTTTTTTTCTTAGTTTTGTATCCAGTGAGAGAATGAACGTAAACCTAACTAATAAAATTGGTGCTGACACTTTGAGAAAATTACTCATTTTTAAGCTAGCTATTCTATTTCAACATTCACACAGAACCCACGACCCACCGTCACAGGTTACGGGCCCTCCAGAGTATCCAGTTTAGACAGCACTTCTGTACAGTATAGCCCTTCACCAAAAACTATCATCGTGGGTTACCTCTGTACTGCCTCTTGGTCTGGCTCTCCGTCTGAACCTTCCTCATCCACGGGAGCTACCGCAGGGATAGGGTGCTAAGAGAGGCAAAGAGTTTACCAGTCAGCACTCCTACAGTTTACACAAGGGTGGAAAATACAAATTGCACACATACAGAAATCCAGATGCTTACAGGGCTGGCGACAAGTGGTGAAGGCCCCCGGGGCCTCTTGAGGAGCTGAGCGTGTAGTTGAATGTTGGCCCCGCCATCGGAAGCTCTTCGACCAAGAGGGCCCATGCCGTTGAGCAACTGTAGGGTGGGTGGCTGCAGCAAGGACTGCTCCTGAAGGATCAGCAGAGACAGGAAGTCAGATTGGAGGGGGAGATCAATAAAGTTGATATGTAGACCCTCCACATGGAGGTTTCTGAACTGATGACTTCCAGAGGCCTTCTAGTGCCAACTGAAAAACCCCACGACAAATCTAACCCAACTGTACCTTGTACTCCAGCTGCTGTGTGGGCTGCAAGCTCTGCGTGGGCATGAGTGTGTGCATTTGGCCCATTGTGGGGGCCAGTGGGGGAAATGGGGGTTGGGGCACTGCACCACGAGGGAAACCTGGTGGCAGTTTCTGGAGGTCCTCCTGCATCTCTGTCCTGTGGTGGGAGGGGAGATCACCAGTAATGAGTCACTAGCTACATTTATATGTTAGGAACTAGCTCATGTACTGGTTAATGTCTAATTTGGAATCAGATTCACCTTAAATAACCCACAGTCCACCATCCTTGTATCAATGCACCCACCAATAAACACTTCCAAAAAATCTATTAATTATAACATTTGATTGATTTGAAGTTGACACCATAACCTGACTTGCTTAGATAAAAATGCAAGCAAATAATGGGTGACAGAGATTTTGGAGTTATGGTTTTAAGAAAAGTACAGAGGCAATTTCTTTAAAAGACAAAAGAGACTGCTGTCATCTGACAGTAAAAATGCTATTTATAATGCTGTAGTAATAAATGAAACATCACTGGTAGTTGGCTGGAGAGTTGTGTGTTACCTTTGGTCTGGTACGCCCACAGTGTGTCGCCTCATCGAAAGATAGCGAGCCATGGCCTCGGGAGATGGTTCCTCCCCTTCATCACTGTCCAGTGCCATGCTGCCATCCGGCTAAACAATAAACACACACATATTTGGTCATTAGAAATGCCTTTTGGGTAGTGTGTCTTGCACGCTTGTACATAATACGTATTTTACATGTATTTTAATTGTAATAGACAGTACTGTACATGCTTCACAGTTCAGGTCTTCTATTAAAATCCCTGCTGCAGTGCAGTGATCTGACGCATTCTTGTGTTTCACAGCATTTGTGAGTCAGCTTTGAGGCTGTGCGGGTTATGTTTGAGTGTGTGTGCATGTATGTGTGATTATGTGTCTGATCACAGTCTATGAAATGAATCCCAGGTTACACTAACAGTAGTAAACTATAGTTGTAAACTGGAAATACTGGACGGACAGCCAGTGACTACAAATGGGCAAACCATCAAAAATATGAAGACTGAACGCAGTTGTGTTGACTGACTTATACTACACTTCTTCTCCTGGAAGGAAAGCTGCCTGGTCCTAGTTTGATTATCAAGCATGATGACCCTCAGTGCTGTCCACCTACTGTCAGGCTGACGCAACCAGCTCAACTCACCTCAACAATCTGGTTCTCTGGGTTGATGAGCTGGACATGGGGAACAGTCATGCTAATGGGATTACCCTGCGGATCCGTCTGTTTGGCACGCACACAAACACACACACACACACACAGTTAATGTGAGGATTGCACGAGTTTATGAACAATCTCCTTAGTGCAGTGGGATTGGCAGGCGTGGGTTAAAACGAATCAAGGACATTCAGTGGTTGAACATGATAACTACTGTAAGTTAAACTGGTGAAACAGTGGTGTGAAAAAAGCAGTCCTAAGGCGCCTTCAACAAAACCACTGTTCTTCAAGCGCTACCAAACAACCGTTACTTCTATGACAATGAAGAAGCTCCTGATATAAGGATCATATGTTCAAATAATCAATGGATATATTATATATTATAAACAGATACACATAGGATCATCATCATATCATATCATTCCAACAAATAGACAATGAATTACCTGTACAGCATTAAGAGTATAGCTAATGGAGCGTGGTGTGGGTGGGGCAACAGGCAAGGTCTTGTGTTTCTTGAGGCGGTCAGCCAGCAGACTGTAGATGGCACTGTAGTGATCGTATGCATCTGTTTGTAGAGACTTCGAGAGGAAAAAGCAGGATATAAATAAGTTGACAAAAGGCAGTGCTGGAAACTGAAATACATCAGTGTGAGTGTAGCTGTGCATTTGTGTCCCACCTTAAGTGTGCGCTCTCGCTCCAGGCCCATCTCCGACATGGCTATCAGAACCTGCTCAATGATGACCTCCGTCTCTCTCTCAGTCTTCACCTGCTCACACTCCACTATCAACTGGAAGGGGGAAGAGATGGGGATGGGCGTGTATTGTAAAAATTAAGTTTAAGGAATAGTGCGACATTTTAGGAAATGCGCTTATTTGCTTTCTGGTGGCGAGTTTGGTAAAATAAACTATATAACAATTATATCTCAATTAGGGTGTGTAAGGTGTGTTGTGCGGACAGACGCAGGTTAGCTGTTTCCCTGTTTCTAGTTTTTGTGCCAAGCTAAGCTAGCTGGCAGATGGCTCTAACCTATACGTATAGTTGATGGGCCCGGCCTGCACAGAATCGGTCAGTGGCAACCGAAGCACAGTGCGGTTAGCTGCACGCTGCAGTTGCTCGCCATCGACTGCAAGACCCAGGGCATGATGGGAAACAGCAGAAGAACTGATTGTTGTCAAACCTTAGAACCAAACACCATGTTTTCAGATTTTTTTAGTGTGATTTTAATATAATATAAATTTAATATAAATCTAATATAGTAATATTTAACTTTAATGATAGGCTGTTTCGTGTCTCATGTTGTGCAATGAAGGTTTAATCTGTTAAACATATGTTGTGTGGTTGATCATAATAACAATAACAATAATGATATATCTGAACATGGTCTGCAAACTACAGGTAGCCTAAAGATGATCTAACATGGTGTAAACATTTTGTGACTTCCTGTATATTCTTTGGAGGCTACTAGAAACTGTCTGACTTGACTGAAACTTTTTGTCTCTGCCTCCTGCTGCCTGACCTCATCCACTTTCCAGGCGAGGCGCAGTTCATCTCGAACAGGCCCATTGCTGAGTGCTGGAAACTTTTAGTGGGGTCTCACCCTGTCGAAGTCTGGGTCTGGGTCTCCTAGTCTCATCCACTTGTTCTTACAGATCTGCTCCATGGTTAACCGTCTGCTGGGCTCCAGCACTAACATGTGTCTGATCAAGTACTCACAGTCTGCAATAAACACACAAACATACAGATGCACTCACATTGCATAACACCACTTCAAACATAATATATGTTAAAGCAACTTGACTGTTTGGAGAAGATGCAAAGGGACAGTAAAGACAAAAAAAAAGCAGCAATTGTTTTTACTATGTAAAATAGTTTGTATTGCTCATAATGTATCACTTTCATTTGGTGGTAGCATACTGTACCTACTGTGCATTTAAAAAGGAAAAGGTGGCTTGGGGCAATACTCCACTCAAAATGATTTAATCCAATAGTCACCCTTGTAAGCTTAAATGGTGGCTGTTGGTTGGTTACAACAAATTCCAGTCTAATCCTGAATCCTCTACTGCATATCCATTAGTTCAGTTCTTTCCACTGTATATGTTCACTATTGGAAATGTAATAAACTTAAATTGAAGTTGAAAGCAACTGTTAAAGAGTACAGTGGTGAATGTATCCACACCAGGAGCACTATTAGAGCAACGTTTTAATGAGAGTCCCTCTTTTCTTCGTATTGTGCACAAGGGCGCACATAGTACATGCATGAGTGGGACAATTCACATCCTGCCATCTGTCTCACACTATTCCCCTGATCATTAGTTTGTGGTGGTAACCACCACCACAAAAGCCCTAACAAAAGGCAGTAAGAGAAGAAGACTGCTAGCAAGCAAACATGGATATAAATACTGCACGATACAAAATCAACTTTGTAAATCTTCTATGAGGAAGGACATGCACTTAACATGTTTATTAGACCTTAAGGATACGCAGTGAGTTCATAGATTTTTTTTTTGTTGTTTGTTTTAAGGCTGCCCCCTGATAGTCGACCTAATCATTAGATGGAGAGAAGAGGCCTAATCGACCTGAACAGCAGAAAAATAAAAACAAACTTTGTTCGGGAGCTGATTTTTACCTTTTGTCTTTTAACACAGGAGATATTTTGGTAAGTAACTGTTAATGTTATACATCATTTATCACATCGATAAGTTTGTTTTTGTGAAGTTGGAAGTTATTTACTCTGTGTCTTAAACAATAACTAATAAGACTTGTGTGATGTTATACGAAATAAATTAACTAAATATTCACTCTCGTTTATTGTTGCAACAGGTGGCTGTTAAAATATATATTTAAATAATTAAATTAATATCAAAAACATGCGACAACTAGTCGGCTACTGACTTTATCTAATGACTACTCGACTGGGAATCAGGAGGATCAGCAGCCATTGTGTGTTGGGCACCTCTAATAGCCACATTTCAAGGCGATAGTGGTAAGTGCTTCACGCTAAAGAAATGGATTTTCGGTGAAGTAGCACACAATTTTCTTGTCCCTTGAATGAAAAAAGCAAGTGACATCTTGCACTGATTAAGGTATGGTCAGGAGGAGGACAAGAAGAGACCAGGGAAAGAGTAAAAGCGGACTACCTACCTGTGGACATGAAGAAGGGGATGCGGAACTTGCCACTGAGGACACGTGCCCGCAAATTTTGTAGAGTGCTGCCATCGAAAGGCAGGGCGCCGCACACCAACACATATAACACCACACCTAAGCTCTATACAGAGATAAGACAACAAGTAAACTGTGAGTACATCATTTGAAAACATGCATTTAAAAAAACTGTTATTTTAATTATTATGAACATGGATCAAGAGCGCCTTAGACTATTGAAGAAATTGGGTAGTACATTTTGAAGCAAAAACATGCCGGGGGCCTCTCTAAATTCAGGATTCTTTTGTATTCGTCTTCCTGGAAAGTTTAAGCAAGGTAGCTACACCCTGTGCTGCAGCCCAACGTGACCTTACGCATACCTAATAGTCTACTCACCCATATATCTACTTTAGGTCCGTCGTACTCCTTGCCCTCAAAGAGTTCTGGTGCAGCATAAGGAGGACTGCCACACCATGTCTTCAATAGCTGGCCTCGAGAAAACAGGTTACTGAAGCCAAAATCTGACGGGGGGAGAGAGAAGTTTATTCAATCTTATCACTTTCCTCTACAGAGTAAAAAATACAGAGTCAACCCAGGAGAAATGCTCCAAAAGCACATGCTGACACTTGCCTACGCCCACTCACCAAACAGCCCAAAACCACTATATTAAGTTTCCCACCCATACATTCTTAAGTGAAAACACACACATACCTGCGATTTTGATGTTGAGGTTGTGGTCCAGCAGCAGATTCTCAGCCTTCAGGTCTCTGTGGACGATGTTGCGGCAGTGACAGAAATGGACTGCTGCAACAATCTGCTTGAACTTCTTCCTGGCGTCCTTTTCCGCCATTCGCCCATGAGCCACCAAATGGTCTGTGCACACACACACACACACACACACACACACACACAGTTACATTAACAGAGACGTTTTGCAGCTGTTTGTCGACATGGCTGACAGTGATGGACGAGGTGCCCTTCTGGTGTCTGCTTTCTGTCTCTTGTGCACACGTACACGCACATAAAGAAACGTGTGTTTAGATCAGCAGTGACGAGACCTTGGCTCCAAGGGTTGACAGCTTTGTGTGTGTGTGCGCGATGAAGGGGCACAATGCAGCCCTGGCCTGCCTGTTATGAGGGGTATTCGTCAGCTGTGCTCCACCCTGCCTCACCCCTCTGTCTGACATTAAGGATGCCAGCAGGTGCAGGTCCTCATGGGAGCCGCAGCCTGTAGCCGACTGTCCCGCTCACACCACCACTCTCTGTCTGTGTGTGTGTGTTTCCATGATTATCTCACATGATTGGCTCCCTGCAGATTGCTCTAGGCCAAAGGTTAGAGACTGTCTCTGTCCACTTGGTGGAGACAGAATAAGGGGGATGGGGTGTGTGTTTTTGTGTATCTGACCTCTCCCCTAGGCTGTATGCTTCACTGTATGCCCAGGAATGCCACAACTCCCACCAGTGGCCCCAAACATTTTCTCTATCTGCCCTCAGATCAGCCTGTGTCTGCACTGTGTGTGTGAGTGTGTGTGTTTATAAAGGCGTTAATGAAGGTTTCCCCTGGGCCGGAGTCACATTTAGACACTGTGTGTTTCAGTAAATTAACTTCTATAAAGTCAGAAAGTGGTTTCACAGCTGGCCACAACTTGTGTGCATTTAAAACTTCTTGCCAGAAGACTTAATGGAGCTACAGGAAGTGCAACTACAGTATTGGCATATTTTATATTTAAAAATCTGTGCAACATCACCAGATGAATAATTATGCTTGTGAATAATTACTGTAAACAAATGGTGTCACCATCTCTTTTTTGCCTCAGTGTTAACTCGTGTTTCTCAAAATTATGACCACATTTCCCATGAAGCCTGGTGCTTTCTGTCAAGTTTTCTATTTGCCTCAATATTTATTTTGTTTTTTTCGTACCTGTTAGCCAGGTTACAAGTCTGTTGAGCGTAAAATCTGTTTTTCCAAGAGAGACCTCGCCAGGAGGACAGCAGTAAAATGTTGTACAACAGTGAATACAAACAACATAAACTGGCTAAGGAAACTGTAAAATGCTACAAAAGAGTGGGGACGATATTTAGTTAGGATGTGTAAATGGGTATGAAAACAAAACTTCATGATAGACGTTCAAGTACAGACAGTGAGCAGAATTTTTTGTTTCTTCTGGCGCTATAAAATACAAAATGCTCCATGTTCTACTGAAGTTATTTTATCATGTGTTATCATATAATTTTGTAAACAGAGCCACAAAATTGGCCATCTCTCCCTGCTGTTTCCACTATCAGTACCTCCCTAAGGCAGATTTACCCTCCGCTATTGTTCCTCTCATCCCCTCTCATCCCTCTCTTTGTGTCCCAGCTCTGGTTTGCCTTTGTGAACGGGTTCTCTGGCCAGATCCTTTTTGAGCGCTGGTGTATAGGCCTCTACAATGTGGTGAGTACCCGCCCTCACTCCCTCTCAAACTGTCTCTCTCTTTTCCATTTCTCCCTCGGTTTCACCCCCTCCCTGTTAAGTGCCGTCTCTCACTCTCTACTTATCTCTCAATCAATCTCACTCTACTTGTCGTCTTATCACTGCTCTTTCTGAATGCCACAAACGTTTGTATGCAAAGAGTGTTTTTCTGAGTGTTTTGTGACTGCTGTGTGTACTTATATGTCTGACTACAGATGCCTTCAGGCTCCCCAAAACATTATAGAATTCCTTTTACTGCTGACCGTCTGATATGAACTCCGATTGTCCAGCTAGTTGAAGTGTATATGTATATATGTATGCAGCCTGTTCTGTTATTATGTGGTTTAATGGCCGTATGTGTATTTTGTGTGTAATGCAGATATTTACTGCACTGCCTCCTTTCACTCTGGGGATATTTGATCGGCCGTGCAGCCAACAGAACATGCTCCGTTTCCCACAGCTCTACCGAATCACCCAGAATGCCGAGGGCTTCAACACCAAGGTACATACGCACTTTTACGGTCTGCGCCAACACGCAAACCACGTGCTGCATCTTAAATCAAAACTATGTCTGTCATTTTTCCACTCTGCGTGTGACTTGTCATGCCTTGTGGCTCGTTTGTGGGGTTGACGAGTGATGCCTGCTGTTTGTTTGGGACACCAGCGAGTAAACAAGAGTGGCATGGAGAGTGGGATGTATCCATGGCAACCCCTAATGAGATTCATAGAGCCAGAATAAGGAAGTCTTTCATTTTAGAGGGTACACCAGCAACCTAACCTACTGTATGTGTGCGACTGTGTGTACAGTACAGGAGGGCACTTTTTATGGCAAGAACACAGTGGAAGTTGTATGTAACTGTGAGGAATTGCTGTTTTTATTTGGGTGGGAGTGTGGGGGCATATATGTGCTTTGGCATTAGTTTGCACTGACTTGTTTTCCTCTCTTTTCTCCCCTTTCTGTCTCTCTGTCTTTCAGGTGTTTTGGGGTCACTGTATCAATGCACTGATTCATTCAATTATTCTCTTTTGGTTTCCGCTCAAAATGTTAGAGCATGGTAAGTGACTTGACAGAGTAATTCCATTACATACAATATAATTCTGACTGGTAACACTTTGTCATGAGGCATCTGTGTATGTGTGTGTTTGCCCCGCAGACTCTGCCTTCAGTGACGGTCAGGGAAATGATTACCTGTTTGTTGGAAATATGGTCTACACAGTAAGCATTTTACTTGTATTTTCTATGTCTTTTTGTTTCTGTTTTTACTTCTGTGTCTTTTGGCATGCAGATTTGTGCATTTTTTGCATATGCACAGTATTTGTGAACACACCAGCACTGTGCTGCTTCCTCAGAGCCGTTATGAGTCTCCAGCCAATCTAGTCTTGTCTAGACAGTCTGTCTCCTCTCCACACTCATCCATCTCTTCTCTCTATTCACTTCTCCATCTCACACTCTCGCTATCATTTTACCCTACAGTCATGTGAACGTCAGTGGTGTTTATTTGTTGTGTTATGTGTGTGTGGACTGCAGGGGTCTGTGGAGGTCTTGAGTATTTTAACAGACATTGCTGAGTTTACTGTATAACATTAATGTTTATTATCCCCACAGATGCCAGCAAACTAATCCTGTTTCTGTTTTTTTTATTTGCCCTCCCTCTCCTCCCTGTGTGTGTGTGTGTGTCTG
>NW_023340257.1:6460089-6460653 GCF_004916995.1 Morone saxatilis | reverse complement strand
TGTGTGTCTGTGTGTGTGTAGTATGTGGTGGTTACAGTATGTCTGAAAGCTGGAATGGAGACCACTGCTTGGACCAAGGTAGGTAACTCTAATATGCCACACCACATGTGCTGTATTTTACTCAACCGTTGATAAATAAAGATGGGGGGGCGGGGGGGGATTCAGTGTGAGGTTCTCACATAACCTGGTCTAAATGCTTCATAGTCAGGAAAGACATGGGAAAAGATGTGGCTTACCTTGATCTAGTGGTGGTGGTTTGGGGTTTCTTAAATTGCGGTTGCTTGCAGCTCTTCTTCCAACCAGTTCACATGTGGCTGCAAATTTTTCCATTGCTTCTGTTCCATATTTCAAACTTATCCACTTCCAGAATATCTAAATGTTGATAAATTAACTTCCAATTAAATGTGCCCTGTGGAGTTGAGTTATTTTACATTCAGGTCACTTAGTAACCAAAACATATTGTGTTTAACAAATGTCTCAAGGGAATTTCCTTACTTAGAAAATATTAGCAAAACCAGTTTTTATCGTACTTTAAAATCCTGCATCATTTACATCCATGTTCAC
>NW_023340257.1:6443723-6459989 GCF_004916995.1 Morone saxatilis | reverse complement strand
ACACACACACACACAGTTACATAATTATGGTACTCAGTCGAATCTTTGAATAAAGAGGAAGTGAGGCCTGTGATTCTGTTCTGATTTAGCCTATTCGATTACAGCACTGATCATAAAGGGGGAACAAAGAAGGGATTTTTTTAACCCTTTAGAAAACAGAGAAAGGGGTCATAAGAGACTTGTCGTCAGAGAGGCATTCCAACTCTACAAATAAGTGGAACAGAAGACAAAAGGAAGTAAATATAGGGAAAACATGAAATCAAGTGGTGTTCCAGAATGAACAAACAGTGA
Source organism: Morone saxatilis (assembly GCF_004916995.1). NCBI lineage: Eukaryota > Metazoa > Chordata > Actinopteri > Moronidae > Morone > Morone saxatilis. The sequence goes on along the minus strand of NW_023340257.1, from coordinate 6,459,698 downwards.
AACAAAAAACAAAACAATTGTCTTATAACCACATTTTTTTTATCAGATTTACCCTTTCTATTTAGCAAAGTGCCAGACATCAATAAAACACAAACTGTAAAGCAGAGAGACAAGTGATGACAAACATCAAGATAACACTGGGGAACTTCCTTACCGAATATCTCTCCACCGCTAGCGTACTCTGTTACCAAATAGATCATCCTCTCTGTCTCCATCACCTGAAAACATGAACAAATTGTAACAACCAGGACCTACAGACCCTCTGGCAGGACATCATCTAGTGATGGGTTCACCTGTTACACAACACAATGAGTAAGCATCGCTTGGCATACAAACAGCAAGATTCAAATAGAACAAAAACTGCCATTTACTCAGTGCAGCGCTCGCTGTACGTGTGCATGAGAAAGTCAACATGTTTTGTGGTTATCAAAGTGATAAGATAATGTTTAAACTGCCGGGGCTGTTACAGACAACATGCTGTAAAAGTTGGCACATGACAGGTTGGTTTGGTGTTACAATCCCCATTCAGCTGGAAGACTTTGGGTAAAGAAAATAAATAAGAAATGCTCCTTGCTCAACTTCTACCACTGACTCTCACTACAGACAAGTTCTTGTCCTGGGTGGTCCCTTAGATATACAAACATTTATGGAAGCATTTTTTCCAGGTACATTTTATAATCCAATACCAACCAATGCCTACAATCTTCAACACTTTGGTTAAATTAACCCCAAAAAAACGATGACAGGTGACATCAGATCATGCTAAACCAACATATATTTGTCCTTTTACTACTGGGCCATAGGTGTCAGGTGTAAGATGAGAGACGTGAGCAGAGTGCATTATCATCTCTGTGGGTGAGTGCAAGTGTGTACCTGGTAGAGGCGGATGATGTGGGGGTGCTTCAGCAACTTCATGATTTGCACCTCTCTGAAGATCTTTTTCAGGTTCTCATCATCCAGCTGGGTCTTGTCCACTATTTTTATAGCCACCTGGAGAACGAGAGACAAGAATGGGATGAGGGAGAGGTAAGGATGAATGACGAGAGACGGAGAGATGGTGAAGTTGCGAAGAGGGAGGGGGAGATTAAAGAGGAAACAGTATGGAGGACAGAAAGAGGCAGAAACAGGAGTGACGGAGAGTGAGGAGACTACATAAAGGAATGTATCCTAAACCATGCAGTATGTTTACCAGCTCTTAAGTGTTCTGAACACAGACAATATATTGACATTAATGGTGTTTAGCTGACACTTAAATTACAGGCAACAATTCCAGGGCACGCGCCCAGTGTCTTTGCAATATTGCTGCGATGACACAATAATCGTAGAAGAGCAAGTGCCAAGAAAATAACAAGTAAAGGAGCTGAGGGGAGGGTGTGAGTCAGACGGGCTCAATCTAACATGACCCGACATCGCTAATCCAGTAACAAACACAGCACGTAGGTAAGAAACACAAGACAAAATGATCTGCCACCAGTTGGGTTGAGAAAGACGAGACACCATGAGGACAAACTGCCACTTCTTAAAATGACGAATGGCCAAATGGTGTGCTGTGAAACACGGGGCTTTCTCTGGATCCCAGGACTGTTTGGGTAACCTGACCTAAGCCACGACCTCTGACTGCGAGCATGACTCTTGCGTAACCGCTGAGCCCTCGACAATGGCTCCGGCAGTGTGGACGGTGATGGTGTGTGACAGCAGCTTTGCTCTGCCACTTAGGAATGGGTAGATTACTTTAATGACTTAATCGAGCGAAGCTAATGGGGCTGCCCCAAAACACAGCGTCTTCCCAAAATAGATGAGTGAATGTGTGTGAAAAAATGAAAAGCATGCGTCCTGCATAAACACACACACACACACACACAAATAGCAACTCATCTGGTAAGTTGAGTGCCATCACAAGCTCCCCCCTTCCTGATAACAGATGTGAAGAAGATGAGGCCATCTGAAGCCCAACTAGGCTGACTTCCTGTTGCAGACAGGAAGGGGAAGTGAGGGAGAGGGAAGAGGGGGCTCCCGAGAGAGTGCAGAACCACATCTAACGGTGGCATTGATCCAGATCAGAGTGTCTGTGTGCAGCTTCCCTTCAAGGGCACTGGACAGTGGTGGAAAACATGCATTGTTCCAGTTCATTTCTTCCTTAAATGTACGCATTTAGAACGTTGTGTTTGGCACAGTTCTATTTCTGAGTTATGCAATTTTTTTGGATGAGTTTAGAGCCCACCCAATACAATTACAAACAGCCATATATAAAAAGACACTGCACATTAACAAAAATACTATTATTAAATGACCTCTTGCCATGTATGTGTGTATGTATGTATATGTTCGGTCCGTGTGCTTATGTGGTATTTTAGGCTCTCGGAATCTATTCCTGGCTTTGGCAGTCATCCAGTTTTGTTGATGTAATCGCTCCACTCTGCATCTTCTGTAGGGTAACAACAGGACATCTGGATCACACACACACACACACACACACACACACACACATAAACGTATGCAGGCATCTACACATAATGCTCATCTTGAGCACAGCGAGTCCATCTTAAACTGAGCTTCAATTAACTTGGTGTGTATGAATACAAAAGTTGGCAGGGAGACTCAAATGGCAAGATGACAAGGTAGACACAATGGCACATGTGAGGAGTTTACTGACACGGTGGGGTTGCAAAAATGTCAGGTTTTACAATTTGGTGCCTCAGCTGCTGTGTTTCTCCTACCGCAGCGATTGGAGGATTGTTAACATGGATCACAATCATTTATGGACACTGACAAGATCTGCATCCCTCCTAAGTAGGGCTGCAACAAAAGATTAATATGGCCATCATTTTCTCGATTAGTTGTTTGGTCCATAAAATGTCACAAAAGGATGAGAAAACGCTGATTGCTGTTTCACGAAGCCCAAGGTGATGTGCTCAAATGTCTTGTTTTATCCACAGCCCAAAGATATTCAGTTTACTGTCATACAGGACGAAATAAACCTGAAAATATTCACATTTAAGAAGCTGGAATCAGAAAACCTGGAAAAACTTTAGTTGCCAATTTATTTAACAGTTGACAACATATCGATAAATAGACTAATTGTTGCAGCTCTACTCATAAAAATAGACAACTTTGTCATGCCAACAGGCATAAACCAAGCCAGACAAATGGTGATAGGTAAGCTGTTCTCTACAAACAACCATGTGATCAAAGGTTGGGTTTCCAGCTTTGGCTCTAACCAAGGTACAGTAAATGTGTTGTGACTGAGCGCGTGTACTTTCTAAGCCTCAGGGTGTCCAGTCTGCTTCGCACTACCTTCTGTGACTATGGAATTTTCCGTCAAAAGATCTGGGTTCACACACACACACCCACACACTCCTGAGAGGCCGGCTGTAATGAGATGAAGTGTCACATAGCCCCTCCGATCACAAGACAGTGACCTCAACATAACGCCATGCCAGAGCGGCTGGTGCACAGCAGAGGGGTCTGGACCGTTGACTGGACATTACCCAAACACACACAGATTCTAGCTTTACAGTAGGTAAGAAATAATAGCGGATTATGGAAACACTAAAGAGTTCAAAATAATTCTAAACAGAACAATAATAACAATAGGCTCCTGGGAAGCCGGTAGTCTGAATTTGAACCTCATTTATTTCTTCATTTAACGTTTTGCCTTTGAGGTTTCCCCAACATTTGTAACCATCAACTTAAAGAGACTATACCAGGTTACTAAGGTCTAATCGCTCACCCAGCCTAACAACGTTTGCCTCTACTTTCCCCAACTCAAATTTTTTAACATCATATTATATTTCAGAAAAATCTAGTCATTTCTTCTGACATTAACTAGATGTCTCAATCATTTTTTTTTTGCCCCCAATCAGTCATTTAATATTGAGTATCTGCCGGTACCAAGTCCCAATCCAACACTTGTATTTTTTCTTTTAGATAATATAGGTTAGTGTACACTTCAAGTACATTACAGTTATTAAAATCAATCCAAAGTATATGCTCGACAGTTGAATAGCTCTGCAATGCATCAAGAAAACTATGTTTTTAATCTCTTTTTTAATAATATAATAAACTCTCTCTGTAATCTTTTTGGCCTTGTTGCTGTCTGCAGGGAGTTCCTCTCTCTCTCCATTCTTTGGTGCTTGAGTACAAACTTTAACTGATTTACCTGAATGAACTGTCTGTATATTTCTGTTTTCTATGCATTTCTTGCCAGGTTAAATTAATTGTTCTTGTTTTTTTGGTTTACTGGGCTTTTTTCTTGCACTTGCAGTGGATCTCTAGCACTATTTCTCCTCTGAGCAGAGGCGAGACATCCCTAACATTCATGGAAGCAGCGATGTCATGATACCAGAGATTTAGTAGTACCAGTACCAGTGAAATTTCACTGCAATGATACAGCAGTAACAAAAAATAGGGGTATCCTGATCAAGTTTTTTTGTCCCCAATCCACATTTTCTATTGAGTATCTGCTGATATTGACGCCTTGATTGCCTTTATTGGAAGTGCACAACAATGCACCCACGGTATAGAAGCTAGTAAGACTGAGAATCCTGGGAGCTTGTTAGGAGCTTATACGCAAGCCAATGACACAGCAACCCTCAAAAAGGGGGCAAACAACCTCCCATGTAAACACATACGTGGACACAAGAAAGCATTGGCTGGCTGAGGTAGACACAGCAGCAAGTATTGTGTGAGAAAATGGAATTGTGCTACACACCTGCCCTCATGCAAACATGTTTGTTTTTCTTTGACAGGGAAATTAATTGTCACTGGTTAGAACTGAACACGATGTAAAAAACACCTGCATTTTCAGGATAGTGATGTTTTGGAAACCTAATACACTGACTGATGTTATTAAATGAGTACCACTGTATGTCAGATAAGGGCATGGCCTATGCCATGTCACTCATTTCTAAGTTTACATAGCAAAACAGAGTGGGTGTTTTCTTCTAATTATGACTGGACATAACACTCCATGATTCTTGAAAATTTTAGGCCAAGTCAAATTTGTCTTCTTGACAAATGACAGATGATTACATCTTCTAAAATAACTATTTTTGTATTAGCCACTCAAATTCACATGATAGCAAATCTCCAATACACCTGTAACTGACTCTGGCTAAACAGGCCATGAACAGGCAGGTTCCTAACAATCAAAGTCACTTTTTGTAATTAATATTATTGTGACTCCCCCCACTGACATACATAGGATAGACACAATATCAAAAGTGCAATGCAGTTCAACAGTAATAGGAACATAACAGTGTAACTGCACCACAAAATTCTGCCACTGTTAGGGATGTGGCCTACATAGCATATAACGCAAGAAATAACACTGACCAGAGTGACAGACTTACCACCGCTCAATGTAGCAATAATACAGCGGCTGGTAGTCAGAGATAACAGCCATGAGAAGCTGCAGTCAGACATTGTCCGTGCCATTGGAGCTTCAACAGTCACTAGAAGCACATTTACGGTAGTTTTCTGCTCACAGAGGCCAAAGCCTTTGGTTTCTGTTAGGGAGTGTTAATACGGCTACGTAGCAGGACAGGACGTTGGTTTTATAGTAGCGGGGGGGAGGGGCTTGGTTGGTGATGGAAGCTGCTACAATTAGGAGAGGGAGGTATACACAATATGTAGAATTTAAATATTTTGCACCAACATATCAAGATTTGAACCTGAATCGATACCCATGTACATGTTTTCAGCTGGTTACTCTTTAACTAAAATGAATATTCTAACCTTAATGAAGGTAGGATTTATCGTAGGTTTGTTGTATTAGACTGCATTAGTTTTAGCTACGTGTAACTAATAAACTGTCAACTCAGTACAGATTAAACAATCAAAATATCCGGAAAAGAAACTCAAAATACAATATTTAGCACATTCGTGATTGATGTATTTCTTTATCCCAATATTCTGTGATAAAATAATACTGGATGTAGTGAAATACATCCATTACAATACTCAAGACTAATACTACAAGAGCTATATATAATGTTCACGTAGCCTTCCAACATTCTTTAGGATATACACACACACACACATCCATCCATGACTAAACTATAATGAGGCTAATCCTAAACAGAGAACTAGGTCTATGGTGTAATGTCTAGTGTGCGCCCACACACACACACACACACACACACACACACACTGTGTGGTGATATTATGTATGAGGTTAACCTTCAACACAGGTGACACACATTACAACATCCACAGGGGCTGTAATGCTTAGGCTTAACCCATATTAGCATGTGAGAGTTTAACTTGCGCTAGCACTCATGTGGACACGCAAGTTCAGGTCGAAAACATGGCAGTGTGAATATCTGTAAACTTTGTCTTTACAATAGTTGCTTTGGAATGACGCTTAAATTGTGTTTTTTGTGTGCATGCGAGTGTTTGTATAAAGTCATGGGAACATCACACAGCATCAAACCCACAAGCTAAGGTCACAGCAGGTCAACATTATGACTGTATTATGCGCGTGCACACACAAAGATGAAAGCGTACAGGCAGTATGAGTCAGCACAAAGCCTTTCAGAGATGTTCCACTTGTGTGTTGTACGAGTTTATGTGTGGAAATGACTCAGTTGACTGTGTCAGGCTGAAAGTACAAGACTGAGGACATGCTACGGTGTGGAAAAACTGGACATCGCACATTCATTAGCAGTTTTTTTCCCCCTTCTTCCGCACTTTGTGACGAGAAATTTCAAAGGGGACATGAAGATGGAAGCGTAAACAGTAACTGGCCACTAGTTCTGATTGAGACATACTGTACATCTCAACAGGCAGTTGCATAGGGTAACACACACGTGACTAGTTGCATGAGTGCTAGTGTTGACCAATACATTTTATTTTTAGCGTCATCGTAATATGAACATGTGCAAAGAATACATTGCAGAAGGCTGCCTAAAAAATATTTTTTATTTAGGAACAGGGAGGCAAATCCAGTAATTAACGGGCCCCAGGGCGAAAGACCACTGTATTTATTATATAATCCTGTCTGTCTGTCTGTCTGTCTGTCAGGCCTAAGCTCCTCCACATACACACACTGAGCAAAGTCAGCGAACAGCAGATCGGAGATTACCTTAGTTGACGACAATTGCACTTGTTTCTGCAAGTAAGTACAATGAAACCTTTGCGAGTAACAAGCCACTACATTATCAATACACCTCTTCAACAAGCGTCCCCTGAGCAGCCCCTCCTCCTCCCACCAGCGGTCCCTGCAGGCAATGAATCACATCAGAGGAGGACAGAGGACAGTGTTTTCTCTGAACTCAAAATCTAAGTCAAAGTAAAAAAAAAAAGCTTAAATGTATATGTGTGTGTATACATTAAATTAATTTTAACTTTGATCTGTTAATAAATATCCATATGAATCATTTACGTTGCACTATAATATGGGGGAAATGATGCTGCAGTTATCTGCTCTTCGAATAAAACCTTTTAGATGAAGTTAAGTTTCCTAAAGTTGGAAACAAATAGTCAGCTTAACAACAATCATCACAGGAGCTTTCTAGGTAATTAGGGAAAAACCCGATACAATGCAGCACGCGGACTGCAGCAGCATCAAACAAGCTACCATAAACCCTATGGATGACACACTTTACTTATGCAGCAGCCTTGTCAGGTACTTTTACATTTAGTTTCATAAACCATTTTTTTTGTCACTGAATGTAATTATTAGTAAGAGTATCTTAAAGTGTGATTTCAGGATTACTTCTGTTGCGTGTCCCATTACATTATTGAATGCCACTCTTACAAAGCATAAATGTATGTGCTAAGGGTCTTCTATAAACACTGACCACAATACGATGGCATTTATTTTATTCCACAGGAAGGTTATTCACTCTTTTACAAGCATAGATATACTAACATATTACATATTAACAGTCATTTTAGTACATTTCTGGTGGATGTTTTACAAGCACAGAGCACGTAAATCAACAGTTCTTTCATTTTCCAACAAGCCTGGTTAATGCGAGGCTCACCTGCTGTTCAAAAAAAAAAAAAAAAGAGAGAAAACATTCAAAACATGAGTTGTGTTTCTGGGAGACTTTAAAAAAGCGTACTGCTGACCAACAAAGAAACGGAGCAGACAAACACAGCCTATATGATACATGGAAAGAGGAGCAGAAAGCCGGCTCACCTAGTAGCTGGCGGTCCCTTGTACCAAGGCTGAGTCCTCGCTGCAGCAGCCATGGGTTCCACTCCGAGCTTTGGCCCTTTGCTGCGTGTCATTTTCAAGATTTTGCTTTTCTTTATCATGTAGGATAGTAAATGAAATATCTTTGGGTTTTGGTCTTTTATGATCAGACAGATAAAACCATCTGAAGATGCCACTTTGGGCTCTTCAAAGTTGTGGTTGGCGTTCTCACTGTTTTCTATTAGTTCAAAGACTAATAATCAGCAGAATATGAACTGATCATGAAAACAGTGTTTGCTGTTCTGGTCCACAGTAGGAGTGATAGAACTATATGTATTTGTATAATAAATATATTCACATACCTTCATTAACATTTTAGCTGCCCCTCTCAATATATCTGGACCAATTCAAGCGTTTTGTACATCGTTCAATGAGGTGGACTGCTTTATGGCAGTGGTGGATTTCTGTCAGATTTTTGCATTTAGGTGATAAAGTACTTTGATTTATTTTGCTAAGTAAGGCAAAAACAAACCTTGTTATTCAATTATCATATTATTTCCAATTCATCCTGACTAAATGAAGAACACGATTATTGGACAAAGAGGTACATTATTTACTTTTATAATTCACTCAATCTGAAAGCAGCAGCATCAATCAAAGGCTCTCCTGTATATCACAACAAGGGTTGGCTGGAAGAATTCACACCAGCAGAGCTACTACCATCTTCATTAATCACTTCAGTGGCAAAGAGAGGCTAAGGACACAGCCCGTCTCAAACACTGAGGTGGTGAGTGCTTCCAGCTAGCTTATAACTTTGGTGAACAAAAACACACTAAAACATAATAAGATACACTGATCTCTCCCAATGGCAAGTCAGTTCCATTCAAGATTGGTGGTTGGGGGCTGGAACCACCACCATTGCTATGGAAACCAGTAAGACTTCAATGGAGCGACCTTTCTGCAACTAGGAGCCTTGGCAACACACAGTCGCCTCTGACAACAAGCAGCGCTGTGGATGATGATGGCACAGGGTTGTGATGTTGAACCGCCTCAGTGCGCGCTGCCATGTACTGTGCACACACACACACGCACACACACGGCTGGCGTCAGTCTGGGACAGAAACATATGTGATGATGATATGGTTCATGAGGAAGAGAGTCATACTGGTGAAGTCTACGCTATGCCTCCCTCGTGTTGTGTAACGGAGACAGTCTGGACTATGTTCTTCTCCTTTTGAAGCCGGCTGGCTGCGGATTCTCAAATAAGAACGCAGCAGAAGACGACTAGAGGGCAGGAAGATGAGTCGAGCATAAACGCAGCCTTTGTCACATTATTCACCCAAATGAAATGTTGAGTTTGCGTATGCTTCTTTGAGAAACGGAGAGAGGATGGTGTGTGTTAGAGAGCTGTGCGTGAGTGTGTGTGACCGAGGGAAATTGTTACACAGTACATTAGGCCTGTTACCTAATGCTCGCCATCCTGCCTGCCCTCTTCCTCCTGCTCATCCTTCTCCTGCCTAAAAACACTCGAGAGGAAAGGGGAGAAGACAGGAAAAAAGGGCTCGATTCCCCACAGACAGACAGGTCAGGACACGCCGCACAGTGCCATCTTTTACCGATCTCGCTCACCTTCCTGTGGGCACAACAAGGGCTTTTCAAAGTGTGTCTTTACTTCATCCTTATCCAGGTCATACAAGGGCACTGACCGTACCTCCTAGCTATTACACACAAGTATGCACATACGCAGGCATACAGTGGCAGTCCTACGCATTCACTGTATTTCAGCGAGCTTATCAAAGCGGGCAAACACTCACAAGGAAAAGATTGTGTTAGAATATCCACTCAAATATTTTGTGGCGATTACAAAGGCTGACACAGTTACTAAATGACAGACAGAACGTTACAACGTTAGCACTCGTCATTCACCTAGTGGACAGCTAGGACCAGGGAGGTTTTATCTAAGGGTGCCCACATTGACTGGCAACTGATTGTCATCGGCCGATATTTGCTTCAAGTAGACAGATCGGCAATCTCTACAGACACAGATCAGAAGAGCCGATAAAGGTGATGCATTCCAAAGAAACGGAGAGAGAGAGAGAGAGAGGTTATCTGATTTCGCAGGCACGGACGAGGGAAAGCAACAGCTAGATTTTCGATAGGCGATGTCATTAACCAGCGTCCTCCACGCGCGGCTCGCCTGCTGTTGTAAAAACGGAACGGCAGGTGAAAAGTCCGAAAAACCCAAGCTGTGTTTCTCGGACGACTTTAGAAAACATTTAGCCGGCCGAGAAAGTCAACAGAGCGGACACATACAGCCTGTCTGATACACCAAGAGAGAAGCAGAAAGAGGCGGGGTAAGCTGGTGTGTGTGAGACAGAGGTGTAGGTGTGTGCGCGTGTGTGTGTGTGTGGGGGGGGAGCAGATTAAAGTATTTTGTGAGTAAACACTAAAACAGTATAATAAGGTGGTGGGTTACGTAAAATTAAAACGCTGACACAAATGCTGATGAAATGCTGATGAAAGACTTAATTGACTCCAACAATTAATTGAGCATACAAAGAAAGAAAGGATGAGCAAATGTGCCATCTGTTAAGGAAGGTGGCCAGGAGGTGAAATATTATCTCAAGTAAAAGTGCATTGAAACACCAGGCGTCAAACTGTGCTGTGGAGCAACCAGTTCCATAAGCTCTTTCAAAAAAGAACATCATTCTTTCAACAACTGCATCTTTGTGCGATACCCATTAAGTAACATGTACATACATGTGTTTGCCAGCCTCTGCACAGGTATTTCATAGTTTTCATACATTCAAGTTTCATGGACATTTTACAATGAAGCTGTGCTGGAAACTCAATCAGTAATCAATGAGTGGTGGAGATGAACCATACGGTCTTTGACTTTGTATTTCTGTCTGTTGGCCAGACAAAGAAAGCTATTTGAAAATGTCACGTTGAGCTTTGGGAAATTGTGACGTGCATTTTCTCCTATTTTCTGACATTTTATTGGCTCAACAATTTATCTACCAATTTTTGAGAAATATGAAAATGAAAATCTGAGAAAACAAACTATTGGTGCTACAGCAATAATTGAAAAAACAAAAATATCCGAAGTAATAATGGTCTAGTCATTGCCTACCAAGTAAAAACAAGTCGTTTAGAGTCACTCAGAGGTAACACAAACCTTTTGTCCCTTATTGAAGGGTCATAACCAGCAACAACGTAGAGACTGAACACCGAAATGAACATTTATCAAGACAGCAGAAAAGTGTGGCCCAACTGCTTCCAGCACAGTGTCAGTGTGACAGCATCAAAACTGTTTTGACTTCCACTTTACAAGCTGGCCTTTGTCTAGAGGAGATGCACTTTCACTATTACGACATCCAGGTGCAGCACAGTAGCTATGTGCCATCAAAGCTTTGTGTTAGCAAGCATATGCACCGACGGCGCCCGCTCCACAAGAAAATGCTAAATCCACGCACAGTTGAAATGGTGCTGTGTATTGGCGAAATTCACTTCGAAACAAACTGCCTTTTAAATAGTTTCAGAAAACAACAGAGGATAAATGAGGCATAGAAAGGGCCAATCCCTTTCTGGGCTTCTACGCTGCCATGTAGAAATAAGCAGGTCCTCTTCTGTGTGACTGCACTGCAGGATATCATCCAGCTCCATCTAACAACTGAGAGAGTTGTTAGGCTATTTTTGACTGCTCAGCATTTCTCATTGGATCGTTCTAACAACCAAGGCCATAAAACAAGGCTCTGGAGCGCATCGCATCTGATGACTGATCATCCTTATTCATGACATCAACGGGCATGTAAAAGCGCACTCCTATTCTGCTCATATTCATGAGCCACTGACCGGCCCGTCAGTGACCACCATCAACAGGGACGACAAACAAGGCCTCTCTTTCACTCTGTCAGTCTGGGTTTCACTGTCATTTTGTCCTCTGCCTGTCTCTTACGCTCAGTCAGACAGCCAGACACAACCACACACACACACATCCAGACAAGCATAAACAGGCTCGCACACAAGAAATACAGCTTCATAAGCAGCTCATCAATCTCTCACTATAATGTGGCTACTGTGTCTTTGTGTTGCTCTTATAACAGATTTCACACATGCTCACATACTTTACTAGGCTGTAAATGATATCCCAGTCACAGTCAACACAGTCCGTCAAGAAACGTCTTCTGCAGTGTTGAAAAACACTACATGGCCCTCACTGACCCAAGTTTATTTTGGCCTCATGACACTAAATGCATGGTTCTCTGGGCTAAGTGGCGCAAAGTACCCAAATGACTCGTGTCTGCATGTCTGCGGGTATGTCAACAAGAGCACAGAGGTAAAGCTGCACACTCAGCTGCTTCGACACACCTTTATTTGTGCCATGAGAATTAAAGGCTCTTCATCAGTTTAAAAAAATAAAAAAACCTGATGTCTGTTAGTGTAAGCTTCAGCTACCCCTACTTGTTGTGAGTGTTCAACCAAGCTTTCATCACAAGGGACGTGCACACTGGTCCCAATGGGGATATCATCACAGCAAGGTTTCTCCTCTCATCTTATAGCAAGTATGGTCCTGAATAGGAGCAGGCTGGCATTTTAGCAGAAGTCTGATGCTGCTGTTGTCAAATGCGCCAACGGAGGGTTTTCTTATTAGTTATTTGTTTTGGCCCTGTTGGTCTTACACCACCATGCCAGCCAACAAGACATAGCAAACATATCTGGAGTGGATCAGACTACTCACAGGCAAATAAAGCTTTGAAACATGGAGGCACCTGATCCAACGGCTCAGCACAAAAGAAAGACACTACTCGGAATATTTGAACGATCCCTTCTGCTTGCAATGTCTCAAACTTCCCCTACCTACCTTCCATAAAAGCTGCAAAACTTCTGCTTGCCACAGACATTAACAGACCCATTTAAAGGAATGGTAGTTTCTTGCATGCAGATCATTTGTTGATAATATTGTCTTCTAGTAAATCATTCAATGCACTGTTATATGGCAGCCCACTCTATGCAATAGCATCCACTTACACTTAAAGTGTGTGTGTGTGGTGGCAGGTTTGAAACCACCACTTCTGCCATGTCACTGGTTTCTTGCCGGGAGCCTACATAGAAATGTAATCTAACTTAGCTGTTAACTAGTGTATGGAAAGACCACGAAACACTGGTAGACGAAGTTGAACCACAGCTTTGACAAACCGGTTAAATTACACCACGACAAAACGGTTGTATTTCACTAGAAAGACGTGAGAAACTTTTCCTGACGCGAAATTATAAAGAGATAATAGTTTGTTTATTTTAAATCGTTCTCTGTCAAGCTAGCTAGACGAAAACGCTACATATGGCTCTGCCATAGTTGCCTTTTTCTTCGGTTGCACTTTTACTTTCTATCAAGCTATCAACACTTTGGCAACCCACACCGATCAACATTAGAAGTTCACTGTTGATTTAAACTTATCCAGTAGGGTCTTGGAAACTTTTAACCCGGTGCTTTGGCATCTGCATGAAATATATGTGTCTAGCCAAACAGCTAATTAGCTAGTAAGCTAAGCTAGCTACCACAGTCGGAACGCTGTCTCCTCTTTTTCATCTTCGTCAATACCCTTCTCTCCGTCCTCTGCGCTTTGCCACACATTAACCTCGGGCCTCTGTACCTTTCCTTAAAAATACTACTACATAATACAAGTGAACCCTTATTTATCTAGTGTTAAATGTGTTTGTATCTAGTTAGTAGTTAGAGGTGATGCCCCGTGTCGAACGGACCCCCCTCCCCAAACCCAAGCAGCGGTGTCACCGGAGCGGGCTGGCCGCTGTGTCTCCGGAGCCTGAAGGCCCCAGCGTCATCCTAAATACATGGTCGAAAAGGCTTGAAATAAAACAATGACAGCTTGTAATTGTTCCCCTCTAGCGCTCGGACAGCAGCAGTCTTACCTTTGCTTTGGTAATGATGTGTGTGGCTAGTTTAACAACCGCGAAATTTCCCTTGCCGATGGTCCGCTCGATTTCGTAGTGGCCCACTCGGGCTGGGGGGGGCCTGGTGGCCGAAGTGTGGCCAGGATTGGTGATGCACCCAGGGGCCGTGCTGGCACGACCGGGGTGGCTGATCCCGGAGGATGGCTGGGCTCGGTTCTGGGAGCCCATGCCTGCGTGGGTCGGTCGGGGAGAGTGCGTAATCCCGGCCGCAGCGGACCCAGCAGCACCTCCGCTTGACACGGCCGCCATCTTCTCGCCTCTCTGCGGGAACAACAAGCAGCCTTGCGCAGCGCGGCTCGCGGGCACGCCCCCGCCCTGCGTCATTTTACGTGAAACGCTCCTCCGCAGCGCCCTCTCTAGGTTGTAACCATAGTAACGATCAGCGTAACAAATGACTTCATCCACAGAAACGTATTGTGGTTGCCTTGGCGACAAAGAAGTGCGCATTATCACTCCGGTTCCCATGATTCAGTGATTCCTCGCAAACTGCTGCACTATGTATGATCAGACGTGAGGCGTTAAAGGTATACGCCGCTCTAACAGTGCAGGGACAGCTTTAAATCACCCAGTTGAGCAAAACAAACATTCTCACGTCACAATTTCCCTCTGTCATAATGTTTGAATATGCTACACGTCACTGACGTTATGAATATGGTTTTACACAAAGGCATGTTCACAGTTTCTAGCGGTATATTCTGCAATGCCACGAAGAGGTCCGGACAATTCATGGTCATGTGTGCTGTTCATGCACACCTTTCTGTTCTGAGTCAAGCTTTCATGCAGCAGCATCTTCTTACATGGTCTCACGGTTGTTGGCAGTAGGAGGACAGCTAGCCCACCTCCCTGCCCTCAGCTTAACCTCTGGGGCTTGATTTAGGGACCCTCCATAAATGAATGACACATACTGGTGGTTTCTTGCTTTTCATGCTGACTTGGCCATATCAGTGACAATTGTGATTTAGAAAAACACACTTGTAGCACACTGTAACTCCTTTATTTTACATAAATATATTTATAGAAAATAATTATCGTTTTTACAATAGCTTCCATTTAATTTGATCCAGTGAGTCCAAATAAATACCAAAAAGTATTACTACATATATATTATTACTTCTATTATTACTACTATTACTACATAGGAAATACTTGTTCTTACTGCAATTTAGAGCTTCCTCTTTTTTATGAAAGTCTGATGGAAAATTCATAATTTCTTTTCAATAGCCAATGTCACCCTGTCTCTCCAAATCATTTTCAAACTGTTTACACTGGACACATAGCACACATCTGTACTACAGCTGCACTCCTACTGCAGTTCAAACTAAGAACATAATTATTGTTTTCCCCACAGCATTAAGTACATTTCAAAGAACATGGAAGCTCTTGCAATTAAACCTTCATTATCTTTATCACCTTAAATTGAAATAGTATGTCCATTATGTAAATTCAATTATATATATATATATCAAAAATGTATTAGTAATAAAAAAGATTTGCTACATGAGACTAATTTAGTATAATTGTTTGTAATTATATATTTTAATAATAAAATCATTTGTAATCATTTGTACACACATGCATTTGGTTCTTAGTTGTATGTGCTCCTGATCATCCATCTGTGAAAGGCGAATGAAAAGCTAATCTTCACAATAATAATATAGGAATAATAATGCTTTTGGGTGAAATAACTATGTTTTATTAAACTGACATCCTTTTAACTCTAATTCATTAATTGTTTCAAGTTTCACTTCAAGTGGGCCTTTAGATATAATATATATAAATAAAGCAAATAAAACACACTGAAGTTATAAAGACAACCAAAACCCCCAACGATAAAACACAGAAATCTAAATAATAAAAAG
>NW_023340257.1:6431264-6443707 GCF_004916995.1 Morone saxatilis | reverse complement strand
AAAAAGCAAAACAGACCAGTAATGAGTAATTCAATACACATGCATGGCTGAAAAAAACCAAGAATGTGTTTAATTCAACAGAAATGATCATCTAATAATTTAAACAAAACTAATTTCAGCAAAATAAAGGGGGTGATTTCATATCATACTATGCTATCATGTCCATCTAACCGGTTCTGCAGAAATGCTTTAGAATAGGCTGTTTTCCAAGGAGGTTGTAGTATGTGAGGAAAATACAATGTTCTATTCTGTTCTATAGCAATATCTCACCAGGTTGTAGACAGCACCACTCCATGGTAGAGAGGAGGTCCTGCATCATATTACTCAAAACTGAGCAAAACAGGTTGCTGCCAGATCCCTGGGGCCCGTCAATTGGTTTGAGGTAATCTGATTAATTTTTAAATTTTCTTTTGGTACATGCACTATTATATCAGCTAAAATTGTATGTGCCCAAAGGCAAGCCCTGCCCAAAATCAAGACCTCGGATTGTAGTTCAACCTGGGTGTCAAAATCTGGTTCTTAGCTAACATGGTTCCTATTCTTAAATACATTTGTTTTTAAATAGACCAACTGACACATAGAAAACCTGAGGCAGGAAGTACTCGAAGTAACAGAAGTAGCCTATCTAGCATAGGAGTAGTGGTTGGTCTCAGGGGCTTTTAAATATAATAAAGCTGCCTTATATTGTCTGCTGTGAGTTGAGGGTACATAATGCAAAGGGAGGAGGATCAGTGGGGCCCAACAGCCCATTTTGCCCCAGGACCATCCAGAAGACGTATCCATGCTTTTACCTGATTATTAATGGGTTTTATAGAGATGAATGACCTAACCAAATGTCATTTTCAAAGTAATCCATAAGGACAATGACTGCGGAAAAACCTTAAAATGCTCCATGTTCCCTGAAGAACAGCTGTAATGAAACATTGTTTGTAGTTATAATTGTAAGTGTATTGTAACCTTTTTATATGAGTAGTTTCAATCACTCATCCAATTACAATGTTATCCCCTGTGTTATTATTACTGGCCTATCCTAAAATGTATATATCAATAACATTCCTGTAGTTATTTTTCATTAGGGCAGACAAAAGATAACAAAAACATTCCAGCTCCTGTGAGACAGCTCCACAATCATCACATCCAAATACCTTTAGTCCCTGCTTCCCTTTGGAAATACAACCTGTTAGGACTTGAAGTCAGTTGCAATCTGCAGATTTACAGATATTCTCTGGGACTGACTTGCACCAAACAGTTGCAGCTTTTTCAATGTCGCCAAATGTTTTCATGACAAAGCCAGTGCCTGTGTGAGAGACCCTGCAGACTGGGTGGTGTCTCTACAACAAAGGGCTTCAACAAGTGTCCAAAACCCGGAACAAATGGTTGCAAAAAGAAACCCAAACATATTGAATTGTTCAGCAAATAGCCTACGCTCATCCACCATATGAACCACAAGGCACAACACGGCGCCAGTGACATACTCCAGCACATGAACAGTAACACCAGTGTAATACCCCTGCTGATGACCTCACATCCTCATTATTTGGGCAGAAAGGAGCAGCGACCTGACGTCATGACGTCGCCCTCGGTTTGTTTACTGTGTGAGCGTGGAGGGGGCGCTAACGGCACACAGCGTCCACACTGTAAACACACTGGCTGTCTCCCTCCGCACCACACATACTCACACAATGCAGCGGCGCCGCGAATACGGGCAGTGACAGCCGCTCACACCGGACACACCCGGACAGACGCTCGGTGCCGTGCTGGTTTTTTGTCCGCGACGCTGCAGCTGAAATCCGACATCAAACCATGGAGCGTCCGATAAGCAGCGGTGCTAACGCTATCCCAGCCCGCTAGCTGCCCGGCAGGCTTTGGCGTTCCAGGTGAAGACGAGCTGAGAGCCATTGCCATCTTGTTGTCTTGAAACTTGGTCCTCTTTGGTTGCGCAATTGACAGCCTCGAGTTGCGGACGTTAAAGGGAAGAGAAACGCGCGTTTAGCCTGTGTCACCCAGCTGTCTCTGTAGCTGCTGTTGTTGTTGTTAGTCGTCGCTGGAAGTGGTACCGCTAAGCTAGCCCGCTTGCTATCTGAGTAATTGTAGCTGAATGGGGTGGAGTTGCCTTTAGTGTCGCCGCACAGGCTAGAATAACATTAGGTATCGGTTGCCAGTTTGGGAAGACGGTGTCGGACAAGATGGTGTTGAGGAGCTGCTGGAAATCTCGACATAAAAACCAGTGTGGAGCCGCTCCTCGGTGGATCCGATCAGGGTTGGCAGCCCTGCTCTGGTTATGTGTGACCCAGTTTGATTTGGGCTGTGGGGCGGTGGGGGAGACCAAAAATGTGGTCCAGAAAGATGCAGAGTTTGATGTCACCTACAATGACACGGTTACAAGTGAAAACCAGACCATCTATGCTTTCAATCACACTATCTCCAGGAATAAGGTGAGTCTACATCGTCAGACAGGTTTGCTTTTCTCTAAATAACACCGAGCCATATGTTGTGAGTGTTAAATGATCTTTTCTCTTGTTGCTGGGTTTCAGACGGAGGGAGTGCGTGTGTCTGTGGATGTGCTGTCACAGGGTTTGGAGAGTCCTACCCTGTTTGTGGTACGACAGAAGCAAGCTGTGCTGTCTTTTCAAGTTCCTCTCATACTAAGAGGCCTGTGAGTATTCCCCCTGTATACCTGTTGTAATCTGGACTCATCTGGAAGGGGGATCTCTTCTTTCCAGAAGTCACGGAGATTGTGTCCTTTAGCAGGAGTCTACAAAACACCTCTGAACCTCTAGTGCTCAGATTATATTCTGTGAAGTTGGTCTCTCCTGTGTTGCCATTCAAGTCTACTATGTGTCCTATTTTCCCCTAGCACGACTTTTTCAAGTAACATGAGCAGGGTCACGTACAGTGTATGCGGAACATAAGTTGACGTGTGTCCAAGTTGGCAATTACACATTCAAATTCTGGAATTGAAATTTGATCTGCTCACAGACTGAGAAAGGAAAGGGAACCTATGAGCTACAGGTTCAGGTTCAGCCCTGTGTCGTTATATATACTGTCAGTAGTTGGAACATTTTGTCACATCGCCTAAACTGAAAAAAATCAATTGTAAGTGCTCTGTGAGGCAAGTCTCCACAACACTGAACAGGTTTGTGTATGTCCAGCTCAGATTTTATACTTTACGTATGTCCAACAACCTGCACACACACACGGATGGTACACAAAGGAATAATCCAAAGTTCCTGCTAGGGAGTGTCTGGCTGTGGCTGCTGTACTTTCATAGATAGTAAACATTTATGACTTTAGGTCATGCGATTAACCTAATGTTCCTGTTTGCTTTAGAGAGCTACGTGTCAACTTATTAACCTTGTTAGAGAAAGCTGTGTCTGTTGTTGAATCTTTTATAGATGTGGTGCAGAGAGGATTTTTCGATCTGAGATCCAGGCTTGGATTTAATCAAGGAGGTGTTGCATTTCAGGAATATCTCTTAATTGGACACTTATGAGAATTGCACTCATTATTTCTTCCCTGGATAGTTAGCATCAAGGCCAGCTGTTGATGTACTATATGGGGAAGAAACTGCAAAGTCTACAGATTGTACCTCGATGCTTGTGTTGAACACGGCTTTTGTAACCTGAGTTAACCAGGTGGGATTTCATAACAGGTTAGAAGTTCAGCTCTTTATTAGACATTGGCCAACAGCCCATCTGGGAAGTGATCTGTGTTTCTCACACTCCGCAGTAGTCTCGGTGGTTTTGTAACACCAGAACAACCCAGCCGTAGTGTTGCCTTTGCAGTCACATGGTCAGGCATGTTTGAGTTAATGAACCTTGGAATTTCACTTCCCCCTTTGAGATCCGTCAGTGCAGATGTGACGAGACCAACTTATTTTAAACAAGTTTACGTCAAAATAATCAGAGCAGAGTTTCACGCAGCCTCATGCTGTCACATGCTCTCTGTAACTGAATCCACTTCCATGTTTTCAGCCATGTGTGTGCATGTAGCAGCATATTCTAGAGCTGGGGTCTTTATTGATTTTGTGTAGATATTATTGAAGAGGCAATATTTAGTCAGGTCATCTGATCCTGAATCAGCAGTCCTTGGGAATGTAGTACACTCCTATTACATTAACGAATCGATTTTCCCTCATCATGTAACAAGTCCATCTTTTTGCTTCTTACGATCATCCATTACTTCATTTAAAGTGTCTAACTATTCCGTGAAATGGAAAGGAGATTTCTACTGAAATAGTAGATGTAATAATGTATGTTAAATGAAAATTTAAGGTCACGTTAATGGCAAAACCTTTTAGAATGGGATATTGAGCTCTCTTGTTCTTTCTTTCTTTCTCTGTTTGTCAACATTTCCCTCTCTCTCTTCTCTCTCTGCTCTCTCTCTCTCTCTCTCTCTCTCTCTCTCTCTCTCTCTCTCTCTTCTCCTCTCTCTCTCTCTCTCTCTCTCCTCTCTCTCCTCTCTCCGTCTCCCCTCTCTCTCTCTCTTCTCTCTCTAGCTACCAGAGGAAGTACCCTTACAATCATGTGGGCCGGACATTGTGCCAGCCTCCGACCCGGGCCGCCTCCGAGACCCAGTACTTCTTTGTGGATGTGTCTACCCTGTCCAGCACGGGTACAAACTACCAGCTCAGGGTCAGCCGTGTTGAAAGCTTCACCCTGCAGTGAGTGGTGTCTGATATAATCACACAAACACACTGTGCCGTAGTAACGGCCTGAATTCTCACCTGAAGGCATTTGCCATCAGGTGGGGTTCTGTGACAACTAACATGTCACTTCTTACTGGTATGTCTGACATCTTATTTTTACCTTTGTTACAGGACAGACAAGAAGTTCAGCTTTACGGCGTCACCATCCCAACCTCAGGTATACAGCTTCATGTGACACTAAGTGCTACTTTACAACAATAAGGATGTTTACTGTGTAGATGGCAGGCGGTGCAGATGACGAGAAACATGAGAAAAGCTGAGGATAGTACATGTGAAACAGGATGGAAGAAATTTCTGATTTTATGAAACGATGTAGTGTGCTCGTTTCCCGGACGAGTTCTGCTTTTCAACACATTAAGAAAAGAGAACAAACATGAGCTATATTTATGACCTTTTGTAGCACCTCTCAGATAAATCAGCTCACCCAGTACAGTTTATCTGCTTTTGTCTAATAAAGTGGTTTGTTAGCATGTTATCGAAGTTGTCACATCCTCCTACATACAGTATATTAGAAAAACAGGAAACAGGAAACAGTGTTTTCTAATAACCTCTAATGTGTCCCTCCCTGACTCGTCATCTTTTGTTCACCTCTTTCTCTTACCCTTTCTCTCAGTACTTCAAGTATGTCTTCCCGGATGGCGTGGACACTGTGATAGTGAAAGTCAACTCAGACATGACCTTTCCCTGCTCCGTTATGTCCGTCCAAGACATTCAGGTACAAAAGTGCTCCCCTTCCCCTCAAACCAGACAACTCCTGTCCTCAAGTGGCCCCTGGCGTTGTGTCAGCATGCAGTACCACTCTTGGGCCACATGAGGGCATAATTGAGTTCACTGCAACAGTATCAGTGCATGCCGATTTTCTGAGATTTAACTGAGATTGTACTCTGCTTTATTCTTCCTTTTTCCAACGCTTGTGTTCTTATGTTTCTCTCTCTCTCTCTCTCTTTCTTTTCAGTGCCCCGTCTATGACCTTGACAACAACGTGGCTTTCATTGGGATGTACCAGACTATGACCAAAAAAGGCGCAATCACAGTGCAGGTAGTGTTTGACACACATGGTGCTGAAATCCAAATCATACTGCAAACCTCTGTGGTCAAACCTAGAGCATACACCCGTCCATTACCACACAAACAGAGTCTCCTCGTGTCTCGTCCTGTCATCTAGAGAAAAGATTTCCCCAGCAACAGTTTCTACGTGGTGGTAGTGGTAAAAACAGAGGACGAGGCGTGCGGCGGTCCGCTGCGCTTCTACCCTCTCCGTCCTGATGAGCTGATCGACGCTGGCAACCGCACCAAGGTCCTGGATGTGATAGTCACCCCTGCTATCAACTGTAAGTCAGTTTTCAGACTGCTGTCCACCTTACAACTTGTTCCCAGCTGGACTGAAAAGCTTTAAAATGTCATTGTGTCACTGCAGTACAAGATTATTTGGGGTATGTCAGCAAAAAATACCAACTGGGGGAAAACAAGTGTCTTTCCAGGAGCAATGTTTTGAGTGAATACAAAAGTAATATATAAAAGTTACATTATGTTCTCCAGAACTGGAAAAGTTTTGCCTTTATGTAAAAGGTTCAGGCTGCATATTGTATAGGTAATGATGCTGAATCATTTCATTATGCAGTGCAGTCAAGGTCATGCAGTATAAGTGTGTGAATAGGCTTACAGTAAATATATCTGTATTCACACCCTGCAGCGGAGGTGTATGTGATGGGCATGCTGTTCTGTCTGGGTATCTTCCTCTCTTTCTACCTGCTCACCTTGCTGGTGGCCTGTGTGGAGAACAAGCGGTAAGTTTTTTTTCTCTGCAACCAAAACAACAGTGAGGAACTGCATCCACTTCATATACACATGTTCTGTGAATCTGATAAGATGTATAAATATGTTTTTATGTCTCATTACAGTTGTTAAAGCCTCAGATTTTATTAACTTTAATTGGGTTTTGTTTGGTCAAATTGGGTTTAAGGCAAAAAAAAAAGGTAATTACAATGTTAAAATGTATATACATTATTGGTCCCAGTGCAACTTAAGAGTTTGGTTCTCTAATCAATGAATGTAGATTTATGCATCACAAGGAGAACACTACACTGAATACAAATGATTTGAATTTGCATGTTTTCCTCTGTTTCTGCAGAATGAAGAAGAAGAGAGAGGTGTTTCAGAATCCTGCTGACATGTCGCCTGCTGAGACAGGTAACCCAGCAACTAGCTATGATGGGCTGGCCCATTAGGGGCACGTTAGAGGGTGTGTGGAGCGTACCATTTTCCTAAAGTCAGTAACCTGTACTGTAGAGTAGATGCCTTGATATATTTTTGTTGTTAAACTACTTTAACATGCAGTATAATAATCCTTTAACTCTTCAGCTTTTAATGTAGAATTGAACATGTCTGTGTACTGAATGTGTTTCTTTTCACTCTCTCTCCCTCATGCTAATGTGTGGTTCAGCCTCCCTGCTTGGGAAGAACGGAGATGGTATAACGACAGTTACTCCTATTTTGCACTTACTGCCCTTTCTCACACAGTGTTGCTTGTCTGCAGATGCTTCTCTGCATGCATTAGCTCACGTACTCTAACTGTCTTGCCATATAAAAAGCATTCATAGAAAGGAAGTTGCAATTGACTTAAGTGCTTTATGGATTGTGTAGGAACATAAACATGGCACAAACTATTTATTTATTCAACTTTTATGGCTTACATCACAGAGATACAGATGCACCTGGGTACTTGTTAGATACAGCTCGTATTTTGCTTGTTTTTGTCACGGTGGTATCCTTCTCCCCTTCCTCAACACTACTTGTTGGCTGAAGAAACACACAAGTATATTAAATTATAGTCAACAATGCTAACGGCATGATAGACCAACGACCCAGGAGATAATCACTGAGATAAATAAGTACACTGCTGATGTGGTTCTTGAGCTCCAGACTACTTCTCAGTGTGTATCTGTATCCACACTGCAGTGTACCCTGACATGATTTGATTTTAAACTGCAGCCTGCTTACAGTTTTTAAGCAATCCACTCTCACTGCACCACTGTCAACATTCAGCCTCTGCACCATTCCCTACTCACGGTTTCACCCATTCACTAAAGCTGTTATTACAAACGTCAGGCATCAGTTTTCTAACCGGATCCCTGCATGTGTTGTTACCGCTCTCACCTCTCTGTGTTCATGTACTAACAATTTCAGCAATTTCAGTATGCAGCGTTATGATACTAACCAGTGCTGGTTGTTTATATATGTGCATTTTGTTTACATATACTCAGCTGGGAGTTTTACTTGTGTGTGTGTGTGTGTGTGTGTGTGTGTGTGCTCCACAGGCAAGACTCCAGCCTCACCATATGAATATGGCTCCTTTGGTGAGTTTCGGACAGTTCTGGTTATGTCTTTGTTCATATGGAGATTGGATTAAATAACTGGGCTTTTTTCCCACCTCTTCTTCTCCAGCTGACAACGGCAGCACTCTCAGTTCAGAGGCCATTACTGACAGCGCCACGTCAACTGACAACAACTATAGATACCTGGGTATGGACAAACATCTGCACATACATTTTTCTTCTGGCCCACCACTGTCACTTTGTAGTGCGTCTTCCCAGCCTGGCTTGCAGCTAGCGTCCTGTGGGCAGCTCTGGTCCCTCACTGGTTTTCTGTGTGTCTTTGTTCATCAGGACAGGAGCCTTTCAAACGTCGCCCAATCCTCACTCACCTTCACCACATAGCCATCCGCATCGGTGACACACTGCCGCACAATTGGCTGAATCAGTTACAAATTACATCAAACCAATCAGCACTATGTGAATCATACATCAATGAGATTTAGATGTTGATGCCAGGAAGTGGCCAGATTCCTAATCTGATGCCGTTGAAATGAAGAGTAAAAACAACATTGATATTGCAAAGATCAAAGTACCAACAATCATTTTAATATTTCTCTTTAATATATTTGAAAATTGCAAAGAATTTCTAAAAGGGGTGGTGTGTTTGCATCATTAAAAAAAAATCGTTTAAATCCAGACGTACATCTAATTAATGAGATTGTCCCTCCAATGAAATGAAAGCCTCTTTTCTTTGTTCCGCCCTGACCTCTTCCTCTTTCCTCCCTTCCCTCCCTTCCCTCCCTCCATCAGAGCGATCGCTGGAGAGTGTTGGACGAAGCAGGCAGGAGTCTCTGAGCTCCGTGGAGGAGGATGACTACGACACGCTCGACGACATCGACTCAGACAAAAACATTGTCCGTACCAAGGTACACTTCGTCTTTCTATGTCAATACACACAGCTCGCTTTTTTTGTAAATAACAAGTCATCTTTGTTAGGACTAGTTACTAGACATGTCATGATTAATTTATTGTACGCTTCCTTCTAATAATGCTCTCTCCTTATTACAGAAATTTTTATACGTGTCTGACCTGTCTCGCAAAGACAAGAGAGTCCTCAGCAAGAAATACCAAATCTACTTCTGGTGAGCACACATGCTAATGACAAATACCACTGAAGGGTAGAATCAAAAAGAATCAACTACAACAATAAAGGAGCACAGAGTCCTTACACACATTCTGGTCTAGCTCAAATCCAATAATGGCATATACATATGCTCTGCAATTGACCTCCTATGTCCCGCCTTTTTTCGCCATGGGCTCCAATAACAGTTGAGCAA
Source organism: Morone saxatilis (assembly GCF_004916995.1). Taxonomy (NCBI): domain Eukaryota; kingdom Metazoa; phylum Chordata; class Actinopteri; family Moronidae; genus Morone; species Morone saxatilis. The sequence continues at coordinate 6,434,348 of NW_023340257.1, read as the reverse complement.
GTCTTGGTCAAACCCTCAGTCAACTTTCTCCTCGCTTGTACTTAAATATGCTATTAGCATTTTTATGTGCTAGGCTCGTATATGTTGAAAAGAACCACATTTTGAAGATGGTTGAAAGATAAAAGTGACATATATGTATGTGTGTGTATATATATATATATATATGTATATGTCCCATCTTCAAAATGGGCTTGTCTCTTCAACACAGATGAGCCTAGCACAGAGCATATCTAAGAAAAGGAAAGGAGAACGTCGACGAGGTCCTGACCGAGGCTTCCTCAACTGTTATTGGAGCACAGAGCAAAAAGGGGCGGGGCTTAGAAAGGGTCAATTACAGCATCTCCTACAGGGTTGCGTAATAGTGCATTAAAACTTGGCTAGTTAAGAATTGGGGGAGTAATAAAAATAATATTGTTATTCATTGGTTACAGAGAGATGTCATGTAATGATGCCTTAAAACAAACCTGCTATGACCAAGTCTAATGATTCTCTTCTCTCCAGGAACATTGCTACTATTGCTGTGTTCTACGCGCTGCCAGTCGTCCAGCTGGTCATCACCTATCAGACGGTACGCTGATGACACATAAACTGTGATATATAACACAATATTAAAAAAAGAAGTACTGTAAGAGTATGTGAGTATTGTTGAGAGGTATTGTAAAAATACATCAACACACTGATGTTAAACCGTATTTCTGTTCTTCAGGTGGTCAATGTTACAGGAAACCAGGACATCTGCTTCTACAACTTCTTGTGTGCCCACCCCCTGGGAGCACTCAGGTGTGTGCTTTGCATGTGTCCCAATGTATTATTACAACCGCAGTAAGGCAAACAGATTACATACCTGTGTTTTAAAGTGCTGTAATGACTGACTGTCAACTGTTGTCATACACAGCGCCTTCAATAACATCCTCAGTAACCTCGGTTACGTGATGCTGGGACTGCTCTTCCTCCTTATCGTCCTCAAAAGAGACATTGTCCACAATCGCGCCTTGGTCCGCAACGAACTCAACGCGCTGGTAAGACACATGCACGCAGACAGATTTACAGTACACGCACCTTAAGGAAACATGAGCATTAGCATCATTTGCTGTGGCGTGTTTCTGTTTCTCAGGGCTCATTAAAAAGCCTTAAAAGCTCCGCAAATAAAACCAAGGAAGTAAAACGGCAGGACTCAATAAATCGTCTCTCTTTTTTTCGCTTTGTAAATACAGCGCCTCGGGTAGCTTACTGCAGAAATAAACAGGAAGTACTGAAGGGAGAATATAGGCACATCCGGACACATACAGTACCTTTGAATATAGACTAAAATGTTTTATTTATTGAACTTAGTTGCTCAATTATTAGTTCAATATTCCTCTCTCCCACCCTCCAGGAATGTGGTATCCCAAAGCACTTTGGTCTGTTTTATGCCATGGGAACCGCTCTGATGATGGAGGGCCTGCTCAGTGCCTGCTACCACGTCTGTCCTAACTACACCAACTTCCAGTTTGGTAAGACTGCTTGTGTTCCTATCAGCTCTACTTTCTTTTAGCTTTCTGTGCAGATATATAGTATAACCAGTGCACTGCTTGTGTATATGCAGAGCTCCCACTGGGGGATAAAATTAATCAAATATAAATGTTAAAAGGTATTTACCACATAGGATATGTAATACAGTATGACCTCTGCAAAAATCTTACTTGTAATTCAGTGACAGCAATGTGCAGTGATTCTTAATCTTTCAATGTTTGAGATGATAAAAGGTAGATGTTTCCATCTTTCTTTGCAGACACCTCCTTCATGTACATGATTGCTGGACTGTGTATGCTAAAGCTGTATCAGAAGAGACACCCAGACATCAACGCGAGTGCTTACACTGCGTATGCCTGCCTGGCTGCGGTCATCTTCTTTTCTGTGCTGGGAGTGGTACGTAGACACACATACAGATAGTAAAAGACCAGGCATGGGTGATGACACTTGTTAACGTTTGTGACGGTCTGTTTGTAGGTATTTGGGAAAGGAAACACAGTCTTCTGGATCGTCTTCTCAGTGATCCACATCCTATCCACCCTCCTCCTCAGCACACAGCTGTACTATATGGGCCGGTGGAGGCTGGGTAAGAACACAGCAAGACACATTCAAAATCCCCTATATCCTATCTTTAGGTTATAATGGTTTGATATTAGTTTATTTAATCAGCTTTTTATCTGTTTGTAGAGGTCATACGTGTAAGAGAAAATGTAATTAAGATACTGGTTTATAGATTCATAACAATCACACGACACAATTTAACTGCAAACTGTACAGATTCATGTACTATAGTTTGGTGCATAGGAATAATGTCATTTGTCACCTTGACTTTTACTGTATGGGTGCTGTGGATTTGATCTTCACACTGTCTGTGTATCTGTGTCAGACTCCGGGGTCCTGCGCAGGATGATTTATATCGTCTACACTGATTGCATCAGGCAGTGCAGTGGACCTATGTACATTGTGAGTAATAACATAATAAAAAAGCGCTGTCACGGCGTAAATAATTCCCCTTTCACATTCGGAGTTTACAAGGAATCACATGTTTCCCCCTCTGCCTGACAGGATCGTATGGTTCTGCTTGTAATGGGGAACATAGTCAACTGGTCTCTGTAAGTAAACCTGCTGTTCAGTGAAGGCAGTCTAAGTTCAAATGTTCAGTGCAGGACTAAATCATGTCATCTTCCTGCTCCCTCTCTGTAGAGCTGCCTATGGCCTCATAGAGAGACCTAATGACTTTGCCTCCTACCTGTTGGCCATCGCCATCTGCAACCTGCTGCTCTACTTTGCCTTTTACATCATTATGAAGGTGTGTGTGTTTGCGTGTATTCATGTTTTTAAGAAGCATTTAGATATTTATATCTGTATAAAAGAGCGGAAAGGTTTTGTGTATCTAAAGCTTTTTTTTTTTATCCTGTGTGTGTGTGTTTAGCTGCGGAGCGGTGAGAGAATCCAGTGTTTGGCGTTGGTGTGTATTCTGTTCACGGCCGTGGTGTGGGGCTTTGCACTGTATTTCTTCTTCCAGGGTCTCAGCACCTGGCAGGTCGGTAACTCTCACACACACACACACAC
>NW_023340257.1:6430951-6431158 GCF_004916995.1 Morone saxatilis | reverse complement strand
TGTGTGTGTTTCTCTCTCCTGACACAGAAAACCCCAGCGGAGTCTCGCGAGCACAACAGGGACTGTATCGTGCTTTCATTCTTTGACGACCACGACATTTGGCACTTCCTCTCCTCTATCGCCATGTTTGGATCCTTCCTGGTAGGGTCATGTTTGTTGTGTGTGTGTTTTAGTTCATTAACAGATGCAGCATACACTCAAAATGTT
>NW_023340257.1:6419418-6430867 GCF_004916995.1 Morone saxatilis | reverse complement strand
GAAACCTGAAAATATTCACATTTGAGAATTTGGACATTTTCTTTCAAAATTGCTGAAAACCATTAGACAATTATCAAAATAGTCAGTGATTAATTTAATAGTTGACAACTATTCGATTAAACAACTAATAGTTGCAGCTCTAAACTTAAATATATCGTTGGTTCCCTCCTAGGTCCTTCTCACCATGGATGACGACCTCGACACCGTCCAGAGAGACAAGATCTTCGTCTTCTAGATTCGTCAGATCATCTGTGATGAGCTCAGCTCTTCCTCTCTGCCTTATCGCCCCCTCATCTGTCTCTCTCTGTTTGCGTCTCCTTCATGTTCTTTAAAAAAAGCACAGCCAGTAGCCTGTCTTTCCCCAAGGCTGTACAGTGGACACCTGTCTGCCTCTCACAGCCAATCAGCCAGTAAGGGAAGGGCAGTAGCCCCTCCCTCAACCTGTATGGACACAAATGTGCCAATGAAAAGCTGCGTCGACATCGAGTGATGCTGAAGTGTTTCGTCCTCTCGCTGCCATCATCAATTTAACTGTTGTAATCGATGTTAACTTTCTGCTGACAGTGAAGATAACAATGTACACACTCGCTAAAAAAAACAACTATCCGAATTAACTTATTTTATACTGTCTGCATTACATTTGACCTGCAAGTCAGCGATGCATTTTGGAATTACTGTTTGTATGCTGTTTATATGCTGTGTGAGTGTTTGTACAGGTGTGAGTGCGTTTCCAAACATAAACATGAGAACATGAATTTTGTCTGTCAGTGGCCTTTAACGTTCTAATCATGTTAGTCACATACTGTGCTCTGATTGGTCAGATCTTCTAGCCGTCCTTCTCATTGGAGAATATAATGATTGTATTTACTTCTCGACTGCCCTCAAGTCTGAATTTAAAGGGTTTTTTGCACTGTACTAAAGGAGGACTGATTTTAATGTGGAACATTTCAATGAGCGGTTACTGAATAAAGGTCTCATTTTCATAAACATATTTTTCCCTGCCATTTTCTGTGTGTTCCGAGTGTGATTCCTGCCTTTTAAACCTGTTGAACCTGAACTTAATCTATGACTGACAAGACCGGGGCACATGAGGCCCCACAGGTTGTTCTCTGTGTGAACAAAATCCAATATGATAATGAGGGTGTGGATATCTCTCTGTACAGACACACTTGCACAAACAGGATCAGCACACAAGAAATACATGAATATATATAAATTTACATTTATTAAAATATTTTATAGAAAAATACAGTATTTATTCACACAAATATATATGCACAAAATATTTTTTTTCTCTGCCGGCACACGTTAATCAACAGTTCACTGCTACTGCCGTGTAATATGGAATATGGAAAAGTAATTATTGTAGAATTAAAAAGTGGATTGGCTTCACCTTTACAAAAACATCGGATTCCAACGGATTTGTTTCTGAAATGCAAAAAATCTAAGCAAAGTGGTTAAAAACAAAACGTTCACACACGCCACTTACAAAACCAGTGGCATAAATACAAATGTAGCCTGTCATGAAACGTAGCTTGACCTCTGCGTAAAGCACTGCCTTTTAGTGCTGTAGTGGTATGTCCTGCCTGCAGCAGCAAATGGGTTCACAACATGATGATCAGTTGGATGCCTGGGAAGCTTCCACTAAAAAAAAAAGTACAGGAAATAAACCTTCACGTACTTCTCTGTGATTGTCTCGACTACACCCTGTAAGAAGCAACCATTTCCCATCAAAGTAACCATTCAAAAACAGTTTGGCGCAAGTGTGGCAGAGCTGTAATCTGTAAACGCGACACTGAAGTGCTTTGTGAAGTCTCCTGTTGCTCACAACCCTATCTTATGTTGGAGGATAAAAGTCCTCAGCCCTCTGTGACATGTTATTCCCTGAATTGCCATGTCAAAGCTCCAATCAATGCTGAGGAGGTCGGACTTTGCCTGAAAACCCTTGCACCCAAAGTTTAAAAAAGGAATGGATCAAAGAGGGCACGGGACTCTGACGTGAGGCCCTGTCACAGTCATTAATGCTCCAAAGTCCTCAGTGATAGTCACGGTACAGCAGGAACTTTGCGTTCATGTCCTCCTCAGTAATGATAGACTCTGATCTGGTTGTTATCGTCCAGGCCCAGCTGGACCAGGCCGCTCTTGGTTGAAGGAGCCTGATAGCGAGTGAACAGAGGTCTGGTGGGCAGAGTTAAAGACAACAGCTGTGTTCATAAAACAGTAAATAAAACAGACAAATAATGGTGTGCTTTAGACAATAGATGGTGATAATGTGAAATAATAAAAATGTGAGTGTAAAAAGCATATAAGGCTTTCTACTATTCCAGCTTCCTAATAACAATCCTCTTAATTGCTTGACTGATGTTGCACACACACAAACCCGGAGTCCAGTCACTGCTTTGGACATGCATGAATGTGCCCGTCTCATTCACTTATAGGCATGAGGAAGAACTGTAAATGTGTTGGGATAGTTGTTTTTTTTTTACCACATGAGTGGAGATTACTGCTCTATAGTCACAGACTTGTAACGGTATAAACATACAGTATACTGGCATGTCAGGCTATAACAGGAACACTGAGATAACCTTGAAAACCAATCACTGTCATCGTGTACGGATTGTGTGGTCTTTATGTAGCTTCAACACCATACTGACATTTATGTGTGTTAGTGTGAGTGGATGAGAGTTTGTGATACAAGGATACATGTTGGTGTCTTTCTTGCGCGTCTCCAGCCACCTCTTGTTGCCGTCAATCAGCCCCTGCAGCCTCTGGCCGTCTACCTCCACTGACTTCTGCATGGACCGCAGGCTACGACCATGTTCACTTAGATACACACAGACACACACCGTTTTGGGATTGTCGTAATTACATTTAAGACAGCAAGGATATGTAATTTATAGTAATTGGGTGGTTAAAAGTGTGCTGCAGGTTACCTTATAGGAGTGTATGAGTAAGCTGAGGGTGGCCTCATGGTGCTGGAGGTGATTGGGTTCGTAGCTGCTCCTGCAGGACAGAACAACAGTTCAGAACCAACAACAATGATGGCATGGATAAAAAAAACAACAACTATACAACAAGTCCCATTATTGGTGCTTTACTCATTCTAAAGCTACATGACAAGGCTGTTTGCATACTGGGGAATATCTGGCTCCATCGGCTGTTGAAGAGGTCCTCAGAGGCCCTTAGGCCACTGCTGACAGGGGTACTGAAGAGAGGGGTGGCTGCCGAGGAGCCTTGAGGCGCCCAGTTCCAGGACGGCTCTGAAAGCCTCAACGGGGGAGGTGGAGGTAAGGAGCTGGGGCCCAGGGTGTACATCTGGGGCATGACTGGGGCAGAGGTGGAGGTGGCGGAGGTCGGAGCTGGGTTGGAGTGAGGTTGAGACAGAGGCGGAGGGAAGGCTGTATAGGATGAGGCACTTTGCCTCTGGGCCAGTGAACCCAAGGCACCCAGGACCGTGTTCAGCTGGCCTGAGATCTGCTGCAGAGACTCTGCTAACTCCTGGACTTTGTCCGGGACAGTGGGGTGACCTATTGAGGGAGAGAGGGAGAAATGGAGAGAAAGAGAGGAACACAACGTCAGTGTAGCTGGAAAAGTATAATAATCTTAGAGTAGTGTTTGAAATATCAGCAATATAGCAATAATAACAGTACATGTCTATTTGAATTCATAAGGTTTTATTCATACCAATACAATTCCTTCTTGATTCCTAATCAATTTTCTGTGTGGAAAAAAGGCCTACACAGGTTTTCAGTGTCAATGCAACTATTTTACTATCTTTGAGTTGGAACAAAGTGTAGAAAAATAGTAAAGTGATAGTAGGTTGAGTGTCTTCATAAATACTGCCATACTGTACGGATGAATGTGACATCATGGTTTTGCAATGCGCAACTGCCGGCATTGATGAAAGGAATTAAGGATAAGCCATGTGGCATACGATTCCAATGGATCAGACAATTTGGAACCAGTTCTCAACTGGATCTCGATCCCAATCCCTATATATGTCAGGTTCTTTGATAAAACCATGAGTAAGTGTTACCTGTCCCATCTGGTGGGTCCGCAGTGCTGCTAAGGTCAGATTCGGTCACATCAAAGGTCACCTTCCTTTCTCCTGCCAGCCGAGACAGATCCTCAAACAGCGGCTAAAATAGAAAGCAACAGGACAAAGTGCAGTTAATAACAGCTATGATTTGTTGGTATGTATAGTATTATCTGTTGACTTGATTTATCTTCAGAAAAGTGAACATAAAAGTGAATACAAACTAATGCGGAACACAAAATTAACTTATTTATATGCCCATTTTTTTCAAGAAAATTTTAATTGCTTTAGCTTTAAAAGACAATGTGTCAGCAACAAGTCATTTTGTTATAAACTACAAACTCATTTTAGAATTTCATTTAAAGCTAACTGTATCATCCAGGATTAACATAATACAGATTACCAGCAGCAAAAAGTATTCACCTGAACACAGAGAGAGCAAGGAAATTAAATATGAAAGACTGATAAATGAGGCAGAAGGAAATCACAAATGCATTATACTTTCCTCATTTTTGTGTATAGATTTTTTAAGTATAAATTATCACCACCACCCTGATTGTTTCACCTATGACTAAATGTGCTTGTTGACTCCATGAAGTTTGCAGTGAAAATATAAAAGCGCTTAACCAAGGTGAAGTATTACTTTAACTGAGTGTACATTAATACTACGGATACGTGATGACTGATGTTTTGTGCTGACCTCTTCAGCTATAGAGCTCTCCAACTGCTGGAGTTGCTCCTCTTTCCTCCGGAGGAGAGTGTTTCCTCTCTGAACCGTCTGCTGCAGCTCCACAACATTTCTGGCCTCCTGACACAATGAGGGGAAAGTAAGCAGCCAGCACTCAACACTGTCTCACCATTCATTTATTATTCAGGTGGGTCACACTCCTCCCTACCTGCTGTAGGTTTCTTATCATCTCTTCAGTTACCCCTCCTTCCTGGTTGGAGTCCTGTGAGGAGATGGTCTGGGCTGCCCGCAGAGCTGCCTGTCTCTCCATCAGCCTTCTGGTCTCCCTCTCCAGGAAGAGTTTAGTTTTTTGGATGGATGCGCCATGTGAGGAGATGTAGTGTCTGAACCTGGACACAGAAGTGTGGGGATTAGGGCTGAGGTTAAATACACACTTGTGCCCCGCTCTCATGAGTTGTCTTCTAAACAATTAATTTTCTGATGCACCAACAATAAACCAATTCTTAGCCCTGCTATCAACTGTCTTTAAGCTAAAGTTACATGAATCTCAAGGCGTCCCACAGGGTTCATTGCTTGGTCCTCTCTTGTTTATTCTCTACATGCTCCCTTGCAAGCTCCTTGGTAACATCATCCATTGGCATGGTCAAGCTCTACATCTCTAATGCAACTCACTCCACCCTGACCAACTCCCTAGCTGAACTTAAATCATAGATAGAAGCCAACTTTACTCAAAAAATACTGCGACATATCATATATGATTATGATTGCTCCCAGATCTCTCACCAAAACCACATACCGTCAACAGATCTCTAATACGCAACCAAATTTTTTACACAGCGGCTTCAATACACACTCCTTTTCTTCACTCACAAAGTCCTCTATCAGGCCCCCTCCACCACCACTCTACCTTCCGCAGCCTCTGTTCCTTCCCCTGATGCTAACCCCTTGTCCATCCAGCCATCCTCCCTCTGGAATACGCTCTCTAAACACACCAAACTTGCTATATCTAATAAGTTACTCAAAACTGCTTTAAATGATTGGTTTACTTTCCTGTGCTATCTTGTCACTTTACTGTGTTTCAGTTCTCTAGATTCATTCATCTAACTTGTAAGTGAAGATGTAAAGTATCTTTTAATATCTTGAAAAGTAAATAAAATAGATTATTATCATATTTTTGTGGCACTAAAATTACATGTAGAAATATTGAAGATTGGCAAATCAGCTATTAATACAGTATTTGTATCAGCTTTCAGTAACCCATCAAACACCAGTACGAACTGACAACTTTGTAGCCCTAAAACAGATCTGTATTCTGTAACCTGTTATTACCACATAGCCAGAATTGTGCTTTTATAACCACACATTTATTCTCTGTTTTCTGTGTCTATCTCTTTACTCTTCCATGCTGCTGTGGCTGTCAGGTACAGGGGAGAGTGGCGGGTCCTCCAGGTCTTCCAGATGTAGCAATGAGTCTCTTCTGTCACTTGAGGGCGCCACCACCTCTGCTTTCTCTGCATTCTTTTTGTCCTGTTTAGGTTCTGGTCTGGGGTTGCAGCTCACTCCTTCGCCTTGTTCCATGTCACTGATTGAACAAAATAAGACACTTTAAAATGACAACTAACTTGCCAAAACAAACCATGAACACTGGAAATACTATCATTCTCCCCAGTTAAATAATCCCATTGGCTGAAGCTGAAGTAAAAACACAGGATGAGTGGACGTCCTGTGCAGGAAACTATACCTGGCTCTGCGACTGAGATGGTTGCATCTCTCCTGCAGCAGCGCCACCTTGCTCTGCAGTCGTTCCTTGTCCTCCCTGACCCTCCTGCTCTCTTCCCTAGCTCTGTCTCTCTCCTCCCTCAAAATCTCCTGCTGCTCCTTGGCCTCACTCCTCTCCTCCCTCGCTCTCTGGATGAGTTCTCTGGCTTGATGTTTCTCCTCTCTCATCCTCTCCAGCTCCTCTTTCAACTGGTCTCTCTCGTGGATCAGCCGGGGTAACGCCTGGACACACACACACGTAAGTGGAGAAGTCAGGGGTTGATAGGTAGACGTGAGTACATAATACCTCTCTTTTCATAGTTGTATCCCACCTCTATCTGTCTCTCCACGTCGTCCTCTTCCTCCCCAAGCTTCTTCCTCCTCCTCTTCAGATCTGCTGCCTGAAAAGAGACAGAAACCATAAGTTCATGTGGTTTAAGTTAGTTTATCAGTGATTAATACATGAGGTATGCGATAGAAGACCTTGGTCTGCAGCATGGCCTCCTGGCTCTTCAGCTCTTTGGCTCTCAGCTCCAACTGATCTGCCAGATCCTGCAGTTCTGACTCCTAAAAGAAAAAATAAGACAAATGTGTTGTCTGGAGTAAAGTAATTATTATTTTAGAAAAGGCTTCCCTTTAGTTTCAGTCCAAATAATGGAGACATGTTTCACATTAAAACCCCAGATTTCAAATCAAACAGCATATAACAAACAGTGATAGCAGGTGGAAAGGATGCCCTGCGAGCCATCAGCTTATAACGGCACCACGCGTGCAGCGCTGCATCGTTAGTGAATGTGTGTGTCTGTCTGGTCTCACCTTGCGTGAGTGTGTCAGCTGTGTCTTTTGTATCTGTGTGTCGAGCTGCAGGCGGAGTTTCTCCAGTTGGACAGCATGTGAGGCCTGGAGACGCTCTCTGTCCTCCTGTAGAGTGGAAAGCAAGCGCTCCCTCTGAGCAGTCTCCTGGAACACACAAACATAATATAATTTTGCACCAGAAGTTCTTTACTGATGCCTGCTAGAAACAAAAATACAGCACACTCACATAAACATATTTTACGGTTTCCATTATTGCAAGCCGTACAGGGTGAGGGCACGCATCAGCTGAATATGAAATGTAAACACTCTCTGACCTCATCCAGGTATTTCTCTCGGATGCTGTTCATCTCTCTCCTGTGGTCCTCCCTCAGCTGCTCCAGCTTCCTCTCGTGATCACGCTGCACTTCCTCCCGCACTTCCTGGAGAACATCAGCCAGCTTGACAGTGACAGGAAAGGTTAGTACACAGCACAAAAAAAGTCATATTCCAGTGAATATTTAATGAAATACACATGATGATGAAATTCTGTGTCCTCTGACCTCTCGGTGGTACTCTGCCAGTTGCTGTTCAGGTCGTGGACTCATGAGCTCCCTCCTCCTCTCTGTGATTTTGACCTTTATTCAGACAAAACAGTGCAAACACAGAGATAGACACACATATAGAGAGATCATTAATCTGGGGTCCCTCAAGTCCAATACCACCATGTACCACAGCAAACAAACTTTTGGATCTTCTGGTGTTTCTAAATGTGTCTGGTGTAACATAAATCTGTAACATTAACACGACGTGGTAATCTACTGCACAGAGATTATTTGACAGTTTTAAATATTAAGAGTCTTAATGTTTAGAGTTTATATCCCGTTAATGGCTTTCCTTAAAAACTGGAAGAATATGGCTGCCCTATCGTACTCGACTAAACAGTAGCACCACATTTTCCTTTCAAAAACAAGTGTAAAAGGCATATTTCTATTGATTTGTGATACAAAATATGTGGGTAAAGCACTTGATAGTACCATCAGGATTCTTGCTCCTGCTGTTTGCTAATAACTGAAACTAGAGCTGTACTGAACAGGGTGACAGAAGGGTGAGTCACTACAACTTGTGTAACACAACACGTAACCACAGACAAAAATGGCTTCAGGCTGATCTTTCCCCTACATATGAAACATCCAGTGCGAGTCAAGAAGCTCTATAAATCATTTGTTTGGACCGCTTAATAACACTGACTCTATTTGAATGTAGCTATTTATTAAACTTAAATTACACTGATTTTTTGTCAAGCTCCTTGCTATCCTAGTATTTGTGTTTAGTTTCAGTTTATTCGGAGATGTTCGTCATTAGTCGTACAGAAAAGCATTCTCAAGACGAATCATGCCAGGTGCATGAACAAAATTTAGGGATGTCCCGATAAAGTTGTACCTGTATATTCTTAGATACAGTTGCACAGTGCCTCTTTAAAGCTATTCAAATCTATCCAATGGATCAGCTTGACAACTGGATAGCTCTGCAATGCATTAAGACTAAAAATAGCCAAGTTCTTTAAAGTTTTTTTTTTTCTCTCTCTCTCTTCTTCACAAAATAACACAGTAAAAAAATATATTTTATATTGTTCACAGTTCCACTAACTCAAATATGCCTTTATAAATAGCTCTTATCAATTACACTTAGTGCAGCACTGTAGTAAAACTAGAACACTCAAAATGAGTAATATAATCACAAAAAAAGTAAAATGACTGTTTCTGAGTCTGGTGGTTTTGAACAGAGCCATATAATGACTGTTTCTCGTTACACAAAAAGGATCTAAATCTTTAACAAAAAGGTCTATCTCTGTAGGGATCCTTTCCATAATGTTGCCATTTGACACTTAGAATAACAATCCGTGCCTGACAGTGGCAAAAACAAGCACTTTTAGTGGACACACTTGGTCACATTTGCCCCCAAGGATTACGTTGGCGTATCTACGAACAAAAAAACACCAAAAATTGAATGATGGATTAATCGATACTGAAAAAAATCAGTCACTCACCTCCTGTTTCAGAGAGTTCAGCTTCTCCTCCCTCTCTCCCTTGAGTCTCCTCTTCTCAGCTTGGAGCTCCTCTTCTGACTCTGCCTTCAGACGTTCAATGTCCTGCCTCTTCTTGGCCTCCAACTTGTCACGCTCCGCCACTCGTTCTTCTTCTAGAGTGATGTGTAACTCCTTTAGCATGACTTCACTCTCCTCCCTGAGCACAGGACACACACACATCAGTGTCATTTTGGGGAACTGCAAGGGTCATATTCTATAAAGCAGGAGTTCCCAAATGTTTTTATGTCCCAGTACATAATAAGTGAGTATAGTAGTAGTAGTGTGGCAGATGTAGCCTTTGTGTGTATGACCTGAGTTTGTGTTGCTGCTTCTCCCTCTCCCCCTTGGCAGACTCTCTGAGTTCCTCCAGCATCCTGTCAGACTCCTGATTCAGCCTGGCCTCCTCCTCTCTCCTCTTAGACAGGAGACTCTGCCGCAGCGCCCTGGGGAGACGCACACATGCATTTATGAATTAGGAAATTGCTCTGAAAGTAAGGTTTTTAGTCAAATGTAGGATTTTTATCAGCTCAAAATGTATCAATCATAACTGTTCTTTTGCTAATACACTGGGACACGGTTGAATAAGTAGAAGTATCCTGAGTTGTAAGTAAGCCTTGTGTGATTTGCATATTGGATTTGGCCATATTGTGATTTTCGATAATATTTTGATTCATTGTGCAACCATAGTTTAAAGGACTTCTGTGACCAGTGTGCTGTAATGTAATAAGGCAGTAAAGGTTTGGTGTTACACTCTCCATGGCTACCTCAGTCTCTCCTCGCTCTCCTCCTTCAGCTTCCTCTCCTCCTCCTCCTCCTCTCGCCTCAGCTCCTCCTGAAGGAGACGCATTCTCTTCTCCTTCTCCTTCATCAAACGCTCCCTGTCCTCGTCCACCTCTCGATCAGCCTTCCTCCACTCCCTCTCCCTCTCCTCTTTCCTCGCTCTCCTCCTCCTCTCTTCCTCCTCCTCCTCCTCCTCATCCTCCTCCTCTTCTTTCTTCTCTCTGTCTTTCTGGATTCTCCAGCTTGCCTCTTCTTTCAGTGGGCTCTCTTGGTTTTGTAAAGGGGGGTCAGCGTCTTCGAGTTGTGTGTTGGAAGTGCGGACCAGCCGACCTCTGGAGGTTTCTGGCCTTTGTAGCCCCAGAGACGTGCCGAGGCCTTCGGTTTTGAGTTGGAGCCCGGCACTTTGCTCTGAGTGGGACGGGCTTGACAGGGAGGGCGAAGGGCTGGACTGGTGGAGGACCAGTCGGTCAACTTTGGGAGCTGAAGGGTTGTCTTTGCCAGCAGCCTGTAAATGCCTGAAGAGGGAGGAAGTTGTTACTAATACTGATACTATGGCTTAATGACTGCACACAATAAATGTAATAGTTGGGACTCTCACAAAGAAATATTTGGCTCCTGAGGATTTTCACAAGTGACAATATCACAGCTGAAATCACCGTGACAAAAAAAACAATATGTGTAAGACACTATTCAAGACTGGATATGGATATTCCCAGGAACAATATCAAAACAACAAACCTTTTGGCAGACTCTGCCCTCATTGTCTTTGCCTCCTCCTTATCATCCTCTTCTTTTGTTTCCTCTTTGCCGTCTTTCTCCAGTGGACTAACAGTGCCAGACAGGTCATTGATGTCCAGAACCTTCTCCGACAGCTTCAGGATACAAAACCAGAACCATTACAAAACAGGTTGACAAATCTGTTGAATGAATGAATGAATGAATGAATGGTGGTGGATGGGCGTCACACCGCGTGGTCAGAGTACCTTGACGTCTATGGAGGATGAAGCCTCCTCAAAATTCTTACTGGCCTCAGACTCCTGGAACAACACACACACCGGACACACTGACTCAGTGACGAGGTAACAGTTCTGAATGAACACACACACATGCACGTGTACACCAGAAAACTGCAAAAGCAACACTAAACACTGAAGCGTGCCATCTTTTCCAAAGACACACAGGAACACCCACACAGAGGAGAGCCAAAGGAGAGCGTACAGGCAAGCACAACCAAGGCCGGCGAGCTGGCGAGTGCACTGTAAAGTCAGACAGCCAAGCAATCTCTAATTGAAGCAAGCAGACACTG
>NW_023340257.1:6408050-6419318 GCF_004916995.1 Morone saxatilis | reverse complement strand
GGGGGGGGGGGGGGGGCGACGGCGGGATACGATGTTTGGTCCAATCAACTGCCAATGTAACAGCGAATAGACTACCAAAAACCTGCGCTTTTATTGGGAAAAGGGATCAGAGCTATCCAATCCAGTCCTCAGGGGCTCGAGTGGATTGTCCTCTGTCCGACTGATATTCCAGGCTGGGAATCACAGAGGATGACACAGCCCCTAAGGCAGTGGAGTTGGATTCTGGGAGCTACATGCAGAGATCAGGTTGGGGTCGGGTAGTGAATGCAGGGGGGGGGGTGTATGAGCACGCACAGAGGCAACACCGAACCCTACCTCTGCGGGAAGGGGGCATTTTTTTGTCACATTCTTCATCTTGCCAGCAGCAAGAGTCTTTCTCTTTTGGTCAAGCGTTTTAAGGTCGCTCGGGATCGTCTCGTCGCCCAGCTCGGCTGGCCGGACTTGAGCCGTCCCAGTCTCAAAAACCTCGACGGCTTCCTCCTCACTCTCTGGTGCAGTTTGGGGCTTTTGGGCGTCTGATTCCTCATCTACCTCCAGTCCCTCCCCCTCCGTCTCTCCTCCTTCACTCTGTACACACCTCTCTATCACCTCCTCGTCACTCTCCGTCAGCCTCCTCTGGCTCAGGGAGCATCTCTCCAAAGCCTCATCGCTCTCGCCGCCCTCCTCCTCTTGCTCCCTTTCGCTATCCATCTCCACCTCCTCTTCCTCACTCTCAACCTGCCCTTCTTCCTCATCTACGCTTACCTCGAGCTCATCTCCCTCTTTGTCGTTTTTGTCCTCCTCCTCACTCCCTCCATCTTTATCACTTTCGAAGCACTTCTCCACAACTTCCTCGCTATCTTCCTCCAATTGCTGTTTTTCTTCGTCTTCCTCCACCTCTTCTTTCTCCTTTGTTAAACTCTCCCCACCCTCATCGCTCTCTATGTTCTCTTCTCCGGCTTTGCTCTCATCATGCTGCCTTTCAACGCAACTTTCTACTTCCTTCTTGCTGCCATTTTGCCCTCCTTCATTGCTCTCCTGCTTCTCACTGTGTTTCATGTTTTCTGACACTCCACCATCCCCCTCGTCTTTCTCTTCATCCTCACCTTCACAGCATTCCTCCTCTATCTCATCGCTCTCTACCTCCTCCTCTTTTTTCTTGCTTTCTACAGACCCATCCCCTTCTTCTTTGCTTTTTCTCTCATCTGCTTCCTCATCCGGTGCCTCTCCATCTTCCAGCTCATTTCCTACCTCTCCTTTCTCCTCTGTCCCTCCCTCCTCTGCTTCTCCTCCTCCTTCCTTCTCTCTCTTCACGCTATCAAGATCCTCGTCTTCCAACTTTTCTGCCTCTTCCTCCTCCTCCTCCTCCTCTTCCAACACCTCATTTAACTCCTCTGGCTGCCCTCCTCCTTCGTCCTCGCCCTTCTCTTTCTGAACATCCTGATCGTTCAACTCTCCTGCATCCTCCTCCCCCTCTTCCTCCTCCACCTGCTCATTTAACTCCTCTGCTACTTCCTGTGGAGCAGAACGCTCAGAGACAGGGCTGACCGGACCTGCCCCCTCCACACTGACATGGTTTCTGCTGCCCGCCAGCGAGGACAGGAGGAGGTGGCGGCCCCTCAGAGAGTCCTTGGTGGAGGAGAATAGGAAGAACAGTCCATCCATCCCCAAAAGAGGCACAAACGAAGGCGTGCAGAGACACAAGGGAGAGAAAGGATGGAGGAGGGCAGGTGAGGGAAGGAGGCAGACAAAAAGATTTTAACCCCCCACTGAAAGAGGGTGTGGGGGGGCGGGGGGGGGATGATGATCTTGACACAACTGCATGCAAAACTGACGGATCGCGCATTTTGCAGGGACAAAATTAGTCATGACAACCAACACATGAAAAGTAAAAGACAAATAAACACATGCATCTAAAAATATACAGATGTTCTTGTTCTGGGTCTCTTTCGCACTCAAACACAGGCACACACACGCAGGAGCAGTTTTGTTGGATAAGACTTCCTTGTTTTAGCATTTCTCCTCTAAAAAAAATGTCTAAGGAAATCACTGGATCTATATGCAAAATCATTTTTGTACGTTTTCAGACTAAGTATAAATGCATTGTCAGCTTTCATTAATAGTTAATGTAAAAAAAATGTGTAAGATTGATCAATTAGGACAGAATCTAATGGCAGTGCTGGGAAGTGGTAGAGATAAATACATAAATCAGAGGGAAATGATAGTATTGATTGTTGTTATGGTGATGCTCCTGATGTATAGTTTCAGACAGCAAAGCAGTAACAGTGACAGTAGGAGGACAGCAGGACAAAGAGGAAGACACAGTAGCAGCCGTGCCCATAGGACATATCCCAGCAGCACAACAGCTACATGAACACATCCCAGGTCACGGTGCAAAGGTCACGGGTTTAAAGGTCAAAGAGGTCACGCGAGAGAAAGAGAAGGAATAAGAGATGGTTTAGAATCACAGTTACATGAGACAAGTCCACTATGGTAGTGATACACTGATAATGTGTAGAGATATGTGAACAATTGCTCCAGATTTAAACATATACATATACAAATGTACATGCATTAGCATCCATATCCCATATTATTAAGTTCTTATCATTAACTGATCCTGAAAATACAATTCAGTTATCAAAGGCTGCATTTTTACCAGAGGGAAAGGTACTTGAGACCCCTTTTATTCATAATATACTCTTGTCTCGTCTCTTGTACAAAATCTACAGCAGAAATGTTAACCTTCATATTCATGAATATACTACATGACCTGTGCTTCTAAAATTCCTGTCCACTCATGCCATTTGTAAAAAATGTTTTAATCAAGTAATAACTTGTCAGTCACTGTGAAAACACACAATGGCCATTCAAAGTATATGGCACGCAGGTGTTACATACAGAACACAGAAATGGCAGAGCGAGCGAGCGAGAAAGATGAAAACAAAGCTGGGAGCCTCTGAAAAAGTGGACGGTGTGTGTGTGTGTGTCAGTGTGGGTTTTTACCTGTTGGGACGGTGGTTCAGGGCTGTGGTCTCCAGATAGGGCCAAGTCCTGCAACTCTGGCTCTGTCCTCTCCTCAGCTGGAGCTCCACCACTGGCCTCACTGTCCTAGAGTGCGCACACACACAGACACACACACTTTACAAAAGAAAAAACACATTTCTACTTGCACCCTCCTGGAATTAATATAGAATCAAAGTGAATCAAAATCTACAAAATCAACAATGTTGTTTCTATACAAGGAAGTGTTCTTGTGTTCTCTTATTATGAGATTTATTTGACTCTGTCTACCTCATACTGTAGGCCTCCTCCAAGGGCATCCAGGTCCAGATGAAGGTTCTTCAGTAGTCGGTCTGAACCGCGTGGACTCGGCTGAAAAAGTGACAATGTCTGGTTTGATAGGAATATAGAGGATATATTTATATTTCTACTTTCATCCTCTTGCATTTGTCCTTAGGCTGCACTCTACCTCGTTTTCTGAGATTTTCTCATCGTCGTCGTCATCATCATCATCAAAGCCAGGCAGAGTGAGAGACACCCTCTCCTCCTGCCTGCTGCCCAAAACACTGGATGCTCCACTGCTTCGTGGGCCCTGACAGGGGAAGAAATCAAACATAGTGTACTGTATACTGTAAGGGTTTGAGTTAGAGGCTAGGGAAAGACTGAACAATCTAAATGCATCATACGGTACTTCATACAGCACTTAATCTTACCCCAAGGGATGTCTTTAGGGGCTCCAGTCCCCCAGAGCTGCCGAGGGACCGCCGGAGAGCGGGGGCAGATCCGGGGAGTGGGCCTGGGCCAGGGGCATCCAGACCTCTCAGAGGAGCCAGGCTGCCCAGCGGGGATGGTAGGGGTCCCAGGGCTGAACTCAGTGCCTGTATGAAAAGAGACAGACAGAGAAGTAAGCACCGAGACCAAGAATCAGAAAACATAAGGACTGTATTGTGTGTATCACACTTTAGAACCCCTACAGGAAAATGAACAACACCGATCAGGTCTAAAAAGAGAATGTGGATTGCCGTCTTGTTTTAACGTCATGTAGCTTTCAGCTTAATGAATGAATGAATGAATGAATAATGAACTGTTTGTTTATGAGGTATTCCAGATTGCACCATGCACTTGCGCCCACAGTTTGTACTTTGGGCTTCAATTTGGGAAAATAAGAGGCTGGAGTGTTATTGTGATGACATCCTGGAAATTTTGCAATAGGTTTGTGATAAATATTTAAACTTGAAATTCTTTCGAGAGCCATATATATATATATTTTACTTTTCATGCATACTCATTGTTACCTTTCTGCTAATACACTCACTAATGGCGCTGCAGTGATCGAGTAAGTTAGTTGCCGCAGTAATACAGAATGAAGCATTTACTGATTTAAAGCGGGTTAAAAAACACAACCACTCACTCCAGGAGTCTTCAGTGGCTCCTTCTTCATCTTCTCTTTTTTCTCCTTCTTTTTCTTCTTCTTCTTGATGTCTTTGTCCTTCTTCGCCCCCGGGCCTCCTGCGGCGGCTGTGAGCTGGGCGCGCTCACGCTCCTGAGCCACCAGGCGGCGGTAGTGCTCATCGCAGGGGTGATCCCAGGTGGACTGGCCCGAGGAGAAGTTGAAATAGTAAATGTCTCCTGTCACATCCTGGCTGCGGGGGAGGAGGAGGGGGGAGAGGAGGGGGGTCACTTCAGCACCTCCAAAAAGGCCCAGGAGAGGGAAGGGGGGAGATGACGGGTGGACGGGTAGGTGAACAGAAAGAAATCACCAGAGGTTGCGTTGCCACCTGAGACTGAATTTGAGTCAATTTCACCCTTAAAGATCCTAAAGATCTGTTGGGCCATTAAAGATTAAAGCTGATTACTTAGTTCACAGCAAGCAGTCTGGATGCTGTTTGTCGCTTTATCAAAACTACACAAACCATACCTTACATCGATAGCATCCGCCTGGTTTTGCCATGTTAGCAGCGTGTTGTAATGTAAGAGGCATTATTTATTTATTTATTTTCATTTCACTGCAGCTGACACCTCCACCTTCAGGTGTCAGGAGCAGACCTTCGCCCTCGATCTCGTCTCACTCACATAGATCAAACTGCTGCTGCTGGGACAGTATCTTTGGTGCTTCACTAGAAATCACAAGACAGCTCACAACAACTTTCAGCTTCAATCAAGAGTAATAAAAAAACCCTGAGCAAGACTGTAACAACACAGCGTTCACACCATTTCAGTTTGATTCCATGAGACAGTAAGATGATATCTGTTTCAGACTGTTTACTGTGGATGGCCATGCCGCCGAGGCTCCGCTCCCCAGCTTCTCTCCCCTTACTTACCAAGGCTTCCACTCGGGAGGCAGAGGGGCAACAATGCCTTCCCTGGCCAGCCACAGGAGCTCCGGCTCACTGTCGGGATCAATGCCAATTTCTCTTGCGTACTCTTGGATCTCTGATGAGTGAAAGAATGATATGAGACAAGCTGAATGCACCAATATCACATTACACAGCATGTTGATACTCAGTGGTGTAGTGCAGGTATACGGAGTATTCCTCTCATTCACTGTTATTTTTCAGTCAGCCTTGGGTATTACTACTTCTAAATCTTATTCAGTTGTGTCCTCTGAAATGAATATTTTTTCCCTAGGATAGTGAAGGCATGACATAGTTGAGTCATGAGTGGATGGAGTAAGTTATCAGGAATACTTTGCTTAAAATGCATAACTATGTAGTTGTCTCACCCGGATGTGGGCCAGTATTCGTAGGAAAACCTGCACTTCTGTGATTAATGTTTATTTCATAAAGATCCTTAATCCCTGAAGGCAGTTAAGTGACAATGTACGGATACTACTGGCTGGATGGATCGCTTTAAAATAAGAAAAATTTAGAGTATACCTACTTCTCCACACACCACTGTTGAGACTGAATAAATAAAGAGTGTATATACGCAATGTATATGTACACAAATGTTCCTGTTTTTTATATCTGTATTTATTTCACTCAAATGTTGCTGTGACAAGTGAATTTCCCCATTGTGGGATTAATAAAGTTATCTATCTATCTATCTATCAGTCTATCTGTCTGTCTATCTATCTATCATCTACTACCATACCCAGTATTACCCTGACCCCTGCGTACCTTGTTCAGAGGGTATATAGGTCTCATCATAGTCCTCTTCAAGGATCAGCTGGTCTCCTATGAGAGCAGCTGCAGTCATGGTGACTGCAGAGACAGGGACAACATACAACAGGGTGACTGGCACAAGAACTCAATATACTGCTTCTAACACTGTGGCAGACCGCTCCAGCCTCAGCTCCTTCACCTCCCTTCTGGGAGAAAACTGAAGATTGTATGTTGACATTAAGCTCGGCTAATGAGATTAACACATCCACTTCTTGTTATATTGTTGGACAAAGAAAAGCCAGGCTGTATTACAGAGCACACGTTTAAGCCTGTGAGAAACTGTGCACCGTAAGGCAATGTTAACATCTCGATAACACTAGATATCGACGTGAAATCGTTTTAATCCCAGTAATGATGGGGACACACAGGAAACAGACGAGCTAAACGAGCAGCTCAGCTAGCTTCAGCGTTAGCTAGCCGGGCGCCATCAGGCTACTTATCGTTAGCTCAGGCAGCTAACGATAAGTAGCTGGAGAACAGCTCATTGGTGATAAGTGATTTACCTTCCGGACTTTGAATCGTTTTCTCATTAGCCTCTGTGGGAATATCGATAGGCTGTGAGTTGTTTATCACGGACACTGTGGACGCAGTGACGTTACAGCACCAACGACGTCTCCAAGGACGCTTCCCCTGTTTCCTGTTGACATTTGAAACGTGGCTCTGACTGGCTGAGCCGCATGAGGCGTTCAGGCGTCCTCGTAAGCTCCTACTTCAACATCATCAACATGCACAGTACTCTTGTCTATCTGTTGATAATGGAGAAATTACATTTTGTTTCCTTTAAGAATTTAATGTCAAAGACTTTGATTCAACAGGACTAGAGGGAAAAGACAACATTAAAGATATTTTTAATTGTTTTTGTTTTGATTTGCCAATGTTAATGCATTAAAATAAAGAGGTATGTCTTACTAATGTGGAAAGACGACAAAAACCTTAGACTAAATGCATTCTGTGTACTGTTTTGTGTGCATTTTTTTGTGTGTTCATGTTATCCTGATATATATTTTTCCAGCTGATTGGGTCCTTCACGTGTCTAGTTATATGTGCTTTATATTTTGCACTGCACATGAAAGCACCAATCAGTGTACATCTTCAGCAATAGAGGGTATCTATACAATTACTGAAGGGCAAAACAAGTGTGTCTGTATGTATGTATACAACAGAATCAGCATACAATGGTTCAAATGGACTCTAAGCCAAAACGAAGCCCTTCAGTGATCCAGGTTTACATTTTTGTCTCAGTCCTCCTCTCACTCTTTTGTCTTTCTTTTGTGTAGAGATCAGTGTGCTGATCTCTTCAAAAATGTGTGTTAAAATAGCTTAGCAGGTGTGGGGTTTTCTTTTACAAAGGGAAAAGGTGATGTGTTTTGCATGTATTTTAGGGGAAATTGAATGTAAGGATCCCCGTGGTGTGGCAAATGGCACTTTCTGTCCCCAAGCCTCTCATTCACAGCTGGGGGCGGCATTAACACTGTGTTGCTAAATGATGCCTTTGTCCAGTCCCGGAGCCAGAGTGTTATTTCAGGTTGTTGACAGTATTCTCATGCAATCCATTGCTGACTGTTGTCTAAAGCAGAGTAAAATATTCTTGCAAGACTTTAAAAATATTTTCTAGTGCAATATGTGCAGTCACATTATAGCTTCAAGTAAATAACATTATCTTAGTCTGACTTCAGTCATGACCGCTTTACTCAGGGTTTTAACCACAAGAGGGCAGGACTGATGCAACATGACTTTCCAGGTAGTCTTTAATCCACCACTCTGACATAGTAGAAGCTGTGATGATGTCCTGAAAGCAGTACATTTTTCCAAAGTGGTGCCAATAATGCAGTTTGTTTTCAAATATCCCCTACTGCTCAACAGGTATTTCCTCCACTGTCACATATTGGTTTCTCATTTATTAGACACGCTTCTTTTTTGGTATTTGACTACATACTATTGATAATACAAATCTAATAAAACACATAATAATAGATAACCAAAGAGAAATACCAAATAGAATTGTAGAACTCTTGGTTCATGGGTTCAGATAGATATCTTTGAGTCCTGTGTTTGTCATGGTGTGGGCGGTTTGGTTCTAGTAGCAGAGTGAATGACCTCTACATCTTGGGCAATGCTAGCTTTAGCATTACAAACAGGCCTTGAAACTCAGATGATCAACTCAACACCTACGCACCAAACTACATGGACAAGAAATGTTAGATTTGAGTCCTAATTTGTGATTGCAGCGTGTTTTTCAATCTCAGTAACCCAAACATGAATCGTGTGTTTCAGTTTGTGGATGAACTACAATATGGTAGCCATGATGTTAATCTTTTTCTTTAAAATGTGAGTCAACTCTTTGTTTTCCATTTACGATGGCGGTGGATGTTACATCTCTGAACAACCCACATCATGACCCATTCCATTTCATTTCATTAAGAAAAGCAATGTACCCAAGCTAAGCTGTCTTTGAGAATCCAAAATGATTTTAAAGAATAAAGGTAGCACACTAATTGCTTTTTGATTAAACTATTCTACTACTGACTGTATCAGGTAAATGCAGTGAAGTAAAAAGCATATTTCCCATGAAAACAAGGGTCTAATGGTAAAAATGGAAACAGTCCAGTCATTTATCTTAAAATCATCTTTGAACTCTAGTTAAAACTCTGCCATGATCCTTCTTAAGAGGACGTGTACAATGTGTACTGTTACCTGTAGTAAAGAATTACAATACACTGCATGTTCCCTGACTGCTCATTAAAACATTCACACAGTTTGTTTTGTTGCATTTGCTGTCACATCAGCTTTGTGTAGCGCTTCACCACAGAAACATGTTCTTATGTTGGCTTACCCTAGCATTTAACTATGCACTTTAATAAACTGCATTATCTTTGGAACAGGTTTAAGAGCAACAAATGACTACAGAGGCTCATAAAAGGAGAAGATAATGTTTCCTATCACTGTCCAGAACGAAACTCACAGCGTGTTGGTTGGCATAGGAGTTGTGTGTCCTCATTATTCTCTGATTACGTGAGCATGTCAGTATTGTGATAAAGCGTGGATTATTTTATGATTAAACAAAAAGTCTTAATGTGTATCACCTTCATTTTGCTGCTCTAATGATTTAGGTTATCTGAGTTCAGGGTGGCTCTTGCTTTGCTGTCAAGCTGTACAACCCACAGGGCGATGCAGCCTACAGTGACACTCTATGACCAGGGCTTTGGTCCAAATATCTGTATTAAAGCAGAAGCGACCTCAGCAGATGTGACATTGCAAAACCACATCACTACAGTTGAGCAGACTTGGGTATAGCCATCTGAAGTGGTGTGTGTGTTGAAGAAAATGAGAGAGAGCATCACACTGTTGCTCACAGCTGAGATAACCTCCCCTGCTGGTTTGAGAACAGTGCTCCATCATGGAGGCAGCTGGAACAATGACGTGACCTTTGAACCTCAGCCAGGGCCTGATCAAATGGTGGATTTTCTGATTAAATATTTATCAGCTCCAGGCAATTACCCCACATCTGTCTGGCTGTCTGATGATCACTGTAAAACTGGTTGTTGATCATCAACAAACAACTTCCTTTTATTAGTAGGACATCAATAAATCGCATCAAATGTTAACCTAGTTGTCAGTTGGCTTTATGTAACTGTTGATGCCGCTGAAATCTTATCATAGGAATGATATTTTCTTAAATGAAGCCCAAATGATGCTTACAATCCAGCTTCAACCCAGTGTTGGTGCTGCCTATATGGTGTGTTTGTGTCCCAAAATAGTTGTCAACCAAGAATTTTTAGATTTGCCACAATTAACTTTTCTGCTCCCCTTGAAATGTGCTTGTTGCTAGACTAGATCATTGATCAGTTGCCTGTACAGTTTTACGATAACATGCAACCTTAGCGACTGCCTCGCCAGCGAGGAGTTCTGAGTTCTTATTGATAACAAATTACGACGGCAGTAATCTAGATAGATGGCTCATTGTGGATGCTGAATCAATGTGCTGCAATGCAAGCAGTCTCAAAGGTTGCTGTTCCAGATAAGAGTCATTCTTCTGACAAGGCCTATTTCACTCCTGGTCAGCACCTCTGAGCTCAGAGAAACTGATATGTAGAACACTCTTATCTCACGGGCCAGGGCAAAAACCCTAAAGACTACTGTACAATGACAAATACAAGCCGGAGCCATTGACAGAGGGCATATGCTGTGATCTGTTCAGCCTTTTACCATTGCTGGTCTGTAAGGTGCAGACCTTCAGCTAACAATTATTTTCATGACTGATTGTTATTGTTTAATTCTTCTTTAGTCTGAAAAATGCAAGAAGATTGTGATTTCCAAGAGTGCAATGTAGCATTGTCAATCTGCTTATTTTGTCCAACCGGGGGTTTAAAAACATCGGTGAGCTTTCATGGCTATTCTAGTTTGCTTGGCTAAATAAAACACTCCTCAGCCAGAAATTCAGACATACTCATTGTTGGATGTCAACTACAAAGTTTCCATTGCTACACTTTCAAACTGTCTGCTGTATTTTGCAAATTGGTGTCAGGCAAATTGCTAGAGTTGATACTGTGAAGCCTGAGCCTAGCAGGCGTTGATGCGACTTGCGTAGGTGACAGCTCTGACACCCCACTGTCTTCATGGCCCCATCAAGCTCAGCTTGGCTTCTATCCATGAAAATGTAAAGTGAATGAGTTTGTAGCAGGGGGGTGAGAGTGAATTCAGACACCACAGCACCAAATGATGAATAACAAAAGCAAATGGAGGCAGAGAAAGACAAAGACGGGTCAAATGTCATTTGGCTTTTAAATGGGCATAGAGGAATTGCTGCAGACACACGGTCTACACTCCTCAGACAGAAACCCTGACACAAATGTGATTAAATCTGCTGCAGAAATGCAACAAATGAATGTTTAGCTTGTGTCAGAGTAGCTGACACAACTGCTGGTACACACTCAAAAATACAGACACATTTGCACCATAACAGGCACATAATAGGCCCTTATGAGTTATTTCAGGTACAGATCCAGCCTGAACTAAATACTGTGATGAAATAAGTTTGAAAGGGTTTTGCAAGATCAAAAGTATAATTGGAGAGTTGCTGGTATCAGCTGACCTGAACAGTTTGTAAAGATCCTATTTCCTC
>NW_023340257.1:6401596-6408039 GCF_004916995.1 Morone saxatilis | reverse complement strand
CTCAATTCAGTAATGAAAATAAGTTCTGGCAGCACACAAAGTGGAGCACCTGTATGAAATACCCCATTAACATACAAGGGTGTGACAAACTATTAGAAACATTTTTTTAACAAATCAGCTACATCCTCACAAATGTCCATTTAGTTGAGTCTTTCAGACAAATTGGACATTGTAGAGAAGTTTTTATTTTAAAGTCATTCTCTTGGATTTGAAATCAAAGCATAGAAGTTCCTACTTTTCTTATCACTGCCGTTGGTGAACAGGGAATTGGTTCCCCACCTGGGGGTCGCAAAAGGTTGACAGGGGGTTGCGAGACCTTCTTGATTTTAAGGGGTGTAAGAAAACTTTCAAAATATAATACAATCTCAACATTTTGTTCATTTCTGTGAAAAAAACTAAATGGAATTATTATAAGTTCTATATATTGTAAAGTTTATATTATTATTGAAAATTATTATTGAACACAAGCTATATTTACAGAACCATCACTCTCTGATAAACAGCCGGCATTAGGAAAGTATGCAGTTAAAACAATCGCATTGCTAATTGAACAATGGCCAAGCGTCAGGGAGAAGAGAACACTGAATTTGTCAAAAATTATAGTATGTATAAGAATGTATGATTGTTAAAAAAATTAAAAATACATAATACAGACAAATACTAGTATGAAAAGATCACGAAGACTCAGCTCTGATGTAATATTCACAGGAAATAACCTGCTCAAAATTCCAAACCACTTGTTTTACACAAACTTCCTGCAGTTATTGTGTTCACTATTTGGGTTCACTGTACAGTTATCAATTGTTCATTACTGTCTGTGTTATGCACTGAATATAATATGAAACATCCATAATTTATTTCACATAGTCAGGGGTTGATAGTTGACTCAGTGATAAAAAAGGGATCCCTTACGGAAAAAGGTTGGGAATCACTGATTTAGAGGATATTTAATGCTCTTTATATGTTTTATTTGCTGTGGTAAACTTGTTTTCAATATGGAAAACTGAGAGTAAAGTCTTTTTACCCTTTTGTAGTGTCAATTGTCTTGAATGCTGTACATAATATATGTTAATGTGCATGATTTGAATTCTTGCTGTAGTATCTTGCCACATTTTGCATAAGATATGAATTGGACATGTTGCAATCGCTCAGAGCAAGTACTGAGAGTACAGGAATTGGAGAGTAGTGGTATTCAGGGTGCACTGATTATATAGGCTACTAAAAGTATATTGTGCAACAAACACAGACCAGTTTCATGCTTACAGTTTATTGCCACTGACCACTGATGACAATGATTAACCTTGTACCTAATAACCCCGCACTAGTCTAGCCTTCATGCTGCAGATAGTAGCAACTTTTCCTTCGACCATGGCACACCTATCTGAACATTAAGATTCTTGTGCAGAAGTATTTATACAGTACATTAATATGCAAGGGTTAACAAAACAAGTATGACTAAAAAGGTATACATTACGTCACCTCCTTTGTTTAACGAAAACACGTAGTTACTGCATCAGAGCATGCTTTTAATATATATATTAATGATTGTACCACATACTTTCACTTTGTATCCGTTTTTTATATTAAAGAAAAGGAATTATATCTTAGCTAACTTTTTGATAGACATTTATAATATAAGGGTAATACTTGTGTGACTGCAGATATTATAGTACCTATGATATACACATATGTGAGTATCACTAGAGACAAATTTCTATACTATGATCATTTATTTTCCTCAAATTACATGAAGCCATGGTGACAAAGTCCACTGGTGACAGGACAACAAACAACAGCTTGGCACACACCACTCTTTGACCTATTAATCATCGCACACACACACCACAAACTTTCTTATCCGTGAACTGAGATAAGTCTGTCTTCATACTCTGTTCTATAGATTACTGCACTGCAAATGTTGTCGCATTTGTGTGAATGTGAGTACATTTGATTCACAATTTAGTGACTGCAGATTAATGTGATTACATTTCAGGGAGTCCATTGCATTGTCTTCTATTTACTCTTGCTTGTTTCTCTTGGCAGCCTTTTGGCAGCACTGGGACTGTAAAAATTGTGGCTTTCCTGTCCTAAACACTCTTCTATAACAAACACAATGCAAGTTAACCACTAGGAAGGGGGTCAACCTAAACTGTTATTTAAAAGTGTATGCTGCAAAAATGTAGAAAATAAAACAGGACCATTACAGACCCCTGCGAGATACCTTCACTCACTTCAACTTTTTCTTATACCTTCATACTTAGCTTCCATTTTATTCCCATTATTTCCACCACCTTTTTTCCCTTCCAGTTCCCCTGTCTCTCTACCTTTTGTTAGGTATAATAAATGTATTTTCTCTCTTGTCCCTCTGCCCCCTTTTTGTCATATTCACACTTCACTTCACTAATTTAACCATCTTCACAGCTCCCTCTTCACACTGAGTTGCCTTTTGTTTATATCAGCCTTTCATCTCTTCTGCACAGCAAGAGCAGTTTAGCTACAGGTCAAATGAGAAAACTTTTATCAAGCAGGAAAAAAATGCCAATAGCTATCCCAGAAGTATCACCACTCAAATATCCTGCTGCCTTAAAAAAAATTGTGAATTTAGAAGATTGTTAAAAAATGTTTGCACTTCTGTAAAAGTCACAGTTCATCTGTGATTCTCGTAATGTATAGGAAACCTGTGACAGTGTGTGTGTGTGTGTGTGTGCTGAGTAATCTCCTCCCAGCAGGTGACCATTGAACTCTCAACCCAGTCCCCCTGCTGAGGGAGATGGCAGGGGGGTGAGGTCCACCTCCACGGAGACACACAGCCCTCACACCTCCACCCCCACCCCTCCTCCCCACATGGACTCATCCCTCACCCGGGCACTATAAAAAGTCTGCTCTTGCTGAAGTTGTTCAGTCTCCTCACGAACTCCACCAGGTAAGACAAGCATCTGCTCTGGCTCTAACTGGGACTTGGGCTCTAGAAATAGGTAGTCAAAAAAGAATATTTGTCAGAGAACTTTTTTTTCAGTCAGGGAGAGTGAACTTTATGCAACCTGTAAACTTTGAAGAAGTTGTGAACTGGTGCCAAAAATAAGTTTCTCTGCAAGGAAGATAAGTTTTAGTGATACATTTTAATTGTGATTTATTTCATTTCATTAATTGTAACTTTGGGGTTATGCTGCTTAGCTTGTTATGATATTTAAGTTATCTTCATTTCAAGGAGACAAAGAGATCCCTAATAAGTGCTCATGGATTGAGACTGCCTTTGAGATCACAGTGATAATTTGCTAATTCCATGACTGATTTACGGTAAATGCCTGGAACAGGATTATGTAGAAGTCGAAAGCTAATCTGTTTAAGCTGTCTCTCTAATTTAGAGCCTTCCCTACTCTACCCAGATTACAGCTCCTTTCATAGGCAGCCATATGTTTACTGCGATCTCATCTGGGCTAATTCAGGGATGAGTGTTTAGCTTTTGGGTTAAGGCATTCTTTCTTTTAAGCCTACTTATCGGGCCTTCGCATTGCTTTAGGTAGGGGAATCAAGATTTGACTGGATTGTGTTAATTGGCTTCCATTTTAAAGTATTTTTTTTGTTCATTTCTTTGTCTAATTTAAACATGTTTTATTGAAACTCCTTTACTGTGAGTGTGATGTGTGCTGCATAATCAACTGTTACCCCTTTTTCCATTCTAGACCACCACCATGAAATTTGCGGCTCTCGCTCTTGCCCTTCTGCTGGCTGTCGGTGAGTACTGAATGCACTCTTAACCTGCTTAACCTGCATGTACATCAATACTCAGTCAGTAAATGAGTTTTGCATAATATTTAACATATTTTAAATTATATTTCAAATGACATTAGAAATACTGTATTTTCTGACTGCTTTCCCTCCTCCTCTGCCTCAGGCTCTCATGCCGCTTCCCTGCAGGCTGATGCACCCTCCCAGCTGGCCCACGTCCGGGCCGCTATGGATGTGTACCTGACTCAGGTGAAGGACAGTGCCAACAAAGCCCTCGACCAGCTCGATGATACTGAGTACAAGGAGCTTAAGTAAGGCCTCATTATTCACCTTAGTCAGTCTCACTTTCTGTAATTGATGCTTGCTCCATCACTGGTTCATTTACCTTTCTTCCATTTTTTACAGTTCTCTAGTCACTATTTAGTCACTGCTGTGTTTATTTAACTTAAGCTAAAATGGTTTCGCTCCTCCATCTCTGTTTGCTCCCAGGGCCACCCTTTCTCAGCGCCTGGAGGACATGTACAATCAGGTTAAGACCCTGCAGGGTGCTGTTTCCCCCATGACCGACAGCGTCGTCTCCACCATCTCTGATGCCACCGCTGAGTTCCGTGCCTCTGTCCTGGCTGATATTGAAGCCCTGAAGGCTGATCTCGCACCCAAGCAGGTTCAGCTGAAGGAAGTCATCGACAAGCACATCAGTGAGTACCGTACCCTGATGGATCCCATCCTCACCGAGTACTATGCCAAGCACACAGCTGACATGGAAGCCCTGAAGTTGAAGATGGAGCCCATTGTGGAGGAGCTGCGTACCAAGATTTCTACCAACGTGGAGGAGACCAAGACCGCCCTGATGCCCATTGTGGAGTCTGTTCGCGACAAGCTCCAGGAGCGTCTTGAGAGCCTGAAGGCAATGGCTAGTCCCTACGTCGAAGAATACAAGGAGCAGCTGAAGCAGGCCTACAACCAGGCTCAGAACATCAACGCTGACGAGATCACCACCCTGAAGGACAAGATTACACCTTTAGCCGAGGAAGTCAAGGCTAAGCTCCAAGAAATCTTCGAGGCCATCGCCGCCTCCATCACCAAAAACTAAATCCTCTCTGCCCTGTTCCTGTAACTATCCTCACCTACCTATCTGTCCTAGATTCATTCCACCTTTCTCTCCATTCCGTCTTTCCTCACATGCACATACAGACCACCTCTCAAAATTAAGCCGATGCCTAACTGATGCACTTCTTTGCAACAACGGCTGGACTCTTGCTCTCTCTCTACCATGCAAACACCTTTCTTTGTGCGCACATGCTCAAGCACACGTAAGCAAAGAAATACACAGGCACATACATACTCAGCACACACATGCTTTGCTCTTAGCATGCCACAGCCAGCTGCTTACATTTTGTGTAGGAATTGTATGTGAATTGTCACAAGTGTGTGAACTTCTGTGTAATGATGCTTGTCTGAAAACTGTGCTTTGACGAAATACAGCTCAATAAACATCTGACTGTTTATACTACTTTGCTCTCTGACTGAACCTGAACAGTATCTTATGCCAGTTTAGTATTGAAATGATTTCCTTTTCCCTAAATGATTTGCCTGGAATGAAACAGAATATTGTCTATAACAGTGTATAACACACTGCAATTCACTTTGTTAATACATCCATGTCTGCCCTATCCTAAAGCAGGGTTAGCATTAGAGTATAGCTAATTTTATTTAACTATTAAAATACATAGTGTAGTTTCATCACGATGATTACCGTATCCGAAATATATCAGTACACCTTCAGCCTTATTGTTATTGTTTTCGACCTCAGTGAGCCTTTAGGGTCATATCACACAGACAGATCTTTGAGGGGGTCATCATTGATCACAAGATCCATTGGAAAAGAGCAATATTAATACAATCAGTTCTACTTAAAAAAGGTATCCAATAACATATGATATTTCTGCCCATGGTCCTGAAAGCTGTGATTAATGAGCTGGTTGGGGTTGTGAATTGGCCTATTGACAAACTTAAGTCTTGTTGTGCTTTATTAGGGTAACGTCGACTTTTCTGCTTTGGATCCCTCAGGCTGGAACCCTTCAACACTGTCCCATCATACAGCCACATGAGGCTATACACACACACACACACACACTTATATATACACATATAAACACATCACAGCCACAGCACTTCCACTCACATTTGTAATCAGACAACATTGATTTATCAAGATCATAAGTCATATTATTGGTGGCTTACTTTGAGTGTTTTGATCTATGGTCATGTGACACAAAACCTGCACTCACAGTGAGACTAAAGACACTTTCGGGCACCTAATAACATTAACAGTTAAGGACAACAATGGAAATAAGTCCAGGACTTGTGTATCCCTGACACAGTTGCATATGTTGCATTTTATAAATATCCTAGAATGTTACCTTTAAACCAAACCAGGACTATCCACTTAAGTCAGTTGTAGGGAATAACTGACTTTCTAATTAGTATGGTGTTGAAACTCTGCTCCAAGAAAATAGGCTATGAATAATAAAAGCAATTAGTTGCTGTCTTCATCTGTCCACACCCAGTAACACTGGGGTGATTAGGATGTTATTAATGTCCTACTGGTTGGTCAACACAAGCTCCACTTGAGGCTTTAGGCTATAAGAAACAATAGGAAATGCAAGCAGCGATTTCAAGATGCCCCTAAAAGGTTTTGTGTGTGTGTGTGT
>NW_023340257.1:6401338-6401565 GCF_004916995.1 Morone saxatilis | reverse complement strand
TGTGTGTGTGTGTACGCACACACATTTATGTATTCACTATTCTTTCATGCGGATGTGGCTGTGATTAGTGCATGTCAGTGGCACTCTAAGTATTGTAATGGATGAGGCAGGCATGGAGGTCCCCAGTGAGAGTCTCATGGTGTATAAAACCAGCTTGTTCCTGAACACAAACAGCCATTCCTAACACTTAGATGTACGTCTACCACACTGGTGGCGAGGAAGATTTT
>NW_023340257.1:6400826-6401238 GCF_004916995.1 Morone saxatilis | reverse complement strand
CCTCTCCTCTCCTCTCCTCTCCTTAGGTCCTCAGCTGTCTCAGAGCTGTGAACTATCTCTGCCCTGCTGTGCAGACAGGGGGTCACTGCCGAACGCAAAGGCCCCCCAAGTCAGCGGGGTTAGAGTTCAGCTGGAGATGCATGCACTTTGGCAGCAGTTTGACCAGCTGGGCACAGAGATGATTGTTACCAAAGCCGGAAGGTAACAATAACATTCATATTTATATTGCTTGTTGCCTTATCTCGCACTTCATTTTTACTCTTTGTCTGGTGTCTCTTGCTACATTATGCTCATCTACATGTTCACAAACTGCAGGAGGATGTTTCCAACATTCCAGGTGCAAATCTCCGGGATGGATCCTGCTGCTGAATATGTCCTGCTTATGGACTTTATCCCTGTTGATGATAAAAGA
>NW_023340257.1:6397227-6400799 GCF_004916995.1 Morone saxatilis | reverse complement strand
GTGTGTGTGTGTGTGTGAGTAGTGTATAACAGAGATTGTTACTTTTTCCAACACATAGGAAACATTTGAACTTAGTTCTGATCTGTTCTACTTTTTCCATGCACCATCATTGTCCACTTATAACCTAGATCTGTGGTAGTTCCTCCTCTGCAAACTTCATCCCACCTTATCTATCCTATTGTCCTATTTTACACATTTGAAATGTGTCTGTGTGTGTATCAGATATGCGTTCCACAGTTCATCCTGGTTGGTGGCAGGGCGAGCGGATGTTGTGGCCCCAAGCAGGATGCATTTCCACCCAGACTCACCTGCCTGTGGAGCCCAGTGGATGAAGCAGACGGTATCCTTCGACACTCTCAAGCTCACCAACAACCTGCTGGATGACAACGGACATGTCAGTCAATGTCTTTAATGTGGCTCCTACATGCTTTCACTTTTTAGCGCAGAAAAAACTGCATAGGACAAAGTTGCGCTATATTTCATCATGCAAAAACATATAGAAACGACTCTTTTTGACTTCCTCCTTGCCAGATGATACTGAACTCCATGCATCGCTACCAGCCACGCTTCCATGTGGTGTATGTGGATCCATCTCCTAACAGTCAAGTAAATGCATACAGGAACTTCTGCTCTTTTTCCTTCCTCGAGACTCGCTTTATGGCTGTCACTGCTTACCAAAACCACCGGGTAGGGATCAGTCGGCTTCTCACTAATCACACATCTGTTTGATTGTTGTCCTTGTTGTTTGTTCTATCAAGCACATGTCTGACTCCTGTCTACTAATGACAGAAATGTATTTTCTTTTTCTCTTATTTATTTGACCCCCTCCACCCTTTCTCTCTCAGATCACCCAGCTAAAAATTGCAAGCAACCCGTTTGCTAAAGGCTTCAGGACTGCAGACCCCCACGACCAGTGAGTGACTAATCCCCCTGAATACAGTTTGCCTGATTAAGAAACACATCTGTCCCCGGAAAGGCCAGCTGAAATCATGACTAGATCACAGTGCCTCTTTATCGCTGTTATCAGCTGGTACATAGTGATAAGACAGCAGCCTCGATGATAGCTAATCTTTGACCTTTGTATGCAAAGGATGTTCACACATGGCGGGTTGTTGGCCGTGTATAGTACAACTGTGAGAGACATGATTGTGGTGATTTATAGGAGTTTACATATCTGTGTACTATGCTTGTGGGACTATTATATACAGTATCTGTGTGGGGGGGATACTTATGTGTGTGTGTATGTGTGTGTAGGTTGGGTAATTCTGGTCACCTAGCAGTGTGGTGTCCACCAGAGGGCAGAACCGAGCCCCTTGTCACAAAACCTGGAGAGCAGAGAAGCTGGGGGTCAAAGACTTCAACTAGTGAGTGCACCACCCAATATAATTAATCTTGTTGAGAGCATAGTGTTTCATTATAGTTTCCCTTTTAATAATATAACGTATTTTCATCCACGTCCACAATTTCCACACAGGGCTTCATTTTCTGCATTTGTTGGACCTATTTGCTGATTAGATGCTTCTTGCAAGAGGCAGGGTTACAGAAAAGATCCTCAAACACAGGTCAAAGCCCTCTTGGTGGTTTATCCAGCAGTGCTTTGACCTCCAGCCACATGCATCACTCTTACTTCTCCAGTGTTACGAAGCTGGATTGAGCAATGGACAGTGGGCAAATGATTTGGGTTTGATATATAGAGGATATAATAAACGCTGGTCTATGTGCTGATCAATACCTGCTCAACTGTGTTCTCCTGCATCCTCAGGACAGGAGGACCCAGCCCCGTTGTTGGCAGAGCAACAGTGTGGACTTTTCCACCACTGTAAAGACTCAGTGGGACTCACCATGGAGAGGAAAGATGGACACACTATATTAGCACCTGCTGCCTTCCTCCCTATCCCTTCCTACTGGGACTGCCCAGGATCATCTCAAGAGAGAGGCTGTTTGTTAGAGAAACTCACTGAGCTTTGATTTAAATTTGATGCAACTTCACTGTGTGTTTTATAGTACATGTATATAGTTTGTGGTCTCCCTTACCAAAGAAATGTATAGTAATGGTATGCATTGTGCATGTGCTCCATCAAAACAGTATTGTCTATGGCAATATGATCGATGACGCTGTATATATAATATTATAGCATTCAATAAGAGCACTACAGAGTCACAGTAAAGTCCTATAGATTATATACATACATAGGCTTCTAGGACCCCGACATACTCACAGCTGAGAACAACAAGCACACATAATAATTTATGAAAATGATATGGTAATTTGTACAACAGCAATGCTGTTATTTGGTGTCTAAGATAATAAAATAACCTTCTGACATCTTGGTCTCCGGTTTTTCCTAAATGTAATCTATAATAAGTGTTTATAAAATCCAAATGGACTGTGAGCTGTAGTGGCTGTGTGCTGGATGAGAGCAGGCAGCAATGCCTCAAACGCAAATGTGATATGGGGATAGAAACCCCTGTGATCCCCGAAGCGATCACGGTGAAAACATCATTACCCAGAAGGCGGAGTGTCCCAGGGACCGTTCCTGAAGAAGCGTCGAGAGTCAGGACGTGACAGCGCCTTCAAATTAAAAGGCGTTATGAGGAAACGATGCACGGTGCGCATTTGGAGGATTAAAAACGTGCGTGATGGTTATCTGTGGCCGAATGTCACAGCGTATTGTATTGCACAGATAAGTAGGAGACACCGTATGGGTACCAGTAAGGGCTAACAGCCCATACAGGCAAACTCCCTTCATGGTACAGACTGGTTCGGGCAGTTGACCTCTAACTGCGGCGCTGTGCTGCGGGACATTTCAGCGTGGAGCCTTTTATCGCTGTCTTATTTAGGAAACACGTACAGGAAGTCGCGCGGTTTCGCAGTGTAACTTGACGTCGGCCGATCGACGATGCTCGCGCTCTCGCAGCTCTGAAGGATGCAGCGGGGTGGATGGAGGAGGAGGAGGAGGTGAAAGACTGGAAGGCGGAGAACAGAATGAACGGGCCGGGGAAGCTGAAGGATGCGGATTACGGAGGCCCGGCGGTCAGCCTGCTTACCGACGAAGGTTTCGGCCGTTTGACACGAGGATGTGCGGAGAAAACGACACAGGTCTGCGGGTTGTCGATACACTGAGCACGGAGGGAGAGCCCGTCGATGGTTGCCTGATTTAATTGTGAGGGTGAATTGATTTCCAGCCTAGGCTATTTTTGCACTACATGTCTGTGCAGGTGTAACATTGGGTTCCTCCATTTAACGTCAAGAAACCCGGAGAACAACACAGTGTGACCCCGTCCCTCTTCCTATCTGTGGCTCATCTGCCATCATGGTTTTAGCCGTCATTTTAGCATCATCGCCACCTGATCTCCTGTCCCGTGTCGCTGCAGACAGGATGTCAAACTGAACGGAGCGCCGTAAAGTCAACACCAAACACACCGAAAATACAACTTCACCGAGTTTCAACATGGAGGCGTCGACGCTACAGCCCCGCTGGTGGACCGGTCTGCTCTTATGGACGACGCTGTGTCTGCTCGGCAGCGGTCAGTCCGCGCCTGACGCCTCGGGCCTGCCTGTAGCCATCCGC
>NW_023340257.1:6396601-6397127 GCF_004916995.1 Morone saxatilis | reverse complement strand
CCACCTGCCGCCGTGAACCGCGAGCGCGGCAAAACGGGGCAACACGCCGCGCGCAGGCGGAGAGGGGCGGCAGCGGGCGGCGTCAGCTTCGTGGACATGATTGATAACCTGCGTGGGAAGTCTGGTCAGGGATACTACGTGGAGATGGCCGTGGGGTCTCCTCCGCAGAAGGTAAAGGTGTTCGCATGTCACAGCACTGCTGACTGTACATCTCTGTTCGGCCTGTACAACAGCTCTATCACAGCAAACTCCAATGGTTCAATAGTTCGTAAAGGGTGACATTCAGTGTGACTGGTCACTGTTATTCGTTATTACTCTCTAGAGTCTGGCAATGCTTGAAAAATGCAATTTTCTCCTTCCACTCCCTCCCTGTCTGTCACAGTTGAGTTTAATCTGCTTTATTGGCAGGGATGTTCCATTTAACACCAGCTACACTTAACTCTGTGTGCTGCCACCTTAAAATAATCATTAAATCCAGTGTTCTTTGTTGATATTAAAGTATGACAGTGGAAATGACAAAAAAAAT
>NW_023340257.1:6378512-6396585 GCF_004916995.1 Morone saxatilis | reverse complement strand
CAATATTGCCAGAGCATTAACATTAAAAGGAATATAAATATAAAAGTGTATGATGCTTTTACCTTAGTGATCAGCGTGTCTGTATGTGGGTCTGTGTCTAGGCAACTAACTAGGCGAGTTATAACACTGTAAAAACAACAGCAGGTGAATTGAACTCATCTTTGAGTGCCACACACTCGCTCACACATTCTAATCATATTCTAAAAGATACTGTGCAGCTCAGTGGGAGAGTGGGTGACATCGCTATAAACGTTTAGCACACCTTGATGACATTTTCAGTGTGTGATGTAAATACCCTCATACTTTAATATTTCTTTAATTTTATAAGATTTATACAGTTAGCGATAGATAGGAATTCAAAAAAGTCAGTTGACGTAAAAATACTTTATACTGTCCGACTCTCCAATACTGTTGAATTCCCTGCAATGACAGATGGTCCCTGTGTGTGAGTGTGTGTGTGTGAGAAAGTGAGAGAAAGGACTGAATGACACGGACAGATAATGGAACCATTAATTCTGCAGAGCGAAGAGTGCCAGCTGGGTGCAGCTGCGGTGTACAGGCTGGCACACAGAGGGCGACGGATAGAGGGAGGAAGAGAAAGTGATGAAGTGGTAGAATTGGAGGAGAAGGTGAAAGAGGGGGTGAAACAAATAAAATGAATAAGTGACGAGGGTGAGAGAAGAAGAGGGAAAGACAGAGAGAGGAAAGGAGAGAGCCAAGCGTTAGTGATAGAGGTGATACCAGAGTTTTGATACCGATATTAAAGCAATGTTTTTTTAAACCTTACTAAACTTACTCATACAAAACAGTCTTCCCAACACAAGCAGACGCACAACTTTCCCTCCTAAAATACAGCCCTAAATCGGCAAAACTGATCCGTGCTGTCTTTCGATGCTTGACAGGTCTTTGAACCTCGGTGCTGCAGACACAGTTTGGTCGGTACCAGAAACGTAGTGACATTGGATACCCAGCCCTACCACGAGCAGGACACTGAATCCCAGCTATAGATGTATTCAACAAAAATATATCCACACGCCCCGCCTCGCCGACAGCAATGTAATGTTTCAACCGGTGACCCTGAAAGGGCCCTGTACGGCTTTTGTTGTAATGGATGTGTGTGTGTGTCCTAAAGTCTTAATGGACCAGAGAGTATCGCTTTACATTTGATCACAGCCAACACTGCACTGTCCATGAGATACCTGATTACCAGCAGGTCCCTCACCTCTGACCCGAGGGCATTATTGTAGTACAATTTTGGAGTTTGCGTGAAATCTAGGATTTTATAAAAACTAGCAAAGTATTCCTACACCATTTTAATTTGTGTTGCCTTTAGTGGAATGAAAATGAATAACAGTATTTTTTAAACTTAGGTAAAAAATAAATAAATGGTAAAAACAATGGTGCTCCTCATGTTTGACAGCGTATTTAAAGCTGCCGAAAACCTTCTCAGTAACATTAGATATTTCACGACTGGCTCACCAACAATCAGTTTAAAAAAAGCCCCAACAACCCCAATAAATCAGTTAATACGTTTTTCAGTAAAAATGTAATTTGTGATGCAAAAATGATCATTGCCACACGTATCATATCACAATCTGTCATAATACTTGCAATATGATGTTTTCACCATCTTGTGCAGCCCTAGTTTTTAGGGCCTTTAATGACATAAGATGGGTTTTATTTCAGGCATTGAGACAGTATAATTAGACTATATTAAAGGGTGTATAGATTTCTAATAGATACTAGACAAGATACCAGACTTGTGTATATTAACCAAGTGGAAAATGCTGGTCAGGGGTCAGTGACTATCATTCATTAGTATGACCAGTCAGGATAACCATATCCAGTGTTTAGGCCCTATCTTTAATCACATGACCTAAATGTATTTAAGCCCTTCAGAGCCTCTGCATCTAGATAAAAAAAGCTCTGTATAAATGAATGTATCAGTCTGTGCATAAAAACAAACTGAAAGTAGCGCTGCAGTGGTTCGCAAGGGTAAATGGTCTTGAACTCGACTGATCCTAATAGCAGAAGTGATACAGATGACCTCAAGTTATTGATTTACAGTAACTTTCATATATGTTGTTTTCTCTTCTGGTAACCACTAGATGGTTTCTCCTCCACAGTGGGGGGTGGGAGGGCAAATATAATGGCTGGAAGAGACAGGCACTCTGCCAGGGAGGACAGGAAGACAGAGAGAGCGAGAGCAGGGAAAGACATGAGGGCCCAGTGTGTGTCAGGATGCAGCCTTTAGTGTGTGTATGGAAGAAACACATCTATCCTGAGCAGTCAGCAACTCTCTGGCCAAGAGAGGAAGACAGAGTGAGTGCGGTGTTGTTACTGACAGTCGTGTTTGTTCAGGCAGTGCGTGTACACTGTATAGATCACTGACGTGGATGCATGTGTGTGTCGGAAAAAAGAAGTGAGGTGGACAGAGACAGGGTATTTATTCTGGGCTTTCAGAGACAGTAGCACTTCTTTGGATATTTAAAGAGCAAATCCATTATTGAACAGCTTGCTGTGGCTCTATGGCTGCCTGTCTCTGCTTCTGTTGGGGTGTCTACAGTATATTCTCCACCACCTTATTTGTCCCTCAGTAAAATGCTACAGTGTGTGCTTATACCTCACTGGTACAAAGGCAACATAAATCAAACTCACAGCCACAACACTAGCACATATGCACTAGAACAATATGGATGAATATGTATTAATTGATCAAAGTTACAATTCAGTTTTTTTTTTACTGGCATTAAAATATATGACTCACACATCATACGTAGTGTGTAATAAAGCAGCAGAACAACAAAAGCAGAGAGAAATGTTCATGATATCTGTGATATATGACATACAGTGGGTTTATGTGTGTATAATGTGTAATGTATATGATGCATATACAGTAGATATTGTATTCTCTGTCTTCATGCCATTGTGCTCCATTCACACATTCGCTAACTGTTTTGACTGATTGTGCAAAATATGATACTCACATAGAGATGCAGACAGAAGAGGAGGAGATGGGGGAGAGAGGGAGTAGAGTGGGCAACCTGAGAGGAGTGGAGGGTTAGAGTGGAGACAGAGAGGGGACAGAGAAGGACATTTAGGGCAACAGGAAACAGCACAGGACACTAGAAGGAAAGCGAAATGGATACAGAGAAAGAGGTGAATAACAAAAATCTGTGAGCGGTGAGGCTGGCTACTTGCTGTAATAGAAAAAAGAAAAAGATGAGCCTGTAAGACCATCAGTATAAAGAAAATAAAGATATCAATAGCAGACATCAAAAACCCCACACAGAAAATTGTTTTAGAAATGGCCTTGTCTGTCTCCAAGGTAACAAAGATAGATTAAACTTGCCCTTCAGAGATTGGACATAATCAATTTCACAATGTAACCCAAGCGGCAGTTTTACAAACCTATTGATTTTTGTAAAATGCACACAGCATATATTTAATAAAGCTCTCCCTCTCTGTCTCTGGATCTCTCTCGGTCTCATTAGTTGAACATCCTGGTGGATACAGGAAGCAGTAACTTTGCTGTCGGGGCGGCTGCTCATCCCTTCCTGCGCAGATACTACCATCGCTCACTGTGAGTACACTCAGCAACGGAGAACATCTGACTTAGTTTTCAGGAAAGTGACATTAATTAGATGACTCAGATTGAGGTTCTGTGTACAACCATGAGTTCATACTTGTTGATGGTTTCTTATAATAACATTTTACTTTTTTGCGGTTGTGTGTGATAAATGAATTATTAAAACTGACTCACGATCACAATGGCCAAATATATTCCCATAGTCAACACATCTTATTACTATCAAACTGATTTACATTAAGATGCTTTTACATACAAACAGATTGAACTATGAGTTATGCCTTTCTATTCTTCTTATATTGTGTTCACATACACCTTTTGAGTCCTGAATGGGATGCCTGAAGCTTTTCCGTTTTTTTTACTGTAATACCACAACAGTCCTCCAGGACACCAACCCCTCTTGTTTCTCCTCCACTGTTTTATCCCCCTCTGTTGTCTTACCATCCATTCACAGGTCCAGCTCTTACCGTGACCAGGGTAGGAGTGTGTATGTCCCTTACACCCAGGGTCGCTGGGAGGGGGAGCTGGGCACCGACCTGGTCTCTGTCCCACATGGCCCTAACGCCACACTGCGCGCCAATATCGCTGCAATCACCCAGTCAGACCGCTTCTTCATCAATGGATCCAACTGGGAGGGAATCCTGGGACTGGCCTACGCCGATATAGCACGGGTAACAACAGCTACATCTCATTTATAAACTGATGGGCACTGGTGTATTTTTACATACTGCCTACTACATTACTAAAGGCATTAAAGGGAAGCAACATTAATCTTACAGTGAATAAAGTATGAAAGTATCACATTTTAGATCAATATTTAGCCGTGAGGGAAAGGACGCTTCAGCACGTTATCAGTGGCCACACCACCAGCCGCTGGTGGAGACTGAACCTGTGAAGGTATTATATATTTACTCATTGCTAGTTAAAGTGAATAATGCCTTGGGAGTAGTCATTTGCATGCTTGTTACATTACTTTTCTCTGGCCCCCGCAACATTCGCAGTTCCGCTATAGCAGTCATTCAAAAAGGCTGTTTATCACTTCTCCTGTGAACGATCAGGAGAGCCAAACAGGGCAGATGTCGAGTGTATTCCTGTGAGCACTGAGCTTGTTGAAAGACTAATGAGAATACTGTGCTTCCCTTTTTGTCCCTTTCTTAGCTTTCTGAATTCCTAGTCTGGTATAAGAGAGTGATTACTGGATCTGCAGATGGATGTGGGATATAGTGTTTGGGTAATTCTAATTCAGTCGGACATTTGGAGGATATAATGAGAGAAGTGACACCTTATTTTTGGATACATTACCTACTCCCGAGGACAAAAAAGTAATGATAGCATTGTATTCACTGGGAAGGAGTGATAGGGAAAAGAGAGGCAGACTGAAACTTGATTTAAAAACAAGTATGCTGATCGGTCAGGAGAAGGATGAGGTATGTTTAATCTTTTGTAAATGAAAAGCTGAAGGCTAAGGCTTTGGTTTGTTCAATCAGAAGTAAAGCTCTCCTACTTATTTCTCTCTCTCTCTCTCTCTCTCTCTCTCTTTCAGCCCGATGAGACATTGGAGCCTTTCTTTGACTCTCTCGTTCGTCAGACTCCTGTCCCCAACCTCTTCTCTCTCCAGTTGTGTGGAGCCGGCTTCACCCAAAACTACTCCCTGGGCAGCGCTACTGTAGGCGGCAGCATGGTGAGACGCACATAGGCACACACACACACACACCGACACGTACAAACTGTGCTATATCATATCTAGAGCCAGTAACGAATCATATTGTTCCATGTGCTCTTAGATCATCGGAGGAGTGGACCCATCACTGTATGTGGAGGAGCTTTGGTACACTCCCATCCGCAGGGAGTGGTACTATGAGGTCATTATCGTTCGTATTGAGGTGAATGGACAGGACCTCAACATGGACTGTAAAGAGGTGAGATGGACGGACGGCGGCTCAAACCAAAGAAAGAAAGATTTGATGGTCTGTCACTGCTAAAAGCTGTGTAAGACATTTCTAACCGGTTTGTCTGTCTTTTACAGTACAACTACGATAAGAGCATTGTGGACAGCGGCACCACCAACCTTCGACTGCCTAGAAAAGTCTTCCAGGCTGCAGTCAAGGCTATTGAAGCAGCCTCTTCGGTCAGTCCTCACCACGCTGTAGACATTTTATATCTTTATTATAATCCGTATAACACTGTTTCTCTCTTTCTTCCTCTGTTGCTTTCACCGCCCCAGTCGTTTCTTATTTCTTGAGATATCTGATGAAAGCAGATGTTCGTATTTTACCCCACATGGAAAAGCTTGAGACTCATTTTATTAGATGGATATTTTTAAGACGGAATGCTCTCATCTTCATATAGATATTTGACTTGTTAATATTTGACTGTTTCCCTCTCAAGACGGTTTGAGAAAAACATTTCAAGTTTCACTTCATTTCTGAAAAACCTAGTTTTATGGATATTTCCCCAATTCCATTCTGTTGCAGTTACCAATATTTTGTGCTGACACATTCAGGTGTAATTTTCTCTGGTCAAAATGATAGACTGGAGCTGTGCTTATAGTAATACTCTAGATGCCTCCCTGCCTCATGTCCTTTGCTTGTTTGGATAAAAAGGGTGGGGATGTTTGAAAATCTCATGGTTCATTTCCACACGTCCTTCATTCCTATTTTTGTCCCTCTCCCCCACTTTTTTGAACAATGTCCCCTGACTGTCCAGCCGCCACAGTGCAGATGAGAGAAGATCTGAGTGGATAAAAATGTTGACACACTCAGCTGAGTAGCCTCCAGTTATCACAGTGTGCTTACAGCAATAAGCTTAACAAGCTGCAGGGAGAACCGATGGTGAGTGCTTTGCACAGTTTTTTTCGCCCTGGGTTCTGCGTCTTAGGCCACTTCTGGCTGCCCCACTTTATTGGTGAAGGTTATCGGGCTGCATGAAGCCTTAAAAGGAATATGTGCCGACACTACTTCAAAATGCTAGTGTCAATGTCGCTCTTCATGTGAAATGTTTGTATTTACAGCTAGTATTGTCCTACAAAGACACCCCCTGGTCTTCGTAGTGCAAATGCCTCATTGACAGGGAGTAGCGGAAGCTGGAAATTAATTTCTAACTTGACATTGCGTTACATTTCTTTGTTCTACTACCAGTTTAATCATCATGTCTTTAGTACACTGAAATGCAATGTCAGACTACGCTAACTGGTCTTGAAGGTCACCGTCTGAGGGACAGAACAGGCATAGAAATGAGTGTGGGAGTACACAGCTTTTTCATTTGGAAGTGATAACCACATTCATTGGAAAGGAAATGACCTGTATGTGTGTGAATAATGAAATGAAAGTGTAATTAACCAACACTGACTAAATATCTCGTGTCGTGTTCTGGAGTAAGGCGTGGGGCCAACACCAGGGAAACCCAGAATTATACCTGGCACGGTCTTTACAAACAGACTGAGATTCTTTGTTTGCTTGATCAGAGTAGATTTTTTTCAAGTACTGCAGTTTGTGTTAGCTGCCTCATTTACTAGTGATGGACTAGGCTCTGGGTGATGGCATACTCACAAAGTTCTTCACCTTCACAACTAATTATTGTGATCAATCTTTTCTCCCCATCCCTGCTGGATAGGTTTCAGCCTCCCCTCGTGACCCTGATTTGTAATGAGCGGGTATGGGAAAGGAAAGAATGAATGTCCTTCTGACCCTGTTTTTCAGACAGAACAGTTTCCCTCTGGGTTCTGGCTGGGGGAGCAGCTGGTATGTTGGCAGGCCGGCACTACACCCTGGCACATCTTCCCAGTCATCTCCCTCTACCTGATGAGTGAAAATCACAACCAGTCCTTCAGAATCTCCATCCTGCCGCAGGTAATGCACCCTATCTCGTAGTGTAACTGAAAGTGGTTGTGTGAAGCAAGAGTTCACTCATTTTTTCAGGTCAGGGGTCAACTCTGTGATAACGTTTGTCCAATAGGATCATTATGGTAAACTAACTAAAACTGTATGGTAACCTGTTAAATACTGTTAAATACTCTCAGCCTATAAGAAGTTTTGATATTAACTGATAATTCAAAAAGGTTTTGTCATTACTATGAGTCATGTACATCCCTGTGTAA
The DNA here is from genome assembly GCF_004916995.1 of Morone saxatilis. Classification (NCBI taxonomy): domain Eukaryota; kingdom Metazoa; phylum Chordata; class Actinopteri; family Moronidae; genus Morone; species Morone saxatilis. The sequence continues at coordinate 6,388,900 of NW_023340257.1, read as the reverse complement.
TTCCAAGGTCTTGAGATAAATGCAGAGTTTTTATTTCCCTATTCACTCTTACAGAAAGTCTGATCACAATAAGTCACCTTCTCTTTGAAATAGTCCTCAATAGATGAACGCCTGGCCAAAATAACAACCACATTTCAAAGAGAACTACCTTTGAATACATTTTCTAAAGCTCTGAAATCATTCAAATCTTTTTCCGAGGCCACTCAGAAAGGCCTTGATGCCGGTATGAATGGATACGATTTTACAGTGGGATTTAGAAGCAAGGTCCAGTGCTGTGAACCTGTGGGAGGCTAGCGCCCTGCTGACGGCATAATGATGGCTTCTGTTGTAATTTGTATAGCAGGTTGAGCAGTAAATCACATGTACTCTCACCCTATGTATATAGAAGAAGACGTAAAGTGAAACATACAGATATTCCAATGAACTAGCAGATCTGAGGACGATACTGTACTCACTGTTTGAGAGTTTAAGGAATCTGATAATATATCAGCTGATGATCATATTTTTACAATAAACACAAAATTTGCTAAGGATTCCTAACTTTGTTATAAACTGTGACCAAGATATGTACTGAGTGGGGTGTTTTACAGATGGAAAATAAACATGTTAGTGCTCTCTGGTGGACAAACTATGTAATGACAGCACAACATCTTTGGCATTGATCCACTGCAATTTATTGCAACTTATCAGCCAGCAGACAGTATATGCCAATGTACTGTGTGTCAGTGATAAACTAAAATCAGCCATGGCAGTATATTGGTTGGGCTCTACAAAGAACACACAGATGAGCTCCTAACCACCACCTTCCACTGAACCTTCCCCCCCAAGGGGCCTTGAGTAACGTGATGCGGGAGTGTGAGGTACAGTACTGGCGCTGTTGCTGCAAGCCATTCAGTTTTTATATAGAGCGGGTCTAACTCACTCATGGGTAACACACGGCACAGGGCCAGAACTGATTCAGGCCTGCAGCCCCCTCAAGGGAAAAACAAAACTCAGTAATGGTAAATGGACCTGTATAGTGCCTTTCTAGTCTTCCAACCACTCAAAGCACTTTCACACTACATGGCACATTTAAAGTCCATCCAAACAGAAACTAACTCATTCACACACCAATGACACAGCCTCAGGAGCAATTTGTGGAAGACCCACTCTACCTCTGAGCCACAGCCGCCCCTTGAGTCCATGTTTCCAACAAAATGCTATGTGTTACATCAGTGGCTCATATATATCAAACAATTGGCAAGATGTAGGCTAATTAAAAAATGTATACTGTATGAAAGTGGATTGTTTTATGTAAGTAATCTTTTCATTGCAATCTCAGAGTACATCACATTGACACATACAGCTGTAAAACATTTTCAATCCAAGTTCTTGTTTTAAGACCCAGGCCATCTGGGCTGGCAAATGCCCTGTTGTAAAGCAGTCTGTCATGTAGTTTAACATAATTCAACACTATGTGTTTCGTGTTATAATTCAACTTTGCAATAAGTCAGTATGGCCTTTTGGTCTTTGTGGTGTGTCTCTCAGCACTTTATTGCAAGGCTCCAGACATGGCAACAGCACAGTCACCCTGAAACTGTAGAGAAACAATGCTGTCTTCCACAAATGCTCTCTGTGACTTACCAGGCAAAGGTCCAGAACCAAAAGCAAGGAAGAAAGAGAGCATAATAGGATAGTAACGCTGCATAAATATCATACAAAACACAAATATATTTCTCCAAAAATAAATATGTAAATAAATAAATAACTAAAACACATTATGTCTGTAGTCTGTATGTCTAACAGTCTTCTCTTCTGATTAGCACATTTGTGAAAATACCAATACTTTCACTTTACGCTTGTGTGAAGTAACTTAGCTTCATACTTCAACACCTAATAAAGAAGAAGATATACTTTATTACACCCCAAAGAGGTCAAAGAAGTAAAATAAGAACAGAATCAAAAGAGGAAGTAGTACTAGTGGAAACATGACACATGTGCTTTCATAAAATGAAACAAACTCGGTTAAACCCAAAACATTCCCTTTTGTGGGAAAGTTCACCAATTCTATATTACGACAGATCTACTCACATGAAAATATATGACGCACTCAAGGAAAATGTAACACTGGAAGTTTGAACCTTTTAAAAGTCTTTAAAGTCCACATAATACTTCCATTTATATTGTCCTGTTCATAATGTAGTGCAACACACACAGGGACGGACCTAAAGAAATATTCATGGGGTGGCAAGAGGGTGGCATGGAGACTTCAGGGGTTGGCAGAAATATATGCTGATTTAATTAATTTACATATATCAGTATTTGCTTGAAAAAGGCCTGTTTGTAGATATTTGAACACAAAAAAACATTATTGTCAGCATTTGACACCACCATCACTTTTTATACCACCGTTTTAGAGCCGCCCCTGCATTCATGTGTGTTTGCCCCTGTATTATTTGTGGTGATCTTTGTCTAACTCCACTCGATCTTTCTTTTTCATTTATGTATTTTGCAGCAATATCTGCGGCCAGTAGAGGATGTGGCCTCCGCCCAGGAGGACTGCTATAAGTTTGCTGTGTCCCAGTCTAGCACTGGTACAGTGATGGGGGCTGTCATCATGGAAGGCTTCTATGTGGTCTTCGACCGAGAAAAGAAACGCATCGGCTTTGCTGTTAGCACCTGCCATGGTGAGGAGCACAGGGTGGAAGAGGAAGGGAATCAGAGAGCTTTATAGTGTAACATGTAAAAGAGGAAAAGAAAAATGTATTATTTATTTGTGATTATACACTAATGAAATGACTAATGAATTTTTTATCCCATTTGTGCCAGTAGATCCTCCTAAACGTTACACACTGGACCTTTGAGGATATCTCGCTTATGAATTATTTACATAAATAATAACACACAGTATCTGTTAACCTGATCTTTGTATTTCACATATACAAACAATCCTATTCTCCTGTTTGTAGTGCATGATGAGTTTCGCACCGCCTCTGTGGAAGGCCCGTTCCATGGTGTGGACCTGGAGGACTGCGGCTACAACATCCCTCAGACAGACGAGTCCACTCTCATGACCATCGCCTACATCATGGCGGGAATCTGCGCTCTCTTCATGCTTCCGCTCTGTCTCATGGTGTGCCAGTGGCGCTTTGCCCGCTGCCTCCACCCACATGGGGACTTTGCTGATGATATATCGCTCCTTAAGTGAAAAGGGGGGGGTGGGGAGAAGCGGACAAAAAGAGTCGTAGAGATCCACACTTGAAACGGAGATGGAATGTGGTAAAAGGGATGTACGTTGTTACGTAATATTGCCGCTGTTGAAAGAGAGCTACTCCAGGAATATAATACGTAAAGTATAGAAAATGCTGACATACAGTGAATACACAGTGAACAGTGGTGCCCTCAAATTGGAGAGCACTTGAGGATAACTAGAGCCATTACTAACCTGAAGGACAAACAAGAGAAAGTTGGTGTCATCAGCATCAACTTTGCCTGTTTAAGCTACCTATGCAGATCAGCATGGCTAGAGGAACGGAAGAAAAAAAAAATCTGCTATTTCTTATAAATAGTGTATAAATAGACCACAGGGATAGATTGGATTTGAAATTTGGAATCTGTTCATATTGGAGAGCTCCACACACAGATAATGAAAAAAAAAGACAAATGTTGCTTAATGAAGAAACTCATGAGCTGGACACAAGTTGAGAATTCACCATGTAGTCGGACCTAGTTTGCTATGGTATGATTTGAACATATGAGTGTGCGGTTACATGTGTGTGTTTATAGATCTACTGTTCGTGGCTTATGAGTGAATGAAGCAAGTTTGATATGTATGAGCATGCCTGTATGTGTGCACAGCTGTACTTTAAGTGAAGAGTCTAAAGAGAAGATTTAATGAAAATGATACTACTGAGAATGAATAGCGTCTATGAGGTTACACTATTTTGCAAATGCCAGCGAAGAATTCTGCAATGCAAATTAAGTAAGCATAAAGAAGCTAATTTGATGAAATAACAGATTGTATAACAGCATTTACTGCATACAGTCAGTTTTGCTTTGTGTTGAACTGAGACCACTGAACACAGTCAATATCAGATGTCACTTTTTCTTCTTATACTGATAGCTTAAATATATCTATTGTACACAAAATTGGTGCATTCCAGATCTTCTATTTGCGCAGGCACACACACACACACAGAATACACATTGCTTATCCTACTGCTGCACCATCTGATGATTTGCACATGTAACAATGCATTACATGTTAACAAACCAAGACTTCATAGGGCTTCTTTCATAGACACAGAAACAGCCAAACTCACTACATCTTTCAATGGGGACCATATATGCTTGGGGAAGGAAACCAGCCCAAACTATGTTATACACTGAAGAACACTATGTATGTCTACAAGGGACAGTTTATATTGTCCCTTAGCAAGCTGTAAATAGATAAACTCAGAACTGTATATTTATCTGTCAGGCTCTGGCAGCACTGTTGAACCAATAAAGTATTGTAACTGTAATGTGATTTTTTTTATTATTTCCCACTTAAACTAAGTTATAGACTGACATCCATTATGTTTGAAATGTACCATTTCTGTGCTAAAAAATAATGAAAATATCAAATTCATACAGTAGTCTGTATACCAGAAACTCCACAATATCAATAATTCTTGGTGATGTTTAGGGCATGGTATAGCTGTTCAGTACATGTTTTTCAAAGTGAGATCTCAGAAAAGGAGTATGATGAAGATGAAAGACCATTGTTATATTTTCTGCCATTCAGTGTCTGATTCAGTATGACCCCGCTTTAAAATCACTTCTTCCACCTTTTTTCCCAACATTTTTCATTTGTTGGCCTTCATCTCATGCTCTTCCCAAGGATGGATTATTGATTATTGCTTACGGCTTTGTGGTGATTTGAATAGTTGGATATTTGTTTGAAAATATGAAAATTCCAGTATCAGCTTAAAGTAGATGGATATTTAGTTGGGTCCTCCATTAGTCAAAGTCAGCTTTATTGTCAAATATGCTATACATGACATACAGCACAGATGAAATTTCAGTCCTCTCGAAACCACAGTGCAAACAGGCAATAAAAATAAAATAAATTAACGTTTAGTCTCTGTTGTTAACTTATATGTCTATATATTAGACAGTACGTCCTGTATTTAGACAACCTGGGGGTTGGGACCCCCCTGGGAGTTGCCAAACTTCATTGGAGGTCACAAGGTCTTCCTGAATTTTAAGGTATGCTAGAAAACTTAAATAATATACACAGTAGGCCTATACTTTGGCATTGGTTCATTTCTGTAAGAAAAGTAGAGTTGTATAGAACAAGGCACAGCGTAAAGTACAAGAAAACATTGGGGCAAAAAAAGCCTATTAAGGTCTGTAAAGTGTTAAAAATTATTTAAAAAATATAATACAGACAGATAATTGTATAAAAAGCTCTCTAAACAGGAAATAAAGTGCTCAAAATCTTCCAAATCACTCTATTTTACACAGACTTCTTGCAGTTACTGAGTTCATTATTCGACATGATGTCGTGGTTCAGAGTCCGCTGTGGCTCTGGCCAATCAGCTGGCACGCAGGACGACGCCGTAACAACTGTATGACGTAGTACGTATTGTCGAGACTTGTATGTTACCGGAAATAGATGACAAGCGCCACATTAACATATTCTTAAATGCCACAAGGAACAGATGAGAAAACAAAGTCACAGAAAGGTAAGATGTCACTTCATTATGCAATAGATTCCGCGTTACTTATTCGTGCTGTGATATTTCTCAGTAGTTAGCGTCCGGACACTGAAGCTAACTTACTATGACAACAACAACAACGCTTCGTTGTTAAACTCGAGTCTCGCTCCTAACGTGTTGTTCTGACTTTGTTATGTTGTGTGAATTTTTCTAGCTGTATCGTTGTCCCAGTCGCTCGTCAAACGACTAACGCGTAACCAGCTAGCTGCCCACTAGCTAGCACAGGCTAAATGAAACTAAGCAATCAGCAAAACTGAAAGCTAGCTGACATTAGCTGTCACGGAGCTGAGCAGGTTGGATTATAGCGCGTATCAAAAGCTTTCCTGTGTGTGAGGAGAAGCACACGAGTAGGTGAATGCCTCTATACTGTCTTGAGCTGTGCTGTGTGTGTTGAAGGACGTCTGTTGAATAACTCGCCATGTAGCGGTGTGTGTTTGTGATGATACGGACGTAAGTTAAGTTATTCTTGTGTTGTTATATTATTGTACGACAGGGACAGATGTTTGGCTCCAGAGGTGCAAGAGTTCGGTGTTTTGCTCAAGACAGGTGGGCGTTGATGTGATGCTTGAATTGTTTTGATATAATGGGTCGTTTTTATATAAACCTTTAATTCCAGCTCGTGTGTGTGTGTGTGTGTGTGTCTCTGTCCTGTGTGTGTGTGTGTGGTGTGTGTCTTCTGTGTGTCTCTGTCTGTTGTGTGTGTGTGTGTGTGTGTGTGTCCTCTCTGTGTGGTGTGTGTGTGTGTGTGTGTGTGTGTGTGTGTCTCTGTGTGTGTCTGTGTGTGTTGTGTGTGGTGTGTGTTGTGTGCTCTGTGTGTGTCTCTGTCTTGTGTTGTGTGGTGTGTGTGTGTATCTGCTGTGTGTGTGTGTTGTTCGTCTGTGTGTGTGGGTGTGTGTGTGGTCTCTGTTGTGTGTGTGTGTGTTTGTGTGGTGTGTGTTGTGTGTGTGTCTTGTGTGTGTGTGGGTGTGTGTGTCTTCTGTGTGTGTGTGTGGTGTGTGTGTGGTGTGTGTGTCTCTGTCTGTGTGTGTGTGTGTGTTGTTGTGTGTGTGTCGTGTGTGTGTGTCTCTTCTGTGTTGTGTGTGTGTGTGTGTGTGTGTCTCTGCTTGGTGTGTGTGTGTGTGTGTTGTCTCTGCTGTCTGTGTGTGTGTGTGTGTGTTGTCTCTGTCTGTGTGTGTGTGTGTGTGTGTCTCTGTCTGTGTGTGTGTGTGTGTGTGTGTGTCCTGCTGTGTGTGTGTGTGTGTCTCTGTCTGTGTGTGTGTGTGTGTCTCTGTCTGTGTGTGTGTGTGTGTGTGTGTGTGTGGCAGTTGTGAAATCTGGATGACTTCATTGTGATCTTGTCATTCCCCTTTTTAATTGAGGGTTCAGAGTCAGCTTATTTGACTTCCAGGAGAAATACTTAACTGAAAGATTATTACATTTACATTCACTTGCATTGAATGCAGTCTGTAGTCAAGGCTGCATCACTGCTTCGGGGCCAGAGAGCCCCAGGCTCACACGGTGCATGTCTCAAAATAAAACTGTTTAGGTGAATTAGCCCCATTTATTGAGAGACAGAACCTGGAGTAGTACCAGGTCGTGTCCCACAACAGGTGTACTGGTTGGTTTCTGGGTAAATTGGCTGCATGTGCTGTTCTGGGAATAACAGGTTGATCCTGCTGCACTGTGAGCTCCAGGTAGACTTTGAATGTTCATTGGCTGCTCTCCTAAAATCACAGCTTAAGTATCCTGCATGGATAAACTCTCCACCGTTTCATACCAAAACAAGGCTACGGTTAGGGAGGGAAACTAAGTGATGTTCTGACTAACAGTGCTAATAGAATAGCATTCATGTGTAAAAGTCTATTCACAGTCGTCAGTGCAGGAGCTTCAATGTAACCACAGAGCGCTAATCGAATGTGCCGCAGCCCCAGCTCTCTGAACTGGCGTCCAGTTAGCGCGATGCTGTGAACTTAATAAGTGCTCTCTGAATGCAGCACACAGATGATGAGCGACCAACCACTCGTTCTCAGGTTGTTCTCACTACTTACAAGACCGTCTTTTCTCCTGTCTTTGTCTCACATCCAGGTTGCTGTTCAGATGAGGAGGGCTTGCTTGATTGACCCTCTGTGTCGCCCTCCGTTGCCATGGCAACGCCATATTTTCCCACGTTCCTGATCCTCCTCTTTCTGTCCTCCTTCACCCTCTTGCTTCTGACCCTCCTGCCCTCCGTCGCCCCATCGATTCCCTTTTCCTCCTCTTCTCCTCCCTCACCTTGGCCGTCACCGTCCTGCGGCCTGGGTCAGTCCTGGGCTGTCCGGATCCATGCTGGGCCACATCATGAGGAAGAAGACAGTGAGCAGAGCTCTGTGCACCTGGATGCTATAGCCAGCAGGGTACAAAACCTCCTGAACACTTTCTGCCGATATTTTAATCCATAAAGAAGAAATATGTTGTGACATTTTCCAAATCAAACTGAATGTTGGAGGGCTACAGTATCTGTTTACTGATTGTGAGACTGATTTGGGAGAATGACACATTCGGTGTGGCCTCGTTTCTTGCGTCATAAGACGTAAACTGTCATTTAGTTTTTTTTAAATCCAACATATGTTTTAGTTGTTGGCTTTATGTTTCACGCTCCCCATTTGTACCCTATTTTCTGCAACAACCCCATTTCTCTGCAGGGATCACAGAAGTATCATCTAATCTGTTTTAAAGTTGCCTAGGTCAGGGGAAAAACACAAGTTGCCCACTTTTAGAAGTGTTGTCCCAGTTAAATTTGTACTCATCATCACTATTCTCTCCATCCCAGGTAGCAGAGCAGGCTGGGCTGCAGAACCATGGCCAAATTGGGCAGCTGGAAGGCCACTACTTGCTTTGTTCTGTCAAGCCCAGAACTGGATTTCTGGCTGGTGTTTGGAGCAAGAGTGTCCATCCTGGGGACGTCCTGGCAGCACACCCTCATGTCCTGTGGCACTCCCAGGAGAGAGTGCTTAGCCGCTCGAAGAGATCAATTGCCTTTAACGATCCCCGCTACCCTAAACAGTGGCACCTGGTGAGAATCTGTACTATTGTGTATCTTTGTTACTTTCTTGCAAGACTAATTTACTCGTCTTGCCCTACATTAGCGCTTAAAATTAATAATTCATGAGACAAAATAATCCGTGTAATAGTCACTATTGATTTAATTTATTTATTTTTCTTCAACACTAGCACTTTATGTACAACTAGTCTAGCAGGCAGCCAGTCAGGAGCTATTTTGTGCTTTAATTTACTTTTCAGTGAGAGTCCACTGTGGCTGGCAGGGGCAACGTTTAAGAGCAGGCACAGACTTTAGCCCCATTCAGATTTCACTGGTCAGTGATTTTAATCCCACCCCCTTTGATGATCTCATCCTCTCCTTACTCTTCCTTTTCTTGCAGCACAATTACATCAATAAGGGTATGGACATCAACGTAACAGGCGTGTGGGAGCGCAACATCACTGGCCGAGGAGTCACCGTGGTGGTGGTCGATGACGGGGTCGAACACACCCACCAGGACATCCAGCCCAACTATGTAAGTCAACCAGTGGCTCCATTGTATGATCAATGGATTGTCAATATGTCCTGCTACTTATCTATGAACTGTGTGTCTCACCTCATAGACATTTTTTCCAACAATCATTTTTCAACCCTGTCAGAGTCCAGAGGGCAGTTATGACCTGAACTCCAACGACCCAGACCCCATGCCTCACCCGGATGTCCATAGCGACAACCACCATGGGACGCGGTGTGCCGGTGAGATCGCGGCTGTTCCCAACAACAGCTTCTGCGCTGTAGGGGTGGCCTACGGCAGCAAGGTGGCAGGTACTGACAAGATCATTTAATTTGGAACTGTTGCATATGCCAGTGTTAAAAAACCACTGAGTCAGACGCTGAGACTTTGGGTAAATGTGTGTGGTGAAACATCTCTCGCTCTGTTCAGGTATCAGAGTTTTGGATGGCCCGCTGACAGACAGCCTGGAGGCCATAGCCTTCAACAAGCACTACCAGGTCAATGACATCTACAGCTGCAGGTAACAAACAGGTCTCTTTCTGGTCCTAAAGTATTTCCTCTAGGAAAGTCAAATATCTCAGATGTGTATGTGTGCATTGTGTGGCTATATTTCCTGTGTAATTTCACAGTGCCTTAATACTTCATTGTGAAAGTCTTTTGGATTCTGATTTAGCCTCTTGTCTGCTCTAGTTGGGGTCCAGATGATGACGGACACACTGTGGATGGACCCCATCCCTTGGGCAAGGTAAGAGAAAGACAGTTAGTGTGGAGTACCATTTCTGTCCTGCAGGGGGCAGTACATTACAACAATGTGGTGCAGACATGTATAAAAACACTATGTACAGTGCTTTCACTTCCCTATTTTCATCATATCATAATTTATTTTTCCTCCACAGGCGGCGCTGCAGCACGGGGTGATTGCAGGCAGACAAGGCTTCGGCAGCATCTTTGTGGTTGCCAGTGGCAATGGAGGTCAATACAATGACAACTGCAACTATGACGGCTACGCCAACTCCATCTACACCATCACAGTCGGTGAGATACAGAGCTGTGTGTCTGTGTAAGTCTGTAAGTTCAATTGTGGTTTTGGTGTGGACATGTGCACATAAGCAATCATTATGTGTGTGTGTGTGTG
>NW_023340257.1:6375847-6378412 GCF_004916995.1 Morone saxatilis | reverse complement strand
ACACACACACACACACAAATGATGACTATACCAGAGAATGGATGAATAGTCTCATAAGGAACAACAGGAAAGCAGGGAGTCAATGATGACCTACCCAAAGCTGGAAAAAGACATGAAAGATGATGTCACACTGTGGAGTTGGTCCAACCACAATGAATCAGGCAGCCTTCACACCTAACCTACTTGGTTTGTTAAAAAAAACTTTGGTGTGTTCGTCAGTAGTGATTTGGTTTCTTTAGGCTGATATGAAAAGTGGAAATCCTTCTCTGACCACCTGAAAAGGAGGGTCTCCTACGAAAAACCATGTATTTCCCTTTTTGTTTGGACTTCCTCTTGAAGCCTGCACATACCATATTCTACACTCTGAGAGGATTTTAAGTGATCTATAAACTTAGAATGTAGAATTTATTGTGACAAATGTTTGAAAGCTTGCAAAGAGGAGCCCCACGTCAGGACAAGCAGAGACTATTTTCATCCGAAAGGATGACGAATGATGACAGAAGTAAGGGCCCATTGAAGCCGCTGACCTCTATTTGCCGCTGTTTGCGGGGGTCACCATGGCAACACAGTTTGGACCTGGGATGTCATCGCCTTGGGGAGAAGAGCTTAGCCAGGGTAGGCTCTCTGGAAAAGACAGATCCACCACTGACCACAGTATACTCACAGGCCAAGTGCTTACCACACACTGCCTATTAGTGTATTATTCTGGAGAACCCATTTAGAGTCCACCAAGAACAGCTGCCTTCACAAATGCATTTTATCACGGTGTTCATCACAGGGCCTGGAAAAGTCACAAGATGGGGAATTCTATGATTACTTATAGATGGTTAAAATGCTGATTGATTGAGGTTTTTCAATGGACTGATTTGTCGAGGATTCTTGATTATGCGAGCCCTAAAAATAACTGAGGCTAACCAAAACATGACACATGATTATAGATTAAAGAGTTTCAGGTTTTAATGCGCCCTTTACTAATGGACGTTGAAATTGACAACACAACTGTGTAGCATGTTGAGGTACATAACTTGTCTCCAGATGATGCTGGTATACTCTCACCACATAGACAGCTGCTCCGGATGAACATCACAACCCCTGCTGGGAAACTCAGTGCATTCACAACACTGTACATTAGCTCCAGAGCTTCTACATGGCCCGAACAGCTGTTGGAAAAAGCCAACATGTCGTCCTCATGTAAACACGGATGGGCTGGGAATTCCTCAGGCTACATCGCTGTAGTCCCTCTGTCAGGCAGGCTGTCACTAATGTGTGTAGCAGCGGGTGGTGGACATGGAAGACATACGAGGAATGTTTGCAGTTGTCCGCCTTGCATGTGGATGGATTTGACTGTCTACTAGAGCTCACACACATAGTGATGAGAGACAGAGTTGTAGAACCAATATTATGTTGGCCTTTTTTTGCTTGCTCGTAAAGTTAATCTTCTCCATAAATCCTTCCTCTCCTACCTCTGTTTTGGGCAACCATTAACGTCATTATTTTAAACTTCTCTTCGCTTCCATTCTCTGTGTATATACATTTTTATTTGCCTACTCTTTTTATCTTTACTTCCTTTCATCTCTTTAAAAGCTGAATCTCCCCAAGGGCTTTAAACTCTGTACAAAAACAGTATTGAACTCTGGCCACCCGCATTAAAGCAAATGTTGTTTTATAATGGTGGCTCCATGATGCTGGTGCCTGAGGACGTGTTTTTTGCTGCTAGTTTAGTTATAGAAACTTCATGCTAAACACTAAGTTTGTGTTGGATATACCTTGTCAAGTATGTGCCTGTATTCACTCAAGTGTTAGTGTATACTTTTGTGTGTGGGTGTTTGTGTTTGGCCTCCTGCCCAAGCGGTTACCGCTTTGGCACTGCTTATACTTGACATAAATCTCCATGGTCGTGTCCTCCACACTCAACCCATCTGTCTGTCTCTGCAGGTGACGTCAGACTGGTCCATGCAGGAGGCGACGGGCTGTACGGAGGGCCACACCGGCACATCTGCCGCGGCCCCCCTGGCGGCAGGAATGGTGGCCCTCATGCTGCAGGTCCGTCCCTGTCTCAGCTGGAGGGATGTCCAGCACATCATCACCTTCACCGCCACAAAGGTAGGCCTGATGAAACTTCTTATTGCATCAGTTATTACTGTATACAGGCCTGTGTAAACTTCACTCCCGGGTTGGCCAGTTACATATACAATCAATGCAAAGACGTGAATAGATACATCCTTCCTGATAAACTTCAACTTTTAGAATTCATTCATTCATTCATATTCTGCATCAAAACATTTCTTTTTTAGTCACTGCCACCAGCTGTCGAGCAGAATAGTACAGAAACTTGCAGCAGGACTGTGTATGGCATTGCCGTCGTGCTTGCTCTATAGCACTTCTAGTGGTCAAAAACTCCACTGGGTAGCTTTAATCTGAACGAATGCTTGAACCTATTATTTGATTATTTTCGTTGTGGATTTATCTGCTGTTTATTTTTACTAAATAATTGTGTGTTATGTTAAATAAAAAAAAATAAAAATCACAATTACAGGTGCCTGGTTAGCTCAGTGGGTAGAGCTG
>NW_023340257.1:6374280-6375744 GCF_004916995.1 Morone saxatilis | reverse complement strand
TCTTCAGCTGTCACTATCATAAAGGCAACAAAAGCCCAAAAAATACTTTAAAACTTTTTTTTTAAATCACAATTTCACAGAGGCAAAGGTGTGCTCAGATTTCTTGGATTTGCTTGTTTTGTCCAACAAACAGTCCAAACCCTGAAGATATGAGAACATGTTAAAAAGAAGCAGTAAATCAAAACATTTTAGAAGTTAGGGAGTGAGAATGATTTTGCTAAATGAATTACTTTTACTATTGTTAATCAGTTATCAAATAATATGATACATTAATAATAACTTAATTGTTTCAAAAGTACTAACATCACTGGTGTGTAGTGTTTAATGTATTTCAGATAACATGTCTCATTTCGTTCAGTTAGCGGTTTTGTGTCCTTTCCAAGCAATAGTGATAGGAGAATAAAACTGATAACGTAGGAATAACAAAATCATTGTGGCTAATATGATTGTTTGTTTTCTTATCAGGAGTTAGATGAGAAGGTTGATACTACTATCATATCTGCAGCAGCCAGTTAGTATAGCTGAACTGCATAAAGTAGCCCGGATAACTAGTGGGCCCTCTAAAGCTCACTATATCTCTTCATTTCTTTTAACAGTGTGACGACAGTGCAGACTGGAAGATGAACGGAGCCGGTTTTGCTCACAGCCACCAGCACGGCTTTGGTCTGCTTAATGCATGGAGACTCGTCAATGCTGCAAAGGTAGGGCTGCAACCACGAGCCATTTATATGTTCAATTCATCTATTCATTATTTCTATAATTATTTTTTTAGTCCAGGAAATTACAAACATGATTGTATAATTCCCACCACAAGCTAGCACCAGAGACCAAAGTTCTGTCTGTTCTCTCTCTCAGGTATGGGAGTCGGTGCCATTCCTTGTGTCCTATCAGAGCTCAGTCCTGAAGGAGGACGCATCCATCCCAGTGAATTCCGACGCGCTGATCCGCACCTGGACAGGTAACACTGTCCGCTCCTCTCTCACTCTCTCAGCTCTGTTTTGGCCAGCTGCTTGTTGAGTTTACACACTGCACTACGTAGCTGCCTCCCTCCCTCCTTCCCTCCCTCCTTCCCTGCCTGCTCCTCAGTCAGTCTGCCTCTCCATATTAGGTAATGTTCTCTTGTTTGTGTGTTCCTGCGTCCACGTTGAAATACTGGGTGAGAGTTTTCCAGATTGCATTTCTTTTTCATTCCCCTCCCCCTCCAATCTGTCTCTGTATTTTACAACCGCTCTTAGTGGCTTTTGTACCTTTTTCCCTTCTCCGCACTATGATTCGCTTATATTCGACTGTCTGTGTATGTGATCTGTCTTTCCTTCTCTCCCTCACACACACTTTTTCACATAAGCTCATGGTGACCTCATTCTAGCAGACAGAAACTTTTTCTTCTCCCTCTTTTGCACTCCTCCCTTGATCTGTATCTTCCCTCTTTTATGGCCTCGTCACAGTCAGGGGCACAGCCTCTCT
>NW_023340257.1:6372421-6374261 GCF_004916995.1 Morone saxatilis | reverse complement strand
TGTGTGTGTGTGTGTGTTGCAATAGGAGTTTCTTAAGGACGAAGCAAAGAGTTGCTGACAGACTTACCAAATGTGTCTGGGCTTAATTTCAAAAAGAAATTAAATCAACTCAAACTACTATAATACACATTTTGTCATTTAATCATCTGTTCAATCAGTCTAGGTCAAATCACCGACAGGCTTTTTGTCACTGACAGAGTTCAGGTCTGCCTGTCATGCTACTCAGCAGTGTTTGTTGTTGTAGTTTCTATGTGTTTTGGCTGCCTTATTGGCTAATGCACTGCCCCTTAATCATTTCAAACTGCTTCCCATGTGAACACAGTCGCCACAGATGTGTGTTTATGCACATGCACACAGTGACTGGCTTTGACCTAGTAATGACGAGTCACATCCCCATGGTACTGTCAGTCCAGCTCGGGGCAGAGGGGGAGGTAAATTGGTTTAGGAAAAGATGCAGCAGTTGCACAAGTGTGTGTGTTTCTGAGTGAAAGACGAGTATATATGTGTGTGTGTGTGTGTGTGTGTGTGTGTGTGTGTGTGTGTGTACAGATGGTCATGCCACTGAAGAGCTGAGGCTTTGGGCTTTTCTGACGTGAAGGAAAGCAAAGGAGAAAGATTGTGAGGTGGTTTAAACAAAACAAAAGTGACACGTTCAGCATTCGGCTGGAATTTGTTCTGAAAAAGAGGACAAAATGTGCAGCTACAGTGAGCAGCACTAAATCTCTCCTCTCCTGTCGACAAAGCATGCTCAGAGTTTATGATCACATATAGAATTTATTTTAGCGGCCCACCCAAATAAGTTTGCCCCCATGCTAAAAAGATTTTTTTTATAAATTTTTTGTCTTCTTTCTTTCGTTTTGTTCAAAAATCGTTATTTGCAAGTTTGCAAAAGGTACAAATTCAATACCTGCCCTGCATCCACGTCCTCCCTCTCTATGGTTGCGTCCCTTTTAACAGCCCCCCTCTCACACCCTGAGGTCTGCTATGGCTTGGCCATAATAAATTGAGTAAGGTGTAATGTACAGTGTTTCTCTGTTTATGAGAGACCACAATCTCCAAAGTGTCATGAAAATGTGTTGGCCATTTTTTGGTGCAGTTTCACAAGGTGGTTTCACTGCGGGCGGAGCTGAGCCCCTGCACACAGAGCTCATCAGAGTGGAGGAGAGACAGGGGTGAGAGTTACCCAATAGTTTGGGTTTAATAAAGCAGTTACCGATCAGTTAAAACATGCCTTGATCTGCCCTGATACTGATCTTCGAGATCGGATTGGGAAATCCCCGGCGTTTATGGCTTTCTAGTAAATAAAGTCGGCACATATTACAATTTGGACTTTGAACTGACTGTTGCAAAACTAATGCCGGGTTCATAAAACTCTGTTGCAAAACATAAATGAAGAAGCTGTTGGTTTGGGTTCTAAGAGGAGCGGATGGTGTTTTCCTATGCATTGCATACTAACACATATTAACCTGAATGTGTCAGATGGTTTGTTACATAAAATCTGGGAAGTTGTTGTTGGGATCTGTTTGGCGAAGGACAGGCACTTTTAGAAAGTCCATGGCAGGTGATTGGATCTGTCTGTCAGGGGCGAACTTCAACCAATCAGGTCAACCAACCATTTAACATTGTCAAAGTTAGGAGTCAGGAGAAGCGCAAAAGAATCTTTTCCATCGAGAAAAGTTTTCAGTGCTGTTCTTTGCTCTTCCTTAACGAAGAAATACGGATCTACTTCTGATATAGATGATGCTAGCAGCAGCTAGGCTTACATCTTGAACAGCCGCCTTTGTTGTTTGGATTCAAGATGGATTCTCACATGATCTCAGTCCAGCTGCCGTGCAAAGTG
>NW_023340257.1:6363315-6372414 GCF_004916995.1 Morone saxatilis | reverse complement strand
AAGTGCTTCTGTTACCTGGACAACAGTCTGGAGTATATTACTGATATAAAGCCTCTTGATGGGAGAGAGTTTATACAGCCCTGCCCTTCTTTCTTTTTTCTCCTTTCATTTTGCCCCTCCACACTCAGCCTCCACCTTATTTCACATCCTCTGTACTGTTTCCTCCTCTTGTCTCCATCTCCTGACCGTCTCTCCCCTGCCTCTTTCTCTACCTCCCTCTTTTTGCTCTACATTTCTCTACCCTGACTCTCTGTCTTTCCTTCCACACCTCTGTTTACACTCCTCGCTCCCTCGTCCCTTTGCGTCCGTCCCTGCCCCGAGGATGTATGCAGCCCTACATGGTCAGAGAGCACCATGGCTCATTAGCAGTCCGAGCCCAGGAAATACCAAGAAATTACCAGACACTTGCAGTGGGAGGGTGAGAGGTGGTCCCCTGACTGACTGATACGAGTTTTAAGGAGAGAAAGTGGAGAAGAAAGATCCAGAGTTTTGATGGAAAATTGATTTTTAAATTGCCATGACACCATAGTTAACTACCTTAGTCTCCCCTTATTGTATTCCTCAGCTAGCAGCTTGTTTTCTCTCTGTATGACGTGCATTTAATGTGCAACATAATCATGTAAGATGAACAAATTCAGCTCTTATATTACCACATATAGGTTTAAAAATGTTTAATATATATCCTTATATTTATAATGCAACCATTAGTATTTGGTGATCAATACAGTTTTGTCTTATTAGAGCATCCATCTTCATACATTGCTTGTACAATTTGTACATTTCTCCTAAACAGAGTATTTGCAGGTCTTGAAAAGCTGTTAAGACCTAGAGCATGCACTGTCACTACTGCTGCCTACAGTAACTAGAAGCTCCTTGTCTCTTTATGACACTCTTTAAGTGTCAGTTTTATGTAGGACCAGGTCGCATTCATTTAATTAGTTCTATCTTTTGGGAAGTACTGAAAAACATAATACAATAATGAATAATTCCAGGCCATATCCTACCTACTGGCTTTCCATCATACTTTCATACTCTGGCTGGTATGAAAAATGTTAAATTGCATTTATTACTATGTGTAGTATTAGGAATGTCTTAAAAAGTCTGTAATTTAACTTACCTGCAGTACACTTATTAAATTACATTTTTCACATATTCTTCAATATGTTTTTCATTTGTTTTAATGAGAAGTCAATTTTTCCCATTTACAGGCACATGACTACCCTCATAAATCTAGGTAATGGTCAACACACACACACACACACACACACACTAAGCTGCTCTCTCCGCTCCCTCAGTCTCCACTGCTGATCTGAGACAGTCTGGAATGGAGACACTGGAGCATGTGGCTGTTACCGTGACGATAACCCACCCTTGCCGTGGCAATTTGCAGTTTGACTTAGTCTGCCCCAGTGGTATGACATCAGTCATCGGGGCACGTCGTACCATCGACAGGTACGCACATACAAACCCATGCATAGGTATCAATATAAGAAGAATGAAACATTAAATTAGTAGTAATTAAAGGGCAAGTGAGTTCAGTTTCTTAATTTACTAAGTAGAGGAAAGTTGGGTATTCTAGCTACAAAAGCAAATAAGAAATGATCATATATAACAGTACCTTAGATGTAAAATAATTGTTTTTGACTGCAGTCTAATTAAGTTTGTGTTTGTCACACAGAGACCCTGCAGGCTACCAGGACTGGACTTTCTCCACTGTGCGCTGCTGGGGAGAGAAAGCTAAAGGCCTGTACACCCTCAAGATATCAGACCAGAGTAAGACACTGCTCACACACTGACAAACTGACAAATACTGCGCAGTGTCAGCAATGCAATGGGAATGTCTTTACACACACACTCACATGCCTGTCTCTTGTATGGTATTGTTTACGTTGTTTTCCTTGGGACCTCATAAACCTGCCCACACTGACTCTTCTCTCTGCTCCTGTAGAAGAGAAGATTGAGCAGTGTGTCGGTGTGGGAGTGTTGAAGCAGTGGTCGTTGACCTTGTATGGCTCCTCTATGACCGCGAGTGAGGTCAAGGAACGACAGAGGTAAAGCCGTCTGGTTTTGAGATGATCTGTTTTATTGAATGCTTGTTTTGTTCCCTCCCTGGTGCATTAGGGCTGTTTGTCCTGGACTTTTGTGGTTTTCATTCCAGTTTTAATTATATGTTGCATATAATTGTTGTAGTGTCTTTAACGATAAGCTTCCATTTTATTGTGTCACACTCAATTAATCCTATCAAGTACTTCTAACCTGAATCCAGTGATAAAGTTTGGCTCAGTGTTTTGACTGCTTGCTGATTGGCTGTGCATTGACTGACAGGCTGGTGGAGGAGGCTATGAGTGGCAAGTATCTGGACAGCAGTTTCTCTCTGCCCTGCCCCCCAGGACTGAACATCCCTCCAGAGCTCGTCAGCCCCTTCACCTCCAACAGCCTCAAGGTAAACTGTGCACAGTCCAGAACCAACACCACACATGTTTACCATGTCTGTCTTATCTTCTGTCAGACCCAGAGGCCAGGACCGTTTTCTTTTCACTCTTACAGAGTCAAAGGAATTCACTAACTTCATTTTTCAGAGTTCTATTCCCCACAGGGACGGTACGGAATTTGATGCATTTTCTGAAATCAGAGAACATCATTACTTTTTTTTTTTAAACAAAAGTTTTCACAAGAACAGACAACTGACCACTTTAGAATTGCTGTTTCTGAAATATACAGTATCTTATCTATCTATTGAGGACATGTACCCGTTCTGAGCTTCAGCAAAACTTCATCTCAGGCTGCATTCAAGTTATACCCGTTTCATGAAGACTGGTACACCTGAACCCCAGATATTTATGTATATCCATATGACCAATATCTTCTTATTTGACCTGA
The DNA here is from genome assembly GCF_004916995.1 of Morone saxatilis. Lineage (NCBI taxonomy): Eukaryota > Metazoa > Chordata > Actinopteri > Moronidae > Morone > Morone saxatilis. The sequence continues at coordinate 6,369,534 of NW_023340257.1, read as the reverse complement.
CATTTTAACCCAAAAATAATTATTGGACCTGTGGAAATAAGGGCGGGTTGCTGTCTGGCAGGAGATCCTGCCTGCTATTTACCATTTGTGGTAAAAAAAAAACAGTTTTTCACCTTCATTCAGGTAGTGAATCTAAAATTAAAAGTGATTACTAGGTTAAAAGTGAAGTTAAAATGTTGCTTGTAATATTTCCAAAATGCATGCATCTTTTAATTAAGTTAATTAAGTAATCTTTTAGCAAAGATGCTAATTGGTCCCGTAGACATCCACTAATAGATCCAAACTGTCTTTATAAGACATAAAAAAAACATTTATATAAGTCTGGTTAAAAAGGAATATTCTCCAAATTATTCTTTCAACCAAACCATGAAGGAATAATAAGTCCCTAGTGCTTAAAGTTTGTCAACATTTTTTCTATCACTCTTTTACTCTCCTTTTCCCCTCTTTGTAGCCATTTTTATGCTCATTCATGCTTTTCTTCCTCCTCATCCACACATGCATCCATCAGTGAGTGGCTCTGCTGTTGTGATTTACCTCCTCTGTCTCTCTCCTTTGTCATCCACTCCAGTTCATCCTGTTGCTGGGCTGCTTTGCTCTTTTCTGGTCTCTCTACTGTACACTGGAGGTCACACTGGCCCCCCTGGACCTCAGGGGCCTCCTCTGCCTGCACAGGAGACGGGAAGGTCACCGGGCCAGGAGGGGGCGCCGAGGCAGAGGAGTGGAAGAGGTGTCGGTAGAGGAGGAGCTCGGGGAGGAAGACGAGTGGGACTCAGGGCTGGAGTTGCACGCAGTGCTGGACTCAGAGGCCAAAGTGGCGCTTTTAAATGGAGAGCAGCCGGGAACATAGTACTGAGCCAAGTGATGGGTATAAAACCTCTCACTGTCTGTACTCATGAGACGTCTCAGGCTTTAACCCTCTCCCCCCCACCCAGCCTCCAGTCAACCTTATGTGTGGTGGTTGGGGGTCACATTGTGGACTGCAGATGGACTTGACTGAAGAGCAGACTCTTTGTCTGTGTCTGCAGACCCAAACACGTGGCCTTTTATGAAAATCTGTGTGTATGTGTGTTTGTGTACACCAGGCCCTCAAAGGTCCTCATAAGTAGAGAAAACAAATCACCAAAATCTGTGAGTGAGGATATTTTGTTTGTTCCAGGGCGACATTTCCCATCAGGATTATGGTTAAGTTCGAGCATGTACTGGAAAGGGACCTAACAGGGTTTAATGTCCTAGTACAGTTGCATGTTTGCATGTGTGAACGTGTGTATACAGGCTTGTCTGTACGTAAATGTTTACCCAGAAAAGAACTGAGCTTACAGATTGTGGGATACATATCCAAACACCTGTGAGGTCCTTAAACCAAGAGAAAGATAAAAATGTGATGTGCACTAAAGGAAGGTATGCGTTTGCTGTGTGTGTGTGTGTGTGTGTGTGTGGATGTGTGCTGTGACATGAGTGGATGTGCAATATGCAAGGTCTTCCTTGAAAACGTGTCCTTTATATTGGGGTTCAAAGACAGTACTGAGGTTTTTAAGAATCTGATTTATTTTTTAGGTGTTATTTGATGCATTTTACTGTAAAGTCTGGGGTTATTATCTGTGGGTTATCAACCAACTACTGATCAATACTTGAAGTGGGATTTTCAAGTTTGGGATTTATATATGTATTTTTTTAATGAAGTGTAATATATACTCAATGTGTGCCTGCTGTACAGATTATATCAGCTCTGTTTAATGATTTATACAAGATGTTTTTAAGAATGTATTAAAGAGTTCTAATTTTTTTAATGTAAAGGAGTGAAGTTGGAAACTGTGTTTTGCTGTGCAAGTCACAGGTGATCTGGATGAAAATAAAAGACTGTTGACATAATGTCCTCTTAGATAGTTCATATGGTTCTTGTAGCACAGATACACACAAAATCACGCTTGCAGAATCATGCTATTGTTGTGTCATTATTACATAATTACAGTTGTGTGAAAATAGAGGTTTGTGTGTGTTGTAGCAAGAAATTTACCTTTAAGTGATAAAAATGGCAGAAGAAGTTTGTGAAACCCACAGGAATTTAACAAGACTGTGCTTGTACGTAGGCACAGTGGTGCTTTGGGCTAAATGCTATCGTTAGCATGCTAACTAATACTAACAAATGACTATGGTAATCTGATGATTTTAGCATGATGATGCTAAGCTTGTGATGTTTACCATTGTCACCATTTTAGTTTGGTTAGCATGCTCACATTAATTGGCGCTAGACACAAAGTACAGCTGAAGTCGATGGGACTCTCATTAGATTTGCAGGTATTTGGACATAAACATTAAAAGTATTAGCAACAAAATAGCAACATGTTCCTCTCCAAACCCAAAGCCAATAGCATGGCTAAAAACTATAACCAACTACAACTAATTTAAAACAGAAAAAGTGCACCTTAAATGTGTGCCACCTTTCAGATGTAAAAGCTCCAAACCTGCAAACTTGAACTGCCAGGAGGGAGAAATTGTCCAGATGATGCCTTTTTTTTGGAAGTCTGTGTTAAATCTATGGTAACGTTTCCATATGTACATCAAAAGAGTTACTGCTCGCTGTAGTTGTTCCTGTCTGTGAAGAGATCCCTTCTCAATGCAACTCTAATGAAAGAGATGCATTTCTCCACACAGGACTATGGATTCTTCTTTTTTACATGCCCTAAAGGGGCATTTGAGTATATAATATAGGTATAAAGAAACTATCCAGTCTATAATGATATTTTTCCTGATTCCCAAATTTCCCAGAATGATCAAATTGAGGTACCCAGAATCACAAAGTCAATTCAGACATGTATTTTAAAGTCATTATTTAATAAGACAATGTACAAAAATATTGACGCTGATACAGCAGGCGTAGCATTGTGGGAAGTGGCAGATGAAACTGGTCGGTTATCTGTAATATGAGTGCCGTTTCTTAAACCTTGTAGAAGGAAGGAGCAGGCAACTTTGGCACATGGTCATTTTGGAGTTTTTACCTCTAAGGCAATGCATTGGTCATTTTTATGGTTACTATTTTGGTTTAAGACTCCAAACATTCAGTTGTACTGGTCCTATCTGCAGTGGGGAAGACTAAGCATGGTGAGCTCTGAAATAGTCACCAGCATAAGCATCTACATAAGGGGTTCCGAGACCAAGCAAGTAGGGGGCACTTGTTAGAAAGTAACTACATTCTAAAGCAGAAAAGGTTTTAAGGTTGTAGTGGACCGGTTACAGGCTCTAAGGAAGTGTAAGGGGCTGAAGAGGTTTTGGGTATGTGTGGCACAGTGATTTTACAGGATCTGTCGGGGTCTTCCGTAGCTCATGCCCTCCTGACTGGCTCCCTTATTGGACCCCATCTGTAGGCCAATCACATTTTTGCCCGCCTTCAGCTGGTCATCGCTGAAGTCTCGCTTGTTCTCCTGTGCTTTCCTGCAAAGAATCATTGAAAATGTCACTAAATGACTAAGACTAAATTCCTAGTCAGAAGTTAGTTAGATAAAATAGTTTCCAATAATGGACTCACTTGAAGAACCAGTTAGGGTCTCCATTGTATGTGCCTTCATCCTTAGTGACGGCCAAGCTACCCAGAGCGGACAGGGTCCTCTGCACCGCCGCCAGGTCCTTACCTGTCCCACAAACACACATACAGCTATCATTATTAACCCTTGCATTAGTCACATTATGATGTTTCACTTCTTGTGCACTGTAAAGTTTGCAGTAATGGAGGAATGAACCCCATGAGACCCCTCTGACCTTCCCAAAGGTCCACGGTCTGGAACATGTCAGTCTTGGTGACACCGTACTTCTCGGCAGCATTGAGGAACTGTGAGATCTGCTCCATCTGTTTGAAGGCCATGGATGAGCTCTGGATCTTCTTCACAGGTTTGTCTCCGGAATACAGACTGTTAATCAGTTCGCTCAGAACCTGGGGAGACAAGATGGAGCGAGGGATGGTGGAAGAGAAGTTAAGGAAGGGGAAAAAAGATAATTAACCTTAAGACATCATAACAGCTTGAAAAAACAAGTGATCAGACTGATGCTTTGCACTTACACATCCGTCTTTCAGCCAGGCCTGGAATCCCATTTTGCCTGGCTCTGGCCTTCCCACGCCAGAGCCACACTGACGGCTGATCCACTCCACCAGAATCTGCTCCAGCTCAGGGTCATACTTGCTGTCGATCTTATCCTGAACCTGCCGGCTCATGCCGTAGGACGGTCCTTTGTTAGCCATGCCAGCTCCCTGAGAGGTGAGCGTGAAATGGAATGGAGGAATGGGGAAGAAAGAAGTAAGAGAGGTGGATAGAGAAGATGGACAGTGAAGGGAGATGGGTGAGCATGGCAGTGTGGGTAAGGAGACACAGAGATGTAAAGGAGAGTCAAAGAAAACAAGTTATAAAAAATGATCTCTGGACAGAGTATGAAATCTAAGTATATGTGATAATACGTGGTTTTCACCGGTATCACTCTTCCTTCATCCTTCCTCCTATCTTGACAATTTACAGCAGTGTGTATGTTCATGGTAACATATGGAGTTTATAAACTGTTATCTTGTGTGTTAAAATCCCAGTATTACTACCTTTTAGTCCGCAATGGTTGTTTTAGGCAATACAAACAATATCCAACACTCACATCACAATGCAGTAGTATTTGGATGTAGCCTGTATGCACAAACATGCATAGCTATGTGAATAATCTAGAGGAAGGAATATTTACTAAATACACACACACCAACATTTTTTACATATCTATATACTGTACATACACCAATATACACCAATACAAACATTGAGGACATGCAGGTCAAAAGCGTGTATATAAGCGTAAATGCTCAGCACTTAATTTAAATACCTTTCTCAGAACAGTGGCATTAACAGCGCTGTCTCCTAATGCACACCATTGAGCCCTATCAGTACCTGTGTCCGAGGCAAAGTGGTGTACAATGGGAGCTCTATATTAGCCAGCTGATTTTTTTTTTGCATAATTTTTCCTTAAACAGACACACACACTTTCTCTCTCTCCCTCCTCGCCTCTGTCAGCACATAGATCATTGCCAGCACTTTTTTATGCCTTATGCTTCTGTATTGCCTTTGGGCCAACAGCCAAGTGCGAAACCCATATCAAAGTGCTGTCTGCACCATCCAACCTTTGCTGCCATCTTGATGTCAGGTCACTTCAACTTCCTTTTCCTGGGGAGGTTCAAAGTTCAAATGTTAAAGGTCAAACCCAGGAGTTTACTGGAGGAGGCTCATCTCTGGCACAGGATGGGGAATGTTGTTATCAAGGGCAACAATAAACTTCTGTTTGTGAACAATACACAACCCTTTTGTGTATTGTTAAGTGTGTGGAGTCTTTTTCCATTGGTCACTGGATTTTTCCAACTGGTTGTAGTTTTTATTGCAAGTGACAGAATGTCACGATCGGCCAAGACTGGACTGACTTTTTGTGTTTCAAGTTAATTTGTCATATTACAATATACAAGCTAATAGACAGACAGGGACAGTAACTAGTACTAGTATTTGGCTAATACTAGAAGTTATTCTATCTCTCTTTATATTCTTTCTGTCCTTCTTTCTTTGCTCCCTTGCATCCTGCCTTCCTTTCCCCTTTCCATCCTTTTTGTCTTAGACTAATCTGAGGTCATGAAAATCCCCCAAACTGTAGATACAGAAAAGTACAAGGTGTGAACACAATGCTGACATATTCTGACCTTTAAAAGATGATATGGCGAACTTGCTAGCATGAATTTATCTGTTTGGAGTTTGTGTCCACCTGATAAACTTCCAGTCCAGTCCAGTATTATTCATTGTTATAATAAAAATATTATATATTATAAAATAGCTGCTCTTAGGGGAAGTATTTTTTTGTAATGCTAAATAAAGCATTTATAAAGTTGTTTCACCACTGCAAAAAGATATACTGCACGTCTGCATATTAGAGTCTGTGTGCCAACGGCATTAATGGATCCCTGCCCAGAGTGTCCGCAGAGTGTTACAACCAACCCTGTTTAATATTCTTTGCATTCCCTGTGGTGCTTGTCCAGACCGCAAGGAACCAAACACACATGCTGGGCAACACGCTCACTTACATACAACCACAAGTTCAGATACTATATTTTATCTTTGTCTGTCTGCCTTTCTCTCTCTCTGGCACGCACACGCACACGCACACACACACACACACACACACACACACACACAGGACTGGCGGAGTCCCAACTTG
>NW_023340257.1:6344656-6363215 GCF_004916995.1 Morone saxatilis | reverse complement strand
ATTATTACAGAGTAATGTTTGTCTGGTATGCCGTTAACTTTTCTTCTTTTTCCATTGGCCTCTAGTTCTTAGCCTCATAAACTACTCTCTGGACCACAATTGCAAATCATACACACTGCACTTTTTGTAGGGAAAGGAATAGAAGTTATGTTCACCACATTGTGCACTCAATGCCTTCTCGTGTCTTGTAAAGAGAAGAGAAGAGAAGAGAAAAAAAGAGAAGAGAAGCAAGTTCTGTCCTGTATCAGTCTGTATGTGTGCACTGCATGACAACCATACAAAGATCACATAATATTTTTGGAGGTTAAATAAGTCCATTAGGGCCTGGTCTCTATTTCTGGTATTTATGTGTATCCTGGGACCTGTGTGTTTTACTTGGGATCCGGCCCAGGTCCAATATCTCAGGACGATCTGCTAAACAAGCTTCTGTGCTGTCTGGCTGCTTCTTCTAAAGTATTTAAAGCAGTGTTTACTTGACGTATACTGTAATATAAACACACTCTGTAACAAACTCTCTGTAAAACTGCATTTTAGCATCAAGCAAGGGATGCTACATTGATATCTGCAACATATCATACCATTACTAAAATTATTCTTGCAGTAGTAAAAGTACTGCTGCTGCTAGTACAACTATTACTGGTATTGGTAGTTCAAAAGCCACCTCTGCTGAATCAACTTTTGCTGCTGCCACAATAGTTACTACAGTGAATCAAACATAGGATAAAACCACAGACTTAAAGTAAAGTAAAGCCTAAAAGGCCTCCTTTCAAAAGTCTGTTTCCCACTAACATGACTTCATCTCCTCTGTTCCTCCCTCCATCCATCTCTCCAGAGATCCAGTTGTGTTTTTCCTGTTCTGTTTCTCCATTACCATGGTAAACCTGCCTAATGCCAGAACAGGAAACCAGTGTGAGGGCTGTGGCAACTGTGGCAGCCTGAGGGGACATGCCGTCATGTGGCCGTGCTTTCTCTACAGTTAACCAGCTAACCACCATATAATGATTTGGTAGGAAACTGACGGGGACTTGTTCAGTTAACAGTCACTGTAACAGTAACAAAACAGTATGTGTAACATTTCAACTGCTTCGCTACAAAGCAGGGGCCTTTCCAGACTTTTTTGACTGGGGTGGCACAAGTAGGGCACTGATTTATGCAGGGGTGGCATGAAATATTTGTCTCAGCTTTATATATATTCCCAATTTATATGATTCTAATGCTGTTTAGGGACCCAAGTATGCAGAAGTGTTCCAATTTACTGGCAAAAAATAACACATTTATACCATATGCAAAAAAAGTATTTTCTTTTGCCCAAAACTGCAAGGGGTTTGCATAAAATGGGCATGTCTGCTTGTTAGTGAAAATGTCATGCCAGTTTTTTCATTGCCATAATTTTGACATTGTTGGTACCATGAACATGTCTAGTTTCATCACTCTAGCTTTAAAATGGAGCCCACTACAGTGGACACTGGAAGAGGTAAGGATAATGAAGTGGCACTTGGGGTGGCCAATCAGATTTCAGGGGTGGTCAGTGCTACCCCAGACTCCCCCTCTGGACATGCCCCTGCTACATGAACATACTAAACCTTAGCCACAGTGGTGTAGTATCAGTTGTTGAATCTCAACTAATAAACTGTTGAAATGTTACAAATACTCTATAAACTATCTGTATGCAGACTATCCAAAAAAAAAGTTAACCGATTTTATCCTTTAGTATAAGACTGTTAGACATTAGTTATGTCGGTGTCAGGGGAGTCATCTGGTTGAACGATGCTCTTACTGCTAGCCGATGTTCTGTAGGTTAACTACAAGCTCACAGTCAGAGCTCTTTTGTTACATGGCTCTGTCTTATGCCAGTTGCACAGAAATCTACTGCTTTGGTCTGAGCTTGCCTGACTTTTATGAGCACTGAAAGAATTTGTGAAACAGCTGCCAAGACGCTTCATGGTTCTGATTATTCTGACAAACTTTATAACTGCTGTGCATCTCAACTGATGTATTTCTGAAGTGTAGATAGTGCCGTCCAATTCAACTCATTGCCAGAGCCCCTGCACTATTACACGGATGTGGTTAGTTCCTGGCTTTATGTACTACTGTTTTCTGCTGTATTTATGTGCTGCCACGGGATTGGCAGTAGAGATAGTGTTATCTGCCTCTGCTGCTGCTGCTGCTGCTGCTGCTGCTCCCACTGGTACTTCCCTTCTGTTACTGCCAGCCTGGTTTTACTGGAATCACTGGGTGTGCTGCCATCTTTCATGATTCACTTGTGATCTTCAGTCCAAACATCACAGCAAGCTTTAAGATATCGCATATGTTTTCTGTTATGAAACATCCCTGTTCACAATGAAAGTTTGGAGCTTAAATGTGTTTATCTGCATCTCTGTCATCATTAAGTATGAATACCTCTCATGCTTCCAAAGCCCATGTATGGCAGTGGATCATTTGCTTGTGCAAATAAAAGTAAGCACACTGACAGAGATATGCAACACCGACTGGCTCACCTCTCTGCTTCTCCTCTCCAGGCTTCACATGTAAAATGTATTAAATAACATCTGAATCACATAAAGGATAAACAGTGAGTCCATTTGCAATGAGACAATCCTCTGTCACAATTCGGTTATTGTTGAAAATCCAAATGAAAAGCAGCCGGCTTGCATTTGGCCAGACTCCATATCAAAACTGCAGGTTTTAACAGATGATTATTATGTTGAAAAAGTGAATAACACCTGATTGATCACATTCTTACAGACATAATTACCCACATAGGATGTGATATAACTCAAACCAAAGATACTCACATAATCAACAGAAACAACTTTAGGAAATCTTAAATATTCTCATGTTACAGGAACTTTTTAACTCATGGTCAAGTGCAGAAGCATCTCAGTGTGTATATGTCTATATATCTGAATCATTGGACCTTTGAATGATTACATTTCTCTTACTTCTGCTTTTGTTACCTTATAGTGAAACGCAGGAGATGAAGGACACATATACATATTTGAATACACTTATATATACACTTGGAAGGCCTCAAAACGACTGACTGAAGGATCTATAAAGTGATGGCCCCTTGAGAAGCCACCTGCCACTTTGGGATTAAATGTCCCAAATCCAGTTTAAGAGCTGTATCATATCTAAAGGAATAAAAGTAAAGTATACTCACTGTGTGAAGGAATAGGTCAGTTCTCTGCTGGCTACTAGTGCAGCGTGTAGGGTGAGTGTGGACGCTTGACTGAGAGTTTGTATATGCCTCTCAGGGACCTCCCTCTCAAAAATGCCGGCTTAAAAGGAGCAGATGAGGCAAGATGACTTCACTATAGTCTACAAAGAGAGAGAGAGAGAGAGGGAGGGAGGGAGGTGGAAGGAGGGAGTATGACGGAGAAATAGGAGGGCGAGTGGGGAAGGAAAAAAAGGAAACTTCATCCTTAAAAGGGCACTGGCCTTTCAGCAGCTCCCTCTCCCTGTCTGCGCGTCTCTTCCCCTCACGTCTAGTTAAAAAGCCCAGCCTTATTTGGGTAGAGCTGTTCTCTGTAGAGGAGAGACAGCAGCCAGGCAGCGTTGGTTTGGTCAGCAGGAATTCTCCAAATACTTTCACCACATCCCTCCCTGTTCAAAGTGGCAGCATGATGGTGAGGGAGAGGATTTGGCTGACAGAAAGGGAGAGAGGGAGGAGCAGAGATGCAGAAAGAAGAGATGGGACTTAAAGAAAATAAAGGAAAAGACACTGGGTGTGGAAAAGAGAATTAAGGTGTTGGTCCTTTCCTGTTGTAGGGAAGCAGCAGTGTCAAAAATGACTTCCACTTTTTTGCACAAGAAGGAGGATATGATGAATAATAAAGGAAGGAGAGGAGAGTAAGAGGGAGATGAGTGGAGAAGATGTAGGAAGAGTGGAGAGGATTAAGAAAAAGAGGATGAAGAAGGAGAGGAGAGGAACATGTTAAAGAGGAAAGGAGAGGATGTAAGGAGAGAGGAAGGAGATGAGAGGGGGAAGGAGGAGAGGAGAGGAGTAAAGAGGATGAAGAAGGAGAGGAAGAAGGAGAAGAGAGAGGGGGAGAGAGAAATAGATGGGAGTAAGGAGGAGTAAAAGACTCATCATCATTCAGGCAGAGAACTCCATGTAAGTCCTGGGTTAGCAGCTGCACCCAGTGTGTGTGTGTGTGTTTGTGTGTGTGTGTGTGTTCACATATACCCCGACACCACCACTCATGACATTTCCATCACTTCCATTTCCATTACAGACACTTTTTGGCACAATCCTCCTGATTGAATATAAGAGGTGTTGAACGTATGCGTATAACTGCAGCTGGCTTCACTCCCTCAGTGGAAAGTCTGGCGATAGATCACACTCAGGATGAGAATCTCATATGTAACCACCCTTACCTCAACTCATATGTGGGATTCATACAGACGAAGCAGCAACAGAACAGTTTCTCAATCACTCGTTAGCAATAACATACACACTGAAACTGATATATTATTTTGAGTACGCACTAAACATTTATCTCTTTACAAAAAGCTTAGAAAGAGGTCAGAATTATTCCTTTGTTATATTAAGAAACAAACATGCCAATGTCACAAATGTTTTTAGAATCGATTTTCCATTTTTGGTTCTGTGATATTTCCTGCCATATGGCTGTGGTCTTCTCATTAAATCCTGCTTGGATCAGCTGTAACTAGAACAGAGCCAGATGTTGTACACATTCTCATGTGTTTTATTGGGTGAGTATTTGTGTGATTGACTTTCCTTTGATAGTTGACTCTGAGGAACACTATGGAAGATCTGTAATGCCTAAATGAAAACAGAAACATATATAAGAGTACAATTCACATTGTTATACCTAGGCATTTCAACCCTGTCTCCCCTAAATTACATTCATATACAACTAATTTGCAGCAGCAATTATGTTTAGAAGGGAGATTGAAGATGTTTTATTGTTTTTTTTTGTATAATGTTCATTGATGTTTTAATTTTTCTGCCATAATATGCGATCTTGCAATACGTTTTCTCGTAGTAAAATGTGCATTATCAAACTTTTTTGATTAGGTTTGGGAACTCACAGCACTGGATTCATTTTAGGGAAAGATCGTAGTCTTGGTATAATACAGAAAAAGTTCACACAGATTTTTTCACAGAACCAATTCCCAGTCTCACATTTCACCCTGTCTGGTTTTCTCCCTGTGATGTACTAAGTCTCCTTTTGTTTCGCCACTCCTGCTGGGAAAATAATGTTTTGGAATAAATATTGTCATTCACTTCCTTGGTGATTGACTGACTATTTGTCAGTCCTTTATAAGGTTACAGCAAGCAGATGGTTAGCTTAGCATACATACTGGGAACAAGGAAACAGTTAGATGGCTTTGTCCAAAGATAACAAAATCCACCAACCAGCATCTCTGGATCTCTTAACTTTTTTTTTAATACACACAAAAACCATAGTGTACAAACTACAAGCTGTCTGATGGCCAGGCCTTGCTGCTACCTCACAGAAGATCCCTACTGGAATGACTGGTATGTTTAAACTCCCATAGTGTGTGTGTGCCTGTTTGTGTGTGAAAATGTGTGCATGTGAGTAAGCTGCTCCTACATCATGTGTTTATTCAACTGAAGGAATTTACTTAGTCTGGCTGTGGTTCATGATCTACCATGAAAGGCACTTGTTTACAGTATTATACAATACTGTCATAGGCCAAATGCTTGCAGCAGCAGTGTTATGACCCACTGTCATCATTCCTTAATGATATCAGAGCCTCTGACTGCTACCTATTTCCATTCATGGTCTATGTGTGTCTGTGTGTGTGTGTAAAGCTAAAATACATACCACATTTGAAAATAAAGTAACATCACCTGTCAAAAAAAAACATATTTATGTCCAAATCAAAGCAGTTTCATACCCTGTACACAGACACAGTCATTGTAGTCATGGTAGTTTATTCACATGCGTGTTCATAATGTTTTTTAATTATGCAAATATTTTCAAACTTGAAAATACAATGCAAAAATATAAGTGTCACCTCCTTTGTGTTTAAATGCCTGCATACACATGCACCAGTCTATGTGTGTACGACTTATCTTGTTTATCTCTACTGCAGGGGTTCTTAAACTATGGGTCTTGTCCCATGATAGGTCACAAACCTACATCTGGTGGGTCAACATGAGACAAAGAACACTAATTTATTTTCATCGATTAGGATCTCAGTTGAATGAGGATAAATGGATTCATAAAAGGTCCTGGAGTCAGAGAGTTTAAGTAGCCCGGATCTCCAGCTGGTGTGTTACTCATTAATATGGGGGTACAGAATGTAACCAGTAAAGATATTGTATTGCAGTTGGTTACAGAGCTTCCTCCCGGACATCAGCTCTGTGTAGACCTGATCGCCCTTCTTCATCTCCAGCTGCACAACCTAAAAGCATACACAGTAAACAGTGTTGTATCTCACTTAGACATTACAAAATCATGTCAAAGTCACAAGGAAATAGATCTAATTTGTATTTTTTTAACTCTAGCTTTTATTCTAGCAACTATTTCATATCACTTTGTTCTTGTTAAACAATCAGATACACCTATTACCTGAGTGCCACTGTCTTCACCATCCTCTCGATTGTTCTCCCACACGCTGACCACCACCATCCCATTCTTCATCAGATGAACCTACGGATAAAACAAAACACAAAATTAAGAGACATTTGAGTTTCTACTGCTACAGTATGGGCGTAAACCAGCTAAATGTATTCTGAAATCAGATATTTATCAAATCTAACTGTTTACTTTATGGTAGAGGCGCTCCCCTTTTGTCACGTATGAGTAGGCTGTGAAGGAAAAGAGATAAACACCAGCACATGGGGCAGTGAAGACACCTGGAGAGGGAGGTGAAGAGTTAGTGGACCTGCAGTGGTGTATGTGGTACATGAGACTTTAGTTCAAAATGGTGGGTAAAGTTTTCACAAGTCATTTTATTCCTTTTGTGCGTGTGTGTTTTCTTACCCAAGGAAGGGTTATATCCATCCCCATCGTTAAGACTGACAATTGCATAGGGGATTGGCACATTCGTGTTGAAAGGACCAAAGCAACGTTCAGTAGATCCAGGAATTGCGATGGCAATATTTGGGTCCATGGTGGCTTTGAAGGAAACCTTGGCACCGGCTGAGAATAAGAGAGATGGGTTTATTGTACAGTACAAGAAAGCTCACAAAGATTTGTTATGTCTGAATTGCCAGATCTGTAGGTCTAAATCTACCAACCATCACTGCTTACCTGTGATCTCCTGTACTCTGCTATTCAGTGTGCTGATAGAGTGCCACAGATATTTAATCCTTATGAAGGTATCCTGTTCTATTTGGTACATTTCATTGGCTGCACAGCAGCAGCCACGCTGTTTAGTGAAAGTACAATTGCAGTCCCATGGGTCGCAGGTCAGAGTCCCTGTCCATTTCACTGAAATAGGATGGAAGGATGGTCAGAAAGGAAAAAGAGAAGAGGGGAAGGGGAGATAGCTATGTGAGGGACAACATAAAGGGCAGAGGTGTGTATTAGATGAGATGAGTGCTGGATGAAAGGGATAAAATGTGTCTTACATGCGGCCTCTTTCAGAAACTGAATGGTGGTGGATTGGGCCTCCACATGACCACAGGGAAACAGCGTCCCCAACAGGAACAAAACTGATAGTACAAACATCTGAAAAAATATTTACATTACATTTGAAGCTCTTACAGTTTCTAAATTCCAGTCAGTCATTATGCATCTCTGATAGGACTTGTTGGACTACACTAGGTCATAATAAATGTCAAATGTCAATACAGAATTAAATCTGTTTAGTTCTGCATGACTTTTTGATATTTATATTGACTATTTATTTATATTGAAATGCTTCTGTGTAAGGTTATTGATATGCAATGCATATAACCTCTCGTTCAACAGTATTTCAATGTTTTCCTGTGTAAAACTAACCTTCTTCACATCAAAATAATGTTATATTCTCCTAAGTGCTGACGGTTTATGTAACCTACAAAATTAGCCCCGTTTTAATCTTTAGGTCTGGACAACGTTTGACCTACAAATTGCAGAATCAATGCTTACTAGGAAGATGAAACAAATCTGCTCTGAATTAGCCACACAGGACAGGGTTAGCCATCTGCCCAGCACTAAACAACAAAGAACATGCTCTTATTGTTCTGTCTGCCAGGTGTTTAAGTAGGCCTTTACTTGCTAACAATTTTACAAGTCATATAGGTTTTGTAGGTTTGTTATTTTCTTTATTTTTTCTGCTCCCTAGTGGTCAGGAATTCTAATGCAGGCTTATTTTATTACAGAGTAATTGATATATGACTAAGTTCAAATAATCCAAAAGTAACAGATACTTGTCAAACCCAATCTGTTTTTGTGTCACAAAACCACACATCACTCAATCATCATATCCAATAATTGAATAATTGACGTAAGTAAAGTATTTAAGAGAAGACTAAAACTGGTCACAGTCTTCATCAAAGCAATTGCATCGGTTGGTTGTTGACAGCCAGAGTGACCAATTTTGGATGGGATGTTTTTCTGCGATAAATAGATTTAATTGCGCTGTGTAAGGATAGAAACATAGAACTTACTGTTTTTTGTTCCTCCCTCTCCTTGTTCTGAAATGTGAAGTTCTTGTGAGTTTGTGAAAATGAGAGTAAGAGTTTTAAGCAGGGAATGGTTTTAGTGTCCTATTGATGCACTTCAGGTGATCCTCCCCTTAAGGCGGCAAATGGCAGAAGCCCCACCTCCTCACACACACACACACACACACAAACAGATTTCACAGCCAAACCCTGACACTCCAATTCTTTTCACAGAGAGCCACATACATCCCCGGTAATACAGTGCGATAGAAAGGACAAGAATTGATCTTGTTGCACCTTATTGTTGGGACAATAATAGCCCTTATTAAGGCAGCGGTGTCTGGTTGCCATCTTTCTAAGGGACACCAACTCCTCAGAAACGCTGATATGGAGAACATTGTTGTCAGATCCCTGAGGATATAATAATCTATGGACAAGAGGACAAAAGAAGCTGATAGGAAGTCGTTATCAGCCCATCGATAAAGGCCTGGATCTGAGAACAAAATACAGTGTCACCTGGTTCTCATGCGGAGATAGAAGAGAGAGAGAAGTGATACTGTGTGTTCCCAATATTACTTTTCCTTCAGATATTGTTGGAAACCCAGATGTATTAATTGTGGTTTGTTGTGGGTTGAGATATGCGATAGTTATTTGGCTGAAGTGGACTCCATATTCATGAAATGATCTTGTGCTGTGGGCCAATATTTATTCAATAATAGGTCCCAAAGCCATAAACAGGAACGACTAGGTGTTGCCATCTCTTATCTTGTTTTTCTTTGATTCAAAGGAAGTCAAAGAAGCTAGGAACCACCTGCAGCCTGATTTAGAGATTGTGGATCTTTTGATGTTTTACATTCATTTGTTGGCTGACCGTAGAAGTGTAAATATTACTTACTGCAAAGATCTTATATGTTCCTATGTTTAAAAAAACATGATTATTATTTAGGAGACGTTTGTTAATGGAGACACTTTTTCTCCATTATGGAAAATAAATAAATTAAGAAATTGATTAGATGGAAAATTAGAATGATGATTAAAGAGTCTAGCTTTGGTACTCTGCATGGCAATGTTGGTCGGTCAGGTGGTCCACCATTTTGTTCCAGACTAAAATAAGAAGCATTAAATAGATTGTACAAACGCTCATGTTCCCCAGATTTTGAATCTTTCTTTCCCTCTAGTGGCACCATTGGGTTGACATGTTTGGTTTTTAGTGAAATATCTCAACAGCTATGGGGTGGATTACCATGAAATTTGGTGCAGACATTCATGTTCCCCTCAGGTAGTAACTTTGGTGATCCCCTTTAGAGCCATTGGGTCACAATTTAAACTTCCAATGTTTGGGTTTATGGCCAAATAAACAATGCAAAACTAATGACATAACTAATGACCTTTGCCTCAGTGTATTTTGTGTTAATATAAGTACTAATTATGGATCTATTATGCAAACTAGATACTCAAGGAGGACACTTAAAGTTAACAACAACAAGTACAGGTCCGTTTACCATTTACCATTACATATTTACGGAGCTCAAAGCAGAATGACAGTCAGCTGTGTGTGTACAACTGTCAGTCATCTCTACTGGTTGTTTGTAACCTGAAGTTATTTGTTACTATCTTTTTTGTCTCTCTACTCCTATTAGATAACAGGGTGTTTTCTGTGTTGACAGTCACTTTAAAAGTTGACTTGGCTCCTGGGGCCAGTGCATTGTCAGTGTGTTTTTTACAGCCACCTGCGTGTATGGAGTCCCAAATCAGCTGACCTGGTTCTTCACATTGTCTTATCTGATTGAGGCCAGGGAGTATCAGGTGTTAAATGTCGGCTTTGCACACATCTCTTCAAAACAGACCAGTTCTTGAGATGATTCACATGACAACATGGGATAAAAGTGACTTGCGTTGTAGCCTGACCTGAGATGTGATTTCAAACCAGAGCTTTGAATTACTGCATAATGGTGAGTGGTTGGCTTTCTGAGATTTTTTTATATGGAGGTGAAAATGTGATGAAGCCAGATATCAGCAAGTGGCCTTGTCTTGCTTATGAGTCTTACCTTTTCTCTGTCGAAGTTGACAAAATACAGAAATTACAATAAATTGGTGCATTGCACCAAATAAGATATACATTATATACATATCAAAAGTCATTCACAGATAAAGAAATGTACAGTATGTAAACATACATAGTGATGTTACTAAGGCCCGGAGGCTCCAGGACCTCAAACAGAAAATGGAGGTTAAAGGGACAGTTCACCCCAAAAATCACAAATACATTTGTAATGTTATTTATCTATCTAGATTGTTTTAGTGCTTTAGGACTTATGGTTAAACAGCAAGCAAGAACACTCCTTACTTGTCTTTATTTTTCTCTGCTGAGTGTCCATGCAGGTGCTCCGACTAAATGCCCAGGCCAATAGACTGTATAATAACTTTCCAAACCATCTCTGAGCTGACTTTCCACCATGATCGTCCACCTCAAACCCTTGTATAAGCCTGTAGTCGAGCAGCACTGTGTAAACACTGGGAATGTCAGGAGATGGACACCGGAGGCTGATGAGGATCTTCAGGACTGCATTGAAATAATGGACTGGGCTGGGCCCTGTGAGTCACATGGGGAGATTACATCTTAGATTACATTAACTTCTGTGTTGAGAATACTGTACCTATACTGTACAGTGTTTTCAAGCCTTGGATTACAAGTGACCTAAAGACCCTCCTCAATAAAAATAACAGACCCTTCAGGTCTGGTGACCAGGAAGAACTTAAGTAGGTGCAGAGGACACTCAAGGTAAGGCTGAAGGAGAGCAGGGATACCTACAGGTGGAAGATGGAGGACAGCCTGCAGGACAACAGCAGAAGAGAGGTACCTTAGCAGTGTGAGGAAGGTTAACAGCTACAAGCAAGCTAACGACACGTAAGTGGGTGGAGGTATGGACAGGGCCAATAAGTGGAACCAGTTCTTCAATAGGTTTGACTCCGTGGGCCAATTGTCTCTCTTGCTCCAGCTCCACCAATGACTGTCCACTCCTTCCCCCTTCTCCTTCTGCTCCCTCTAGCTCTCCCAACTCTACTCAACTACCAAACAAAACCTTCTTGACCTCTCCCCGTTCTGTCTGGATCCATTCACACCTCAACCAACTCCCACCAACGACCACTAAGGCACCCACCACCCGCCATCCAACATTAACCCCCACTCCAGTGCCATACTGAGTGTTTATTAGTATGGCTCAGGTGAGGAGAGAACTGGGGAAACTTCGCACCAGGAGTGAGCCAGAGGGTGCTCAAAGTCTGCACAGACTAACTGTGTGAGGTAAGCTGAGCCTCAGTCTGGTAAAAGTTCCATCAGTGCGGGAAGGAGGACCACCATGGAGTACTAGCTGTACAATGGCGTATAGCTTGAACAAGAAGGGGTCAAGGCATTTAGATTAGAGATTAGATGATTAGATAGATACTTTATTCATCCCCAAGGGGAAATTCACAGTTTCCATAAGTATCCACAGACTGATAATAATAACAATAACAATAATAACAACAACAACAACAGGAAGTCAAATGCAAAAGAACTAATAAAATAAAATAGAATAAATAGCAAAATAACGAGCATTGGGTAAGTGTCCTAAGGTGCATGGGTTTCAAATCCAGTGGCCTTGAAAGGCGCCTAAGGTGCATAAGTAGGTGTCACATAATGCAGGGTGCACTGCGTCTGGTGGTATAGTTTGATACAGGGCAGACATATTGGAGTTTAGAGTTTTTTTTTCTTCATACTTTAGGCAGATGACAGCAAAACTGATATTGCATTTAGATTGAAGTTACTACACTGTTGTCTTTGTTAGGCACTGAAGATGATCTTAGTATTCGTCAGCATTGTATGGACAAATAAGAGGAGTCGTATGAAAATAATTCACTTATTAGTAACTTCTAATATGGGGTCAATCTATAATACTGAGAGAGGAATCAGTGCATTGTGCAGTTGTCTCTCTGGAAAACAAGGAAAAACTAATAATTTTATTTTTGCTGTTGTTGCTGCATAAATACAGGTGGCCCATAATTACTAAAGTTAGACCATATTAAATCACCATATAATCCAAACTTTTATTACTTTTTGAAAGGCATGCCTCTGCAGGATCACAAACAAACGTGACACAAAGCAATGGCCTATGCCCCGTCATGTAGCACTGTACAATCTAAACTTGGTATCTTTCTGGGTGAGTTTTTTGAAGCTCTGGGAATTAACAATGAATTATATAACTAATGGGATGCACTGTGAATAAAAATGTCCACATTTGCTTCTGAACAATGCACATTTTGTCACATTTGCATTGATAATGCAATCACTTGAACCAGTCTTAGCTAGCTAGCTGTCTAACATACAGGCAGCAGGATTAGGTTATTACGGACTACAGCCTAAAAAATGTAGCTCGAAGTACACTAGTGCTGAGTTTTTGTAGGTTAGACCAACAGCCCCTCAAAATGTCTGTGCATGTCCCTGATGTGATGATTAGTTCCTTCACTCTTAAAATAATCATGTGCAGTCATGTACCTTTGCTCCAAATCAAAATGTATTATGGTCACTATTAATTTTATAGTTAGTTGGCTTAATTACAGGCTTAAAACTCTTAATAAAAGGATTTTCTGAAATTCCCATTTCCCATTATTTGTGAAATAATGGGAAATTCATTTCCAGAACTACTGCAGTCCAAAATGTGGGCAGCCACTATTGAGTTCTATTTGCCTCAGACGTTGGTAGAGGCCAAAACAGGGCATAAAGAGTGGATCATCAGGTGTCCAGAAACACGACTCCAAATGCTAATGTTGCTCTGTTACTGTCGCATGTGTAATAGGCAACTTTTTTAAGGCTTGAATGATGAAATTAAACAACTTGTTTACACTGTTTTAAATTATGTATTTGGAACATTTTGCAAATGTAATTGAATACATTTCCCAGATATTTTTGAAAAAGTATTGTTTATATAATTATTTTTTGGGATAAACAAAATGTAACCAAAACCTTATTTTGGTTAATTAAAACTGTTGCGTGTTATATCCCATTCACTTACTTATGTGCTTCATACGTTCTGTAGATGCTTAATATTGTCTACACTGTTTTTATTGTGGACAATGTTGTAAAGAATGACTGTCTAACTGATATATGTATAATCAATGTAATCGTATTGTAAACCACAGTTTATTAGGAATATTACTTCACCTGGCTGGTGATATGGCTTTCATTTTCATTTCACTTCATGGTATTTTGTAAGAAAGGTCCATACACAGAGTAACCAAAGCTGGGAATAAAGTGCTTTATTTAAATGTTATATGTGTTATGAACTAAAATTTAAATTTCATACCAAACTAGGTCAAACATCCCAAATGTTAAAACTGTATCAAAAAAAGATAGCAAAGTGGGGGTAATATTTCTGAAATGTAGACATTACACATCTCTTCAATTGAAACAAAATCAACTAATGCCAACTGCTTTGTTTAAAGTCCTGATTTATTTTCTTGTAATTTTACAGGTGACAGGTTGTTTTCGTGTATTTCTCTCAAACGTTACATGACATCATTTCAGCAAGATAGGGAAATAATCTGTTACAGAACAAAGATACTCGCACGGGTTGAATCCAGATGTGACTGATTCAAAACCTAGCTTCCCTCAGAAAGAGCAGATTGAGATGAGTCACCACATAAAGATTTCTTCTAACAGACTCTAACCTTGGTAGTAGGGCTTGAAAGAGTTAGTAGTTTCTAAATTATTCAGTAAGATACAGCAGAAAGGCACTGAAAGTGTTAAAGTGGCTGTTGTCATCACAGAGGAAACATCCACTGAACAGGTTGACATACACATGGTCCCCAGCCGTCAGGTGGAGGACCACGAGAATAGAGCTACTGTCCTCTTGGTCATTCTTATTTTGGTCTCTGGATGCAGCCACCACATTGCCGTTAACCTGCAGAGCAGCGCAGATGGCCAAGATGTTACCAGGAGCCCCAGCGTCACTGTACAAGGTGACGGCGAGGCTGTAGACACCAGAGCGGGGAACAGTGAAGATACCGGTTTTTGGATTGTAAGCAGCACCCAGGTTGATGAAGACTTGTGAGTAGATGACAGGGGTGTTGAAAGCGAAGTTGCCAAAACACTTAAAACGATCATCACTGTATAGAGAGACAGAGAAGGCAGTGCGGCTGGCTGGAGATAAAAAGGGGAGACAATGGGTTAGAAGTGTTCAAAGTAGACTGTGCTGTCTTATAAGTGTGTATAAGTGTGTGTGCATGAGTGTTGTGCTTTTATGATCTACCCTCTGTACTGCTTTGTGTAGCTTTGAATGCGTCACTTACCTTTGATATTATTCAGACTTTGCTCTGTTTGTGAGTGCACCTTCTCCAACTCATTCAGGCTCGTGTTAAAGTATGACCTCAGGTTGTTCATCGATCGCAGCATCAGACAGCAGCCACAAGAGCCCTGGTCCGTTTGACATGCTGAACACAAACGCACATAAATACACATGCAGATAAGAATATATGCAGACACATTGATCAGGTACCCACAATTCCTCACCACTGTTAGCGTTGGGGTCTGTTTTCGGATATCCACGACCAGGTCCCTCCCAGTCATAGCTTGGCTGACCAAAAGCTGCATGCAGCAGACACAGCAATACAATAGCTGGGGGAAAAGATCAAAGACATGTAGCATTAAACCAAGAAGGAATTATTATATATATATCTGAACCATTGCTACATCTGTAAATGAATCTCACCTCTCATGTTGACGCTCGACGCTGATAGCTTCAGAAGGATGGAAGATGTGATGGACTGGATCAGTAGAGGTAGTGTCATGGGTATATATTTTTCTCACAGCCCCTCCCTTGTTACCTCTCAGTTTTATTCCTCCTCCTCCTCATTGCTCCTCCTAGTTTAGTTTTTTTTAATCGTCTGCCCTATTTTGCCTTTTTAACTGTATAACTGGGGATGTTTTATTGTCCTCATCAGGTGTTCGCTTTCTTAAATCACACA
The DNA here is from genome assembly GCF_004916995.1 of Morone saxatilis. Classification (NCBI taxonomy): domain Eukaryota; kingdom Metazoa; phylum Chordata; class Actinopteri; family Moronidae; genus Morone; species Morone saxatilis. The sequence continues at coordinate 6,347,623 of NW_023340257.1, read as the reverse complement.
CAAGCAGACACACACCCTTTCAGGGCTTTGTAGTTGGTTACAGACCAGGTATCACCTGTCTGTCGCCTGGAAAGAAATGTGCGTGCCGCCTCATCAGCAGACACGGTTTGAGGCGCTCTATCATGCAGCGCCTCAAACTGTGTTTAAATGATTCTTATGTTCTGTGCCGATAACTTTTTCTTGATGTGACGAAAGCCACAAATTACGTTCCAGGCGGCTGCACTGGTGTATACGTTGGTTGAGTGCACTGATCTGCCCGTTTTTGTGGGTAGGGGGCATGTTCAAAAGATATGATAGATATGTTATAGCTCACATCTCATTCCATCCTGACACTGTCTTCTTCACTGCTTTATGCTGTGTGTCCAGAATTATGTACAGAATGAGAGACTTTATGTACACACTATATCTGAGTTAATGTTGGATAATATTCTTTAACTAAACAATTTAATAATAGGTGTGTTACTATCATCACACTTTATTTATTATGGATTGTATTTCATTAGTCTGGTGATATTGCATCCACTTTAATTTTAATAATCATCAGTTTCTATGAGTAAGGTCGTGACACAGTGTAATCGAAACAATAACTTAAGGGCTTCAGTAAAACTGCTATATTATGTGGTTGAGAAAATAAAACATCATTTTTATTTATTATAAATGTTATTATAAAACCATTACACATCTTTGCCAACAATAACATCCAACAATACTATCTTTGTATCTTCAGTTTCTTCAATGGAGATGATGAAACAAAGAAACTCAGAATACCAACTAGTTTGTTTAATAGTCTGGTTTATTTTGTTAAGTTTCAGGTACAGTGATTTTTTACACTTTGTTTCAGTATTTCAAGATCAACAGCTGTTACAACCAAGATACCCTAACAGTGTGACATGAAAATTCTTTCAGTGTGAATTAGAAACATGGATTCCCTCGAAAGGTAATATCAATGTAATTGATGGGACATGATCTGAAACATGATGGAATAAAACAAACAAAATAAAGACGGCAACATCATGCTGGGATAGGCGATGGTACAAAAGATCAGATAGAGATTAGAGGCTACAATGACTGTCACCACAGAAAGATTTCATCTAACAAAGTCAGTATATGACAGGAGTTGGTACAAAGCCCAGAACAGATACATTTGCTAACTTAGTCAGTAGCATACAGCAGGAAGCCCGTGAAAGTGTTGTAGTGGCTTTTGTCATCGCAGATGGCACATCCTTGGGGCAGGACAACAGCCACCTGGTCACCAGCCATCAGTTTCATGGCCCAAACAGCGCTGCTGCTGTCTTCAGAGTCCTGCCCATTTTGTTCCTTGACTGAAGTCACCACTTTGCTGTTAACCAGCAGATTGGCACATGGGAGCGGTACGTTTACAGAACTGCCGTAGACAGTGATGGAGAGGCTGTAGACACCGGAGCGGGGAACAGTGAAAACACCGGTCTGCACATTGTAGTTGTTTCCCAGGTTGATGAAGACATTTTTGTAGATGATGAACCTTTCAGTTGTGAAGGGTCCAAAGCAGGTAAGACTCGTGTTATTGTTTAGGGCAACAGAGAAGGCACTGCGGCTGGCTGGAAAAGCAGATAAGATGAAATAGTCAAGCAAGAGAGATAAGAAGTAAATCAGTTTTGTGCTTTAAGACACTTTGATTGTTTCTGTGACTCATGGATGTGTCAACGCTCACCTCTCATATTGTCGAGGATCATCTTTGTTTTTGTCATCTCATTGTTTATTTCTGCATAGGTATAGTTAAAGAACAACTCCATCCTCTGCACCTGTTTCTGCATCAGACAGCAGCTGCATGACGCCGGGTCTGCAAGACACTCTGCACACACACACATACACATGTGCACACATTAATATATTAGGTTACAGATGAGTGTGTGCAGATTATGTATAGACAAAAGGGATAGACAATCTCTCACCACTGCTTTGGGCTTGATTCGGCTGTGCAACGGTGCTGGAAGGTCCATTCCACCCATACCTATTATCCTGACCAAAAGCTGCATGCAGCAGACACAGCAATACAATAGCTGGGGGGGAAAGAGCAAAGGCATATACCACCAAACCCAGAGAAAGTTTTGCATTCGATGCCTTTGCTTTTCCCAGGCAATGATCTGACTGTTTGTTTTGTAATTTTTCTTATTTTGAGATTTGTGTACAGAAAGTTTAACATCCATTAAACAAGTTGCACAATTCTTCTCCAATATACTTTACTCCCAAAATTGTCTTAACATACAATTTTTGACCATATCATCAGTATAATCAGTCACAATATTTCTAACCTGATCTACTTCATGAAATATTATGCCACTGTAGTTGCAACTTGTCTCACCTCTCATGTTGAAGCTGGTAAATGATGACGGCTTCAGAAGGATGGAAGGCGTGTAGACTGGTCGTGAGACAAAAGTCGTGGATATATATTTTTCGGAGAGCCCCTCCCTTGTTACCTCTCATTTTTATTCCTCCTCTTTTGACATCGCTCCTCCTTGTTTTTTCTTTATTGGCCACCCTATTTGCCTTTATAACTTTAGAACTGGAGAGGTTTTTCTTCATAACTACGGGCCTTCATTTTCCAATAATGACACATGAGCGGACACACACTTTCCAGGCTTTTGTTGTTAATGCCACTCAGGTATCACCTATCTCTCTCTATGTCTATTTCTCATCAGCAGCCATGCATTATGATTTGTAGAGATGCACAGTTGAAATTCTTTTTTGTATACTCGGTGTACAGTTCTGTTTCAACAACGCAGTCCATGGTTGAACATACTTGCCTTTTTGAAATGAAAAAAAGTACTACATTAATATTCTTTAAATACTGCTGATTCTCTGCCTGGTGGTGGTTCACACAGTGTGATGGCCACAGCCATGGCCACACAGCCATCTTAAAAGCGGTAACCTCATACACTTACACTTTCCTTAGTTCATGCTGTTTTTCCTTAAGATTGGTTTATATAC
>NW_023340257.1:6333400-6344556 GCF_004916995.1 Morone saxatilis | reverse complement strand
TTTTGTTTCCTACTGTAAACTTATAGGAACAGTTGTTTACACTTTTAATGATTCTGTAAGATATGAATTTTACTACATTGTTTTGCCTCTTATGGATGATCAGATCGCTTTTTGGCGAGATGTGTTCGCATCAGACAGCAGCAATGTGCACATGCATGTTCTAGACTGTTAGGATGATGTATGATGATATGAGAGTGTGTGTGGGTTTGGGGTGTGGAGTAAAAAGTATTGCATGTATGGTGGAAAAGAAAGGGATGTTAATGTAACAACATAATTGTAATATATAATACAGTAATAAAATAATATGAATATGATAATACTTTAATAATAATAATTACAATATAATATAATAATAACCATTATAAAAATCAGTATTGCATTCATTGAGCAATGACGGGGTGGTTGGACCATAAAACTGAAATGCTAGGCCCTAGGAAAATAAGGTCACACACTGATGCTAATTTAACCTTAGCTAGCCCTAGCAAAGTTTAACCAGGTGACCTGTTAGCAACAGTTTAGTTTTTTCTTACTCACCAGATGACCCATTGTGCAGCAGTTGAGGTCATCTCAGCATGAAGCAGTTCTTAGTCCCCTGTCCAGTCTTTGACTGAACTCTGCTGACACAGTTTCTCTTTCTCCTGAGATCTGCTGGTCCATTGTCACATGTAGGGTCCTGAGCTCTGTCTGCTGTGCCTCCTGTTGGTCCCACTCAGCAGATTAGGGTCTTCTCTGCTCCTGAGAGTCTACAGTAAGGTAAATGGTTAATGGACTGCGCCTTTCTATTTTTTTCCGACCACTCAACATGCTTTAGGCCACATTCACCCATTTACACACATTCATACACATTGATGACACAGCATCAGGAGCAATTTGGGGTTCAGTATCTTGCTCAATGGCCACTTGGACATGCAGTGAGAGGAGCCGGGGATCGAACCCACCCTTCTGATTAGTCAACGACCCGCTCTTCCTCCTGAGGCACAGCCTGTACAAGCTGGAAGAGATGGCCATGTTCAGCCTTTAAGCTAAGATATACACGGTCCAGTGTGTACCATTTAGGAGTTATGTATAATCACCTGAAAATAAGTTAATGAATAGTTATGTTTTTTTTTACCTTAGAATTAGCTGTTTTTATCTACAAAGGAGTGGGTCCTCTTCCATGGAGGCCACCATGTTGTCCACAATGTATCTACAGTAGCACAGAAAGGACCAGGAAGGAGAAAAAAAACACAGTTCTATTTTTAAAAATGTATTGTGTTTGGTGCAAAATAATGGAACGATCAAAAGAGAGCAGGTTTTGGGCCTTCATCTGTTGATTAGCTGTGAACAACATATGATATAAACTAATAAATAGAAATAGATAGAAACTGGAGTTTTTTTTTGTTAATGGAAATGTTGAGAATATACACTCTTATGAGATGACAGTACTAGCAGTGGTCCCAAGCCAGTTTGATTCAAGAGTTTGTGACCCCTGTTCTACACCCCTGAGGTACACAGGGGTTGTAACAGCAGGGTAAGGCGAGGGTGTTGTAATGTGCGACTATACCTCTAGATGCCACTAATTCTTACACACTGGTCCTGTAATATGTTTGCAGTAGTTTTTAATACTGGTGAGAGTGACATAACTGGGTTTAACAACATAACCAATTACGTGCACAAGTAGCCTGGACATTGGTGGACTCTGTATCAGTAGATACTCAATATTAAATGACTCGGATTAGGGGCAAAAAAACTTGATCAGGACATCCTTAGTGTCTAATTATATAATACTACAGTAGAATAACACACCTGAATAATTTTATTGTGGGTAGTGTAGTAATCAGTGGAGTACTCTTCCAACCCTCCAGTGTGCCAATATGGAGAACAAAATATCTCTTAACACAAATTTTTTGTTCAATATCCTGATTTATTTTCTTGTAATTTTACAGGTACGTCACATGTTTCCATCCCAATTTCGATCACATAAAATGAGTAAATGACAGATTGACAGACTGCATGACATTCATCAGTTATGAGGAAAGTCAGAATATGGACAATAGTGACATGGACATACAGCATTATGAAATTGTCAGAAGATAATATTGGATGTGAGGACAGAGGAACACGAAATAAAACAAGCAAAATAAATATGTGATCATCATGTTGGGATGGGACAGAGCCGATATACATTAAGGGGCTACAAAGCACAACTGTCACCACAGAAAGATTATCAGACTCAAACCGTGTCATTATGGCAAAGGTTTGGTACAAATCCCAGAGTAGCTACATTTCTCTAACTTAGTCAGTAGCATACAGCAGAAAACCAGTAAAAGTGTTATAGTGGCTTTTGTCATCGCAGAGGAAACATCCAATGGGCAGGTTGACAGCCACCTTGTCCTCAGCCGTCAGATGGAGGGCTACAACTATAGTGGCACTGTCCTCTTGGTCTTCCATATTTTTCTCTCTGGGTCCTGCAATCACATTGCCGTTCACCTGCAGAGTGGCGCAGGCGGCCAGAGAGTTACCAGGAGCACCAGCGTCACTGTAGACGGTGAGGGCGAAGCTGTAGACACCAGAGCGGGGAACAGTAAAGATACCGGTCTCTGCACTGTAGCCATCCCCCAGGTTGATGAAGACATGTTTGTAGACGATGAGATTGTCGTCACGGAAGGGACCAAAGCATTTCAAATTGCTCTCACTGTTTAGAGCGACAGAGAAGGCACTGCAGCTGGCTGGAGGTGCAGAGGAGAAGAGAAAAACATGAAGTTGCAATGAGAAAAGCCCCTAGTTGGGTTGCATGACAGGTGTCTGAAGTGTGTGGAGAAGTGTTTAAGATGTTTTGATGACTTTCCCTTCCCCTTCTGGTTTTTGTAACACTTTTTCTCACCTCTGATATTGTTGAGGACGGTCTTTGTGTTTATCAGTTGCTTCTCCAGCTCATTGAGGCTCGTGTTGAAGAACATCTTCATCCTGTGTATCTGTTGCTGCATCAGACAGCAGCCCAGGATGCCTGGTCCGTAAGACACACTGAACATACAATAGGTTGCATATGAGAGTGTGCGCAAAGACATGACTATGGCCTATGACATGACTTATTTGCATAAAAACTAACCATTTTCTTCGTTGATATCCTTGTTTGTGCCAGGTCCATTCCAGGAATAATCATCAGCGTGGATGAACACTGCTCCCAACAGACACAGCAATACAATAGCTGGGAGAAGAAGAGCAAAGGCATATACCATTAAAGCCAGAGAGAATCATTACATTAACTCCGGTGAGAATTTATCCTTAAATCTTAACATACATCTCCTTACATGCATTGCTTCTACAGTTGCAACTTATTTATTGTTTATGTAATTATATCTAGTCTCACCTTGCATGGTGATGCTGGCAGCTGATGATGGCTTCAAGAGGATAAAAGGTGGGATAGACTGATGCAGGGTCAAGAGCTACACCTATATATATGTTTCCCATCAATTCTTAATTATTTTGGCTTTGAAAAAGCTCCTCCCTTTTCCCCTATTGTCCACCCTTTTACTTTAATACCTGTATTCGTATATACTGTATTCGTATATACTGTACACATCTTCTTTATGAATGGGGGCTACACTCACACACAAACATGAACACACACACACATCCTCTAGGGCTTTGTGTTGTAGATGTAGGTCAGGTATCACCTATCTTCTGGGGCAAGTTGTCCATCTGGTTCAGTGTTCCCATCAGCACACAAAGATAAAGTGCATGCAATGTTTTATTGTACATCAAAGATTGATATTCAATCAATTTGCAGGGCTGGAAATACTGTGGATTTTTGTTTGCATAAACTTAAAAAAGAGGCAGAACAGGAGCTGTTAGACTGAGGATTGCGTCCATCACATCAATCCACCACATGTTGAACATTGCAGTATTGTTTTCTATACCAGCAGATTTTTAAAATCTCAAGACAGATATTTTGTACCTAGAAGCAATGCCATCAATGTTTATTTTATTAGTCTAACTTTTTCAATCAGGCCAGGACACAACAAACTATTGCCACCCAGTGTAAAATGAGAGTTTCATTGTCCTCCTGTGAATAGTGTTGGATTACTTGAGTTAACTAGCACAAAGTGCTGATGAATGTCTGGAATAAGCGGGAAAAAACTGACATGAATATTTCCTCCAAGAGAGCAGTGAGGGTATGAAAGTGAGAATTTGAGTTAGAATAAATCTTTGATTGAACACAAATCAAGACTTATTAAACAACATCTGGGTCAAGACGAAGAGGTGTGAGTTGACAAAAGACCAATGAAGGTCAAATAGGTCTTCCCATCCATGTGGGAATACAAAGACACTACAGATAAGTTAAGAATGCAGGGGCGCCTAAAAGCATCCAGGTCACTGGGGTGTGGGGAGCAAAGATAAGATCACTCTGGTTATTCTGCCACATAACAAGGTAGAAATATGGTTACGTAATCAGCATTAGTTATATTAACACTAATACTGAGGGCTTCTCAAACCATCAACAGACCATATTTCTACAGAATACTTAAATGCTGGGAGAGATGTTATTCTTCATTCCCAAAACATACTACCGTTCAAAAGGTTTGGAATCATCATGTTCAGACACCATATTTACATTTGAAATAATTTGGGCCCCGAAAGAATAATAATTCAATGCTTAAATAATTAAGATAATTGAGTCTAAACCATTCCTTCCCCAGTCCAGAAAAGCGCAAGTGACTGTAGATCATTACTGTACCACAGTGGTGCTTGGGTTCTAAATACTGTTGGTAACCCATTTTCTTTGGGCCCCTTTGCATTTTACTCAGTGGTTACATTGAAGAGGTTTAAACTAATTCCAGATTGTTTATAGGCATTACTGTGCACTTGACACGGAAACTGGAACCTGTTCCTTTTTAAATCTGCACTGATTTTGATGCTAAGCTTCTTTTACCAGTGACTGGTGATTTCTTATGTTCCATTTAACTGTTTCCTTTCAGTCTGGTTGATCCATTGTACAGCGTTTTGTTCTCCACCTACAAAACATTACTTTTTTTGCAAACCCTTCATACTATTTATAAAGACAAGTTTATACAATTTAAAAGCATGAAAGACCATTCAGAAATATAGTCCTTTCAGCCATCTGTAGGTACCGAATTAAGCTTTTGTGGCAGGCGATAAAGATCTATAGATGCAATGCAGTGTGTTTACAGCTCTTTTATTATGTGCAAAGACAGTTTTAGAAAGATAAAACACAATAAAGACTGGTGCAGAAAAATATGAAAACCAGACATTCATCAACAGTTTCCTTGCCAGAAGGGTATCCAGATCAAGAACACATGTACTTCCTAAATGTCACATGCTTCCAACCAGACAAGCAGGTTATATCAACAACAAAAAAAAACAACATCATTCATCATTCATACTCAATCCAACTGGCAAACAGTAACTGTTGCCCCTACTCCTGCCCAAAACCTGATCCCTGGGTACAGTGGGCCAGTGAACTGGGTCTCGTGCCGGTGAATAAGATGGGCCTGGTTGTTGGCGATGCGGTAAAAGGCCAGAATCCCTGCATGCTGGTCCAGATAGACGCCGATCCGCCGGGTCTTAGATGCACCTAGAGGTTTTTCCTGGCCATCGTGCCAGAAGGAGAAGCCAGTCCCCGACCAGTACAAGCTCCAGGACAGAGCATTGTGGCCCAAACGGCTTTTGTCATCAGAACCTTTACGTTCCATCTCCTTGTAGGCCACGCCGATGGTGATCTGCGTGATGGGACAGGGAAAAAACCTATTAAGAAAGGAAACTAATCCAAGTGGCTGCAAATGGCCATGATGGGTAACTGTAAAAATAACATTTAAAGGGACGTCAGCCCATGGTTTTTATGGTGGTTTATATGTAGGGCCTATTATTTTTAGTATTTATTTAACAAGATTAAGAGCCTACAGGATCTTTATAGTTATCACAGTATAATAATATATTATATAAACCTCATGATGTGCTAGACAAAAAGTCAGGGGATTGTCAAAGTCATTTGGATTCATAATTTGGAAACCATGAATGTCTGTACTGAACTTCCAAATGTATCATAATCAGTCATAATCAACTCATTTACATTTTTCCTTTAACTTCATATGGATTTTCTGAGTTGTGCTCCTCACATAAGGACCTGTCTTACTGTAAACAACGAGATGACCAGTGACCTCTTGCTGCAGAAAATGCGTTTTGGGGAGTGTGAGGACATAAAATCGAGATCAGAATCAGCTGAAATTGATCTGTTTCTTTTAAAATCTGGGTATATTTAGGGATTTAGGGAAAATCTGTAAAAAAAAAACAAAAAAACAATGAGCATTTTTATATTCATGGTTAGCAAAGGGATGAGAAATATAATATAGGAGTCTAGCTTTCTTTGGAAAGACTTATTATTGTTTCTATTTTGCTCTCAAATATAAAGTGGTCACCTTCTGTGGCTCGAGAAAAGTTTTAGACATGCCACTAAGCTATAAGTTGGACTAACACGACCCTGAACCCAAAGATGCGGACAGATTTGGTTCTTGGAGTTTACATAAAATTCAGGCGAATTTAGCAGTGATTTCCATTAATGTATTGTATTACGCATATGTCTAGCTGAAACCACCCATCTCCCCACTGACGTCTACAGACCCACCTTCTGGCCAGTCCACTCCACCTCCCAGTAGTAAGGGCTCCCTGCCAGAGGCTCTCTGCACAGAACCTGCCTCCAGAAGTGGAAGCGTTCAGGGTGGTCAGGAGGGTTTAGGTTCTCAGCCCGCATCGTGGCCTTATGACCTCCATCTGACAGCTGCACATGCCGATACACCGTGTTGGGATCCATGGTGGGTTCGAAGTGAACTGAAAGGAGAGGATGCATTTTAGTGAAGACTTTGACACTGTGTTCTATATTCTGTATCATACTGTGAAGTATGATGAACTCACATTTCAGCAACTCTTCTCTTGTCTCTGGTTCCATTTTAACAGGTCCCATTGTTGTTATGGGAGGTGCTGAGAGGAAAAAACAAAAATGAATATATATCAAATAAGGGGTCAAAAGTTGTCTACGCCACACTTCCACTGCTATGAGGGAGAAGTAGTTGATTGATATGTGCAGGCAGTGTCTAATGCTTTTGTATTCACCTTGAGGTTGGGGAGGAGGGAAGGGTGGAGGGGGGGCTGAAGCTTCATGTCCAGAGAGATAGGGAGAGAAGACACAAGGGAAAGAGGTAAACCAAATGAAATCTCCACTCAGTGACATCTAACATCCTTAGTGAAACCTTTAAAAGCACTGTAGCAGGCGTTCTTATTTTTACCTGTAAGACACGCAGGATGTAGAGGTGGAGACTTGAATGAATCCTCGTGGCCTGGGGGAATAAAGAATGAACAGATGAAGCAAAATATGAACTCAGGGACATTTTCAGGTCCAAGAGCATTTGTTTTATGAGCCACAGACATGCAAGATATGAAGTTTCTAAAGCAAGGATCTCAATGTGCCGGTCCAGGGGCCAAATGAGCCCTCTATCCCCCTCCCTCTGACCTGCGACATCAAAAATATAAAATTATCCAGACTGCAGATTTTTCTTTTATTATTAGTTTTTTCTATCCCTGCTGTTTCCCCTTCATATACAATTAAAGTACAGTACCAGTTCAAAGTTTGGAAAAGTGTACAGTAAAAACACAATTCTACTTTAAAAAAATCTATTTCATTTGGCGCAAAATAATTGCAAAGGTCAAAGGTGCCTGCAAATAGATGCAAGGGTTGATAAGAAGACAGCAGGTTTCAGGCCTTCATTTGCTGATGCTGCGAACAACAAAGAGCATATAGAAATGTATAGAACCCGCTATTTGCATGTTTTTTTGTTAAGTATGATGTTAGCAATGGAAATATTTTAAGAAGACAGCTTTCCTGTAGTACTTGAATGTTGAACTGAGACCTGTGTAACTAACCTTGAAGTCGTGGAGGTGGCAGAGGTGGAGGGTCTGTCGTCATCTCATACACTATAGAAAAGAGTGGATGAGCTGTGAGAAACACATATAAAGGTGTCCCTTCTATGACTAAGAGTCAAAGTAAAGGTGTTTTTAGCTTGAATTCTGTGCTGTTGCACTGATTTACACGTCCACGTACCTGTGTTTTGTGTAGTGTCCTGACCACTGTTATTGGCTGCTGTAGTGCTTTCTGCTGCTACACCATTGGGTGTTGGAGCTGCAGGGTCTTGATTCACTACAAATAAATGGAAAGTTTTGACTGCTTGAAGAAGAGAAAAGAATAGAAGAAAAGACAAAAGAGTAGAGAAGAGGAATACTGACGTATTGTGATGATCTTGGCCAGGCCGGCTTTGCAGAGGTCCTGTATTGACTTTTGTAGTTCTTTCGTGGCAGAGCGGATGGAGGCTACTACCGCTTCCTGACTCAGTACTGACTCTCCTGTGGCACCCGTCTGGCCCAGTGGCTCCATGATGAGGAAATTCTTGAGAACAGATGACAGAAAGTTGTAAAATTAAAAACAGCCTCTCTCATTTTATGATGCTGAACTTTATTTATCCAGTGAAATTCAAATGAAATCCATCTCCAGCCAAACCCTGCCTCACAAAAATTACCTTCAGGAAGCAGATGTGGTCCTGCATGTCAGCCAGCCTGCTCAGCTCTGCACTCTTCCAGCGCAGCTGTGCCACCTCCTGCTCTAGTCCGTTGATCTGCCCCTCAACCTGGCTGCCTAAGGAGTTCTCATGGCTGCCGAGGAGCTCACCAACCTCGGAACCTGTTAGGTTCACGTTCTTGACAAGATCCGAGAATACGTCTGTGGTCTCTTGCTGTAAAGCCTGTACCAAGGCCTGTGCACAGAGAGGAAGAGAAGGATCAAGTAAGATCAGGGATGAGGAAATTAAGAAAAGAGAGTGCAAAGAATGTAAACAATGTTATAAACAGAACTACAAGGAAGACATCATACAATCATAACTGTTACCTTGTGTTGGCGAGCAACATGTGGGATCTCATTAAGCTTCTTTTCAGTGTCTTTGATTCTCTTCTGTACATCTGCCTGCATCTGAACAAGCTCTTTCTAGAAACACACACACACACATACATCATCCATGGTTTATTATGGAAAAGAGGCCACACACACACAGTTTACATTTCCACACATATGACAGGAATACACAGTAAAGACAGTTGTTTTACAAGTACTTCAAGTTCCGCTACATTTTGGAAAGGCTACATTTTTGAAAACCCAGTACTTGATTCACCTGCACCTCACACACCAAGACCAACACCAGAGGAAAAAAACTACAAAAGAGCACTAATAATATTATCCTGGGGATTTTTGCCCTGTCCATTACATACCTGTCTCTCCCTCCTCTCTTCCTGCGGTCTGAGCACACGGTGCCCCTTGTGTCCATGCTGGCAACACACCTCACACACACACTCCTTGTCTTCACGGCAAAACAGGTCCAGGGGACGGTTGTGTTGAGGGCAGGGTCTGTAGTCCACTGTGGGGAGCTGAGGGTATATGCTGCCCTGTCGCTGTGGCCCTGTATCTGGTAAGACCTCCAGGTAGACTGGCATCGTAGGTGAGGCAGAGGAGACAGCTGTGGAGGAGCTTTGCTTGAGGCTGTTGGTTCTCAGTTTCTCCATAGCCTCTACTAGCACAGTGCTCTTGGCCAGCGAAGGTCGAGGGCTAAAGACCTGCCTACACTGGGGGCAGCTGTACTGACCCTTGCTGTCTGCCTTGTCCCAGTGGCTCTTGATACAAGCCAAGCAGTATGAATGTCCACAGGGCAGAGTGGCGGGGTCCGTCAGGGTGTCCAGGCATACTGAGCAGACAAAGGTCTCCTCTGCAGACCAGGCTGAGGCCATATGGAGCGGCGTGGAACGGAGAAGGATGAGCTAGAGTTCTTGGAGATCAGACCTGGATGAACCACAAGGTGCCCTGTTTGAATGGGTTACACAACCTACAGATTAAAGCAAAGACAGCCTAGGATGGTATGGTTGAAATGCCAGTTCACATGAATCACATGCTGCTTAAAAACAGAGGCGGGCTTGGCTCAGGGTGGGACTGGTAAAACAGGTAGGGTGAGGAGTTTCTCTCGCTTATGTCATAGTTTTCCAGTTTGTCAAATGATAAATGGTGACTAAACAAAGGAATGGCAAATTTATGCTAGTGTAAAAATTAACTAACGACCAACAAAAGAATCATATGATATTCAGAATTTGAGCCAGACAGTGATGTTAGGCTCCTTAGAGACTGAAACTATGATGATACCTGCTTCAGTTTAGGTCTGGTTAATGCAGAGTCAAAAGAGGACAGACTGGTTTTGTCACCTGTGAGGACGTGACTAGTGATGTAAAGTGCAAACAATGGGGGGTTTTCCACAATGACTCCATTAGTTTATAATGTGCATATTCTGCCTCACCCCCAACCCCAGTAAAGTGTACCGTCATAATAATAGCGCAGTGAGGGCAACAGTGACGCGCATGAAGCTCCTCTCCGCCATACTGACTAGTGGCAGCCGGCTAGCTGCACGAGAGGGCAGCTGCTGTTGATTCAACTTTTAAGGTGAGTGTTTTCCACTTGAAATTACCGCTTAATCTCGAAAACGGGTCATTGTCGTGTTTTCTGACTTTCTGTAGGACAAGTCGGGTGCTTGCCATTGACCAAACTTAAACAGTTTGTTCGGGATACGACGTTTACCTAGCTCTGTTTGATGCTAATGTGTTAGCAGGCTGGTTAGCCTTGCTACACTCGGACAGCTGATTTGAGCCAAAGTAACGTTAGACCTCGACGACCACTAAACCAGCTTTTGATCGTTTTAGTTGGTAGTGGAGAAGCCACAAACTTTAACGTAACGTAATTAACGTTTTTTAACATTGTCAGCGCAGCTCAGCTAGCTCACTAGCGCCTGTATGGTAGCCTGTAAGCCAAAGTTTGACAGCGATGCATCTGATAGATAAACTGTCGCAAACTAACAGCTGAACTTTGTTGGTTTGGAGGATTGAAGCTAACGTGAAATTCGTTTACAGGATCCATTTAACAGCTTTGAGAAACAGGTGAAGGTCAAAGTATCACAGTGAGGATTGTTACGTTTGGGTAAAGCTCAGATCAGCCGGGTTTTAACCGACCCCGACTACTGACCGGGTCATGCTCCCAGTTTCACCCAGACTTAGTAATCACGCCTCTTCAGGGGGGGGGGGGG
>NW_023340257.1:6310176-6333300 GCF_004916995.1 Morone saxatilis | reverse complement strand
GCGTGATTACTAAGTCTGGAGTGAAACTGGCGAGCATGCCCGGTCAGTAGGTCGGGTCGTTAAAACCGGCTTGATCTGAGCTATTACCAACGTACAGATCCTCACTGTGATACTTTGAGGCCTGTTACCTGTTCTCAAAGCTGTTAAATGGATCCGTAGAACGGAGTTCCACGTTAGCTTCAATCCCTCCAATACAAACAATATTAGCTCGTTTAAGTTGGACAGTCTATCTTTTCAGATGCTCTCGTCGATCGCTGTCGAAAAACCCTTGCAATGTTACGAGCTACCATAGCAGTGCGCTAGTGAGCTAGCTGAGCTGCGCTTGACAATGTTAAAAAACGTTATATTCGTTACGTACAGGTTTGTGGTTCTCCATACCAACAAACGGATCAATTTCCTAGGGATTGCTGGTGTTCAGACCGTATACCATATATATTGGCTCAAGAATGCAGCTTCCGAGTGTAGCCAAGCATACAGCTGCAACCAATAGCATCAAACAGAGTAGGTAAACGTCGGCTTGGTCGTGTTAAACTTATTTGTATACGCCGTCATCCATCGACTGTTTAGAAGTTTGTGGCACTCGGCAACCTATCCCAGACCTTCTGTTCTGTTTGAGATAGATCGAGAAGTCACCGCCACACGACATCACTCGCGCTCTTTTCGACCGTTACCCACGACTGATATTTTCACGTGAAACACTGTAACCTTAAGGAAGGTTGAAAGTCAACAGCAGCTGCCCTTCGGGCACGGCTAGCCGTGCTGCCCTAGTCATATGGCGGAGAGGGAGTCTATTCGCAATGCGCTTACATGTTTGTGGATCACTCACCTGACGCTCTCTTTATGCGGTCACTGTTTAACCCCTGGGTGGGAGAGGAGATACCAGATGGAATGTATAGATAAGGCGCACCTAGTGTCCGCAAAGGCGATCGCTCAAGGCTGCGTACTACTTTCCCGGGCCGTCGTTGGGTCCAACAACCTCCATGAATAGGTGTTGCCTCTCTACCCACCGGTGTGTTGGACGGCCCGAGCCCCAGATTGATTACATGGAACTGGCGGTACCCGCCCTCGAGCCACCGGAAGCATGAGGACAACATCTTCACCGCTAGCCAAAGGAATGATGGCAATCTTCGACTAGTCGATTATCAGGCGCCACCTACTAACGGGGCACAGGACTACTCAAGTTGGCAGAGACGCGCTGCGTGCAAGGCTTGAATTTTGAGTTCATATACAGTGAATTTTAGGTCCGCAAAGGAACACACGAATAACGTGCAGTTTTGGCGTGTGAGCGAAAGTGTGCAGTGGCCCATTTAGTAAACTGAAGGATCTAGTTGTCGAACCTTGGTTTGCACTTCATCACTCAGTCACGTCCTCCAGTGGACGGGACTCTTCACTTATCTGCAGGCGGTTGCAACAACAGCGCAGGCCCTGGCTCGCTCGCTCCGTCCGTCGGCCTGCGAGCGTCTTAGGCTTGGAACGAAGGCGTAAACACCAACAAAGTAACTAAGACACATAAGATAAAGTGAAAGCATCCGGGTCTCATGCGATTGTATCTCGCAGCTATCTGCCGCGCCTAAACATCTCGCTGTTATTACATCCAGTTGCTTGCGTCTATACAACTCTGATTTACTGTTCAAAGTTCGAGACGTTCGCTAAGTTTCATCTTCTTTGAGAAACCTAGCATTCTCTCCTTCCTTGTTTTATTACACGCGCTGCTTCCGTGTAACAATCCTGCCTTGGGCGGCACTACTTGGACTGGTTTTTCTCGGGAACGACTTAATTCTCGCCGCGCTCCCTCTTTACGTTAATGCTACGCCGCATAAGCCTGCGCCTTGTAACAGCCCGATGATTTCTTGCGAATAGGTGAACCTTCCCTTCCCGGGATTGCAACTCAAACTCGGATCCAACTATCAACGCTCTCTGGCATCATGGCTGGTCTTTGCAGTTAATGTCATCCGTAGTTGTAAACTGCTTCTATTGCAACAAGGGCACTTATGGGCAATCCAGGTCCTCTATTCCTGGCACTAGTCTTCATCTTGCTCGTGTCCCTGTCGGACTCAAGTTTATTATGAGCGCCTCTGCCCGTCGTCTTGCTCAGCAAGCGCACCTTTGTGCGCTTGCTAGCTGGCGGAGCCAACCTGAAGCGACCACCCCCACTCTGGCCTGTGGCCCCAGTCTAGTGGCCACCCTGCTGTTATTACAGCTTTCTCACGAGACATCGCACTCCCCTGAATTTTTAAACCCGCTGCCCTCCCAGTGTTTCCCGTAGCTCCTGACCGCCCGCGACCGTATGCCTGAGTAAAACTGGAACCACACAGCGTGAGCTGGCACGTGCTGACATAGATGCATCCCCGGACCAGACTCAGCAAGAAAGAATACACGATGGCCACACTGCCCATCCGTGTAGTTCGATGATGCGGTGAGACAGATGTGGGGTTATTGTCAGACAGTTCAGACGGTACAAGTAAAAATTAATGATGATATGTATATCAAATGTAATCGATTTTCTCCACAATCATATATATTTGAGTAAAGTTCCCCTGGCTAAATTCCACTAATGGGAGGCATCTCTACTGTTAGCACGCAGGTGGTATGGAAACTACATCTCAGAACATTTAAGAAGCATCTGAGCGTGAACAACTAAACACAGATCGGGGAGGGTAGTAGTCAAGACGAGGTAACTGTGAACGATTCTGAAGTAAGTCTCTTCCAGTACAACGTGATGCGTTATTCTAATAAAGCATGAAATTAGGGAAGTGTCAGTATATAGAACAAGAAGATAAGGGCAAGGCCGTCCCAGAGTGAACTCCTGTGACTCATGGACATAGGGCCAAATTGGAGCGTATGCTGGTACGACTGGGCGAAGCATACTCTCAATAGCCTTCTGTTCTTGGGTGGGGTCGTTTCACCCGGTCCTAGCTCAGGGGAATCAAAAGGGGATAAAAGTCCTGCCGATGTCCAGAGATTATTAGTGGTTTGTTGGGTAGAACGTTCTACAGAGGAAGAGCCCACGTTGGCCAAGGAAAAAAGACACAGGAGACAGCCGTTCAAGACGTTGGGGGGCCGGGCTCCATTGATGCTCACACATGGGACACCGTGAAGGGGCCGGTTTTGACCTGGTGTGGTCCGACCAACAGACAGACTAGCTTACTGCTACCTCCACCACCCACTGCTGAACACAAAAATCTACCATGCTCGCTCCCGTTCTGATAGACCCAGCTGCCCATTTGCCGTCGCTTAATTCGCGAAAGGCTCCCGTCAGATCACCCACACCGCTGCATTAATATCTCATGTACCTTGCCCAGTCGCCCAGATGCCCACGCAAATTGACGCTGCTCTTAGATCCATATTTATTGTACCTAATGGATGAAACACCAAACACATTACTCCGACCATAAATTTTATTTATACAACTAGAAATAGACAATAAATATAGAAAATAATTCCTTTTGTATTTGTCCAACATAGTGGGGGAAGATCAATCCAACTGCTAACAAAGCTCTCTCAGCGCGAAGGTGTTGAGTTAGAAGGATTAAACAAAAAGTACTGAATTCGGTTCTAATACGTGAATAGTACAGTAAGGAGCTAAAAAGTAGGGACCAGACCTATACAATCGAATAGAAAATCGAACAGTTATCTCATCCTCACACCGTCCAAAAATTATTAATTATAAAAATATAAACAACCTGAAATGTTAACTCAATATTTGAGAAAGAAACAGCTTAAGAATTTTCACAAACCCATCATTGACGATCACACACAAATAGTTATAGGCATGCAGTTGCCACAATGCAGACCCATAGTCTGAGTATCGCAAACCCTCCTGTACCAAAGAATAGTAATGAGTTCCGTTTTGTTTGAAACAACAATCTATCAATACGATCTAAATAAAATAACAAACAGCGTGAGTTATTTCGATATCTTGACAAGGCATGAAATGCCATTATGTTCTGGGAGTTGTTTAACCTTGCAGATGGAATTCAGAGTATCACTACATCACGAGAGAATGTCTGTCTTTCCATGGACTTCTGCAGCCTGAATCTGCTAAACCTGCTTAAATACATTAGAAACTTTATTTCTTTTATGGTGCAAGAACAAGGGGAACAACAAGCACGCCTCTTCAGGGTGGGGGGGGGTGGGGGGGTTCAAGTGTGAAACCAAGTGAACTTCACATGCTGATGCAATTGGCCGATGAGCGCAGTGGGTTTCACTGACCGATGCTTTTTAAAACTGCCTTTGTACGTTTCTGTTTCCTTTAATAGGATGTTCAGGGGCCCTCAGATCCTGGCTTGGTCTTGTCCCATAAGGCCATTGCTGCTATTGAGAGAATCCCACCTGTCTGCTTCCTCTGAGCGTGCTGGTGCTGGATGGCAGGGCGCAGGAGCAGTGAAGGAAAGGAGATATGAAGGAATCCGTGGGAGGAAGGAGGGGTCTTCATTGTCCACAGAGGCTGCATCCTGTTCAACTCAGCCGTCTGTATTTAGCTTGGACTGTGATAATCAGCAGCTGAGAGAGGCTTCATTTCAGAAACTCCAATCCGAAGCCGTTTTGCCCAGCCATCGTCGCCCCCCTCAGGTTTCTGCCTCTGCAAAGGCCAAACGAACGTCTGACTCTTGGGAATGCACTGTAGTGGAAGATTTAGGTCAGAAGCTGAAAGCTGTGACTTACCGGGACTGTTTAATCAACACAACTCGCCCTCGACCCTGGAGAAGGCCTTGGGACGTTTGCCAGCCTTCACTCAGTTTCACCGATAAGACTCGGTGTAACCTTCTTCAAAGTAATTTATATCCGAGACAGCACTTTGTTAAACCTTTCAGCTTGTCGACACATACGCACAACAGACCACCACCGTCCAGCCCGTCTTTTCACCCCGCAAGAGCTGTCCACCAGGCCGCCCCTCACGTGGCAGACGCCTGGACAGACTGTCTGTCCCCGGGGAATGAAAGCAGGTGTCGACAGAGCCTGGGGCCCAACTGGAAGCTTTACGAGGTGGACAAGGGGAGAAAAGGGGTGAGCCAGGGAAAGAAGCAGGCGAAATGGGCGTCAGTCCTGGTCTCTCTCTGCTCTGTTGAGGGGAATCCGGCGTTCCTCTTCACTCTGCGCTCCAGCACACTGAAGGGCAGGCACAAGGGAGATGTCAGGTGAGTGGCAGGCTAGAAACAGGCTACACGGTTTTAAGAAGGAGTGTTGTAAGAAAAGTCCTCATTCCACTCAATTTGTAGCTTTGCAGGAGGAAAGAGTGATCCGTCAGACAGAGATGTGGTGGCGACAGCGTTGAGGGAAGCCAGAGAGGAGCTGGGTGTTAATGTGGCAGCAGAGAGAGTGTGGGGCATCCTGAAGCCTCTCAGGGACATGGTGAGTGCCGGTGTTATGTCTTAAGGAGCCATGTGATGAGCTGTCCTCACTACATGTACCAGATGATAACATTTTTATTTTTATGAATCTATGGCTGGCATTGTCACACTGTGGTGGTATACCATCGATGGCTCTATGATGGAGAAACGCTGCATTTTCTTTGATAATCAATTTATTTTGATTGCATTCTTTATATTTAGTTTTCATTAGGTTTGAAAAGTGGTTATAATGTCTTTAAATATGATTGCAACTAACACCTGTTTTCTTGATTACTAATTCAGTCTAGAAAAGTTCAGGAACAATGATTAAAATAGTACATAATGCTCTTTAAAGGTAACATTGTCAAATAGTTTGTTTCAACAGAACAGCAGTCCCAAACCCCTATACATACATATATAGCTACATCACTTATTTGAGTATCAAAATTGTTTCTGATTCATTTTCTGTTGATTGACTACTTGATCAATAAATTGTTTCTACAATAGTCTAAAATGTGACATGCTTAGGCCTGCAGACACTCTCTTTATGGCCACCTCTGTACAGACTTGGCTTCATCTTGAATTTAGGCCAGGGGTGAATCTTTCTTCATAATAAATAAAAAAAGTCTCAGTTTATTGTTTTGTGTCACTAAAATGGACACATATTATTAAAACAAGGCAAAGGCAAGGTTTGTTATAATAATAATAAAACATATTATATAATACTATTCAGAGCGTTTTGAAATTTGCTCACTTTGAATACTCTGTGTCTTTTGTCTTCCTCACCAGTCTGGGATGATGATTGCTCCTGTGCTCGCTAACCTCGGTCCCCTTGAGGAGTTGTCCTTCAAACCAAACCCTGGAGAGGTACACTTATCCTGTTTTGTTACATCCACTTGAAAGGATTTGTTTTATTTGGTTTTGTTTGGTTGTGTTTAACAAGTAATGTTTTTACAGTTTATGTCAGTACATTGTTCCAGATATATAGCAGATTTTTAAAAATGTGTGTACGATGTCACACCACAGTCATACTTGGCTAAAATAAAAATAAAAAATATACACCTGTGGCCAGATGCATAAAAAGTTTAAAAGATTGAGACTTGTAAAGCTGTACATATGCCTGATTCTGTTTTATAAATGTCAGGAAACGGGTGCACATGCACAAGCTTGTCCACTCCCACAATTTGCCATAAATGGATGAAGAAACGCTTACAGCCACCTCTTTACTTGTTGGTCTCAATTTAGAACCAAAGTTGTAAACCGTACTTCCTTTGTTTCCGTCCCAGGTGGAGGAAATTTTCACCCTGTCCTTGTCCCACCTGTGCAACCCTCAGAACCGTGGCTACACACACTTCCGCACCGGCGACAAGTACGGATACACCCTCCCAGTGTTTCGGAACGGGAAGCATCGAGTGTGGGGCCTGACAGCCGTAGCTCTAGACCATACCCTGAAACTCATCGTCCCTCCTTAGCAGCTCAATCACACTCACAGTACTACAGCACAGCTATCATATGACTCAAAGATTTGATTGTGACAAATGTGCAATCAAACTTTGTTTCTCAAAGTCATGTCAGGAATCGGTATCAGTGGATACAAAATATTTTCATTCACTCACTCTCATTTATGAATGTAGTTTCCTTTCATTGTGGGAGTATCACACTCAGGAGAAGGATTGTTCCACTTGTGCACTTTCTGAGCCTCTAGTGTATAAGGATGTTTATTGAATGGATCAGGTGAATGAAGATGATGGTCAGCTGTGTTCATGTCACTGATAAAGAGCAGGTGTTGGAAGTCGTATACCAGTATTTATTATACCTGATTAGACCCTGTCAGTATATACATATATACACTATGGACTACTTTATTTTTTAAATGCTTACACATCTTTCTTTAATTCGTCTGGAAATCTGTAGCACCAGTCATTAATTAAATTTGTTTTAACAAGTTAAATCAATGAGTTACTGAGATAATGTTGCCACAGGTTTCCAATTAGTCTTGTGTTTGTTACATTTAACATGTAGGCTCAGTGAATCAGATAGGAGAGTTCATAATTTCCAGTGTGATTCAAATCATGCCCCTTTTATGTCACACTAGATCCAATCTGGACTGTTAAAAACATCATGTGTTGATGTTGAACAGTGCAATAAAGGTTTGTTTTTAAAGGCATCGTCTCTGTATTCACTCATTGTTCATAGATGAGGTGTCACATGATTGACAACAACGCAATAAATAGTGCAAAAAGACAATTTACAACAGTTTGATTTCTATTGAGAGATTGAAAACTTTCATTTCGCTTAGCTGCTGTGAATCGCACACAAACTTGAAAAACTTCTTTTCATCTACGTACTTTAAAGCTTTTCTTTAAAAGATCGCTACTGTGCCACAATTTTCTGCATGCACCACAGGCTTTATAGGCAGCAGGCATGCTACAAGTTAAACTGCTCTTGAACTCTTGATGAGTCCAGAAAATGAGTCTCCAGTTCCGTAAGGCCTTTCGGTCCTCAAACACTGCGGCAAATCTGGTGTGGAATGTTTTCTGAAGAAGTAGACTGGGATGGAGAGGATCCTCAGCTCCCAACAGCACAACTGAAACTTCAGACGCATGAAGCATCAAGGCAGCGAGCACTCCATGGGGTCCTGTGAGTCGGGCAGGAGGTGGCAGTTGAAGGGCCAGCTGAAGGAGAAAAGATCCAGGGCTTGGCTGCATTGTTGCTCAGCAGAGGAGCAGACTGAGCGGCAGGGCTGGAGGACGCCACCCTGAGGGCTGCACTGAGGCAGAAACATCCCACACACCAGCCTTTGTAAGGGCTCGAAGCACGCTAGCTCCATCAGGACCTGGACAACAAAACAGGGAGAACGAGTGTGTGTGAATATCTGGCTAGAAACAGCTGTACAGCTGTTAGAAGCTATAGCCGTCAGTTCATGTATTGCTTGTCTGTCATTTTGCTACCAAGGCGACCAATTACTTAAGATTACACAGCAGCAACAAGACAATATGTATATTTTGGGTATTAATTTACTAGGAAAGATAAACTTGGCTGATGTACATCTCTTTAACATTATGCCTGTGATGGCCATGAAGCAGATGACAAAAACATAAAAATCAACAATAGAAAATATCCCCAACACCTCCTCCCATCCCTCCCTTTTGTTTTGTTTGTTTGTTTTTGGTTTAGGTCTCTAAATTATTGTCAGCTATTTATTAATTGAAAAATCTAAAACTGTGCAATGGACTGAAGTAAACAAACTGACATTGCAATAAAGTATTTAAAAGAACAACAACAAACTCTAGATGATTTTAGTTATGAAGGTGGCTTTTACCCGGTACTGTCGCAGGAGTGTCGCAGCTTCTCTCTGATCAGCAATGGACAGCCAGATGTTCGGGAATGAGGTGAGGTTGTAGCTGAGGCCTTGACACATCTCTACCTCTATCAACTCACAGGATGAAGCTGAAGGCACAGAGAAAATAAATAATTCCTGTTCTTATTTTACACTTCTGAAGTCTAATGTTTGGCATTCAGAGAACCAGGACTTTTGCTATTACACAAATGAAATTATGATATAATTGAAGGTCAATCAAGATTTCTTGGGGGTGTGGGGGTGTTTGTACGTGGTAGTGACACATCATCTCTGTCCTGCAAACTTTTATTGTGGTAGGGTTTGTTTTTGTATTTTAGGAGGGATTTCTGGCTCTGGAAACAAAAACTATCATATCTGTGACTCTCTAGCGGGACTCAGATCGGGGTCAGAGATAACAGGGACTCACTGAAGGGAGGGTAGGTGGAGTTGCCACATCCCTGTTCATCTGCTCCATCAGGACAGTCGTTCCAACCATCACACAACAACTGCTGCTGAAGACACTCTCCTGTACCGCAGGCAAACTGGCTGGGGCCACATGTCCCTTTAAATAAAGAAGAAAAGGCTCAGGAGAGGGTTATCGAAAGCTAAAATTGACAATGTGAAGACTAAAGGAAGAGGCATAGGGAAAGGAAGAAAGTACTGTAAGAAGAAATAATTTGAACCTTTGAAGGACTTTAACAAAGCATCTGTCATAAACTGCCAATTTCTGAAGGGTAAATGTAGGTCAGAGAAGAAAGGAAAGATGGTCAAAAAGAGGTAAGATTAGGTAAGAAAGGAGAAAATATGGAAAGGAACAAGGGGCAGAGGCTAGGGAACTAGTAGAGACACCAGCATCACTTTGGTTAAATATCAGTTAGCTGTACAAAAGCAAGAACTCACTGTCCAGTATAGACACAGCCTGGTATGTTGCATTAAAGCCGCTGTCGGCCACTCCCTCATCAGCCACAAACAGCACAGTCATGTGGGGGCCAGAAGAGGTCAGGTCTGGGGGGAAGGTGGTGCCACAAAACCTGAGACAGAGAGAGAGAGAGAGAGAGAACAAAAGCTGCTTTAGAACATTGTGGTTATATAACTCACATTATGGCGGACACATTTACCCTCAACATACAGGATTTGTCTTTATTTTCATTCATTCATTTTTTTTTGCAAAAACAAAAACAATAGTGACATTACAGACAGTGATAAATGGGAATAAAATATAACAATAGCAACAACAACAGCAGCATACAGCATTTAAAGAACAAAGAAAAGAAACTTCAGTTTCTGTAAATTTATATCCAACATCTGACATAAGCAAAATAAAAGATCAAGGCTGTGGTGCATCTCACCTTCCCAGCACTCTTCCAGCTCTGGTGTCGACGCTGTCGTGCACTTCCACGTAGTCAAACGTACACACATCCTGAGTCTCCAGGCTGAAGTTCCTGAAGCTCAGTGTTATGATGTGACCTTCCTCAACGGATATATACCATACGCACAACTGGTGGGAGAAACACAAGTTTCACAGCCCTGTAACAGCTAGTTTGGAGTGTGTTTGGCAGTCTAAGGTGGTTGAAAATGTACCTGCTGGTGAGGATAAGGCCTGGGGTGGTTTGGACTTGACAGATAACCATACTGTCCGGTCTTCAGCCCACCACATTCTGTGCAAAAAGAGTGGCAATAAGTTCACTGTTGTGTCCCTTGGCCCCTATTTAAGTGTGTTTAACTTATGTTTCTATTTTCAGCTTTGCCTGGGTGCTCTGACCTTTGTGTTTATGGCTGCAGTTTGCCTCATCTGTTTGGTCGTGGCAGTTTGGATGACCGTTGCAAATAGACACAGGCAGCAGACAGCGACCACTGTCACACATAAACTCGTCTCTGGAGCAGCTCTCTGAGAAAACACACAGTAGATACACGCACAGATGCACATGAATGCAAATGGGCATGAGCACAAGAGTACATGTATTTGCAGATGCACACACGCACATACACACACACACACACTACTGACTTTGTCCAGGCAGAATGGTCCTGTACTGTGCAGTGAAGCCACTGCCTGCGATGCTGCCATCAGAGTGGAAGGTGACCCACACTGTGCTGCTGTTTGTGTTGACTGTTGGTGGCGCCACGTTACCACAGAACCTGCAGGAGAGAAGGAGAGACCTTTAAAATAATCTCAACCTTTCACTTGAATTACTGTTTTTTTCCCTCCATATTACAGCTTTGGAGTTGCTACTTGAGTCTGAACTTTGCACAGTAAATTCTTCATAGGATTTGTGGGCAAGTTATGTAACATTTTCAGAACTTCATGAATCATGTTATGACACTTTCCAAGAATGCAAGCTAGCAAAAAAGTTTGTACATGTATTTAGATTTTTCCAAGAAGCATTTAGTACCCAGAAATACTCTCCAATTATGCACAGACCTGTAGTGCCATCTACCAACAATTTAAAGTAATGACATGAACTCTAGTAATTGTTCCGAGAGGGAGAACATATAGTATAGAAATGTTACTTTCACAAGATAGTTGCACATAATGACATACAGGTTTGTTTGAGTCTCATGCACTCAGATGTGTATTTGCCAGAACAAACATCTATACTTTGTCTCTGCTTGAGTAGCTAAATTCAACAAACACTACAAAGAGTAGAAATTTATAACATTAACAATGTTTTTGTTACTCTTCTCCATAGTGACAGTGTATTTATGGATTATATTGATGCCGAATTGAGAAGAAGGATTTCAACAAATAAAAGCCTTTAGTTCATAGATTAACATGTTTTTACAGACAAATTAGGAATTGTTAGTTATTGTTTGTTAAAATGTCATATTTCTTAAAGGGAGCTTGGTGCAGGGAGCTTTCAGGTGAACAAACACAAGGTAACATAAGTATGATAATGTTGTCTGACGTTGACTGCTGTTAGTTATTCATTTGATTAAAGGTTTAATAATAGAAGTATTGATTACTGATGCTGACTAATTATTAGCTTAAAACTTCATAATTAAACATGATGTGTTTGTTATTCATGGTGTTATTAATGACTACTGATGAAACATAGTTTGGAGACTGGCTGTGAAAGATCTTGTTGTAAGTGTCCTCCTGTTGCTGATCAGTCACGTAGTGTAAAAACCACAACAAGACTCCAAATTACAAGACTGAAAGTTGCTTAGTGTGAACTGAACAGAGATCTTGTAGTGTGACCCAGGCTTAAGAGCAACAGAGAAACCTACAAGCAAACAAAAATGTAGAGTGCATAGTTCAAAGTCCTCTTGCAACAGAAGCACAAGCTTTTAAAAGAGAGCAGTTGGCATTGTAGTATGAAAAAACACCTGACTACGCTCTTGTGCCTGGAGTGGAAACTGTTAACAGCACTGAACGTGTCTGATTGGTGGAGATAGCCCGGGTCTGACTAACCTGGTGACCACAGAGCTCTGCTCTATCTGCTCCTGCACCTCAAGCCAGTCAAATGGACAGGGAGATGGCCCCTCCACAGCCAGAGAGGAAACATGGATCTGGACCAGGGAGGGGGGAAGGACTCGGATCACCCACACACACAGCAAGTTGGGGGGGTAGGACCCGGGGTGGTTTGGAGAACTGAAACTACCCTCTGAGTCAGTCAAAACCCCTCCACAACCTGAGCGACAGAAAGGAATACCTTGTTTCAGTTGCATAAAAATAGAAAGGGAAGGGCGTCCAGATAAAGAGGAGATGTTTTGCACATTTTTAATATTAAATTAGAATTTAAAAGGCCATTTTGTTTGAATCTCTTACGTGTTTCAGATGATGGGGTCATAGCGGGTTGTGGTGGGGCTGTGCTGTCCAGCTGACTTCTGTTGGGAGAGATTGTGGGTACAGTTGGGGATGCTGCATCTCCTACACTCAGCACATCTGGAGGGCTGGTGGGCAACAACTGATCCTCCACTGCCTGGCCTTTTATCTCTAAATCATGGACCAAAAACAGACACAGAATGCAAGCATGACCGGGGCACTGATCAAAGAAGAGGCCAAACAGCTATACGTATGGAATCTGAATATATAATTTGTAATAAGCCCTTTAAATCTGGTTTCAGGTGTTTCTTTGTCATTGTGATGATCGATCTGAGACACGGCAGTGACTCACGTGTGAGGATGAGGGCCAGCGCCAGTCCGAGAGCTGCTAACAGGAGCAGGACAGCAGCAGAGACCGCCACCACCCCCCAGCCACAACCCGGGCCCCGCAGACGCATCGCACACACCCCAAATAGACCCCAGCCTAGGTCTAAATGACACACACACACACACACGCACACACACACATATAAACATGTGGGTATGTGACAGGAAAGAGGAGATCTTTATTGCTACCAAAGTTCATACACATGATTTTAACTTTCTGGTTGGTTTTGGTTTGTAATTTGATCATGTTTCCATTTTAGTTAACTAAAATGTAATTACCCTGATAAATGTAAGGTACTGTTTTTTATGTTAATGGAGTACCCTAGGGATGTATATTCCCCTTCCATAAAGTTGTTGGACTGATTGTAAAAATAATTCTCAAAATCAAAGCAGCCTAAGCCAAGATACATTTAGACCTGCTCAAACACCAAAAACACAGGACCCTACATTTACCCACAATGCAACTTGGTGGTGTCTTTAATTAGAGACTCCCTGCCTGGTACCGCCAGTTTTTAATACAGGCTTTCTTAAAACCAGAAGAGTTTAAGTGATGCAATAATATTACTAATCCAATACACATACACAGTCTAATACAATTCAAGGTTAGTCACAGAAAGCAGCAAGCTGATTGGTTGACTCACTAGCCGCTGGTGGTTTGATTGGTTCAGGAGTGGATGAGGATGTCCTGAATCCCTCCACCCTCTCCTCTCGCTCCCCCTCCAGCTCGAAGGCAGGGTTGCAGAACACATTCTGCGGAAAGCAGAACAGAAAGAAGTGGAAATGAAACGTACATTACATTGTTAGACAAAACAAGTCTTAATTTCCAAGCGATTATTCTTTTTTTTTTAAACAAAAAGTTGAATTCATAGGCAATAAAACATACTCAGGGCCAGCTGCACATGGTCTGGTGTTGCCAGTAGCTTGTGGTCGCTACTGTTAGCTTATGTTAGAAAACTTTAGATAGATGTTGCTGTATAATTACTATCTATGGTCCCATTCCACCCACTCTTAGTCACGTCACTTGCAATAACATGAGGGCAGCAAAAACAAGTAACACTGAAATATCATCACCTTTTAAGTTGATTCAACAAAGGTGTTAGCCAACAGATGCTTATTCACACATCCAGCAGTTACAGAGCAACATTAGAAATATTTTGCAGCCGTGTTTGTGTCAAATATTCACTCTCTAAGCTCTGTTTTTGGTCTCTAACAATTCTCAACAAATAGGTTAAACTTGTTATAAAGCTCCTTAAAGCTGAGGGGAGCTGCAGATTCAGGTGATAGCTCTCCGTAGATGTCACTACAAGCAACCCTGTCACATTGTCACATTGTTTTCACATTGTTATTTGATAGATTGTTGTTGTAAAAATATAGCTGCTTTAAAGCAAGTGATTGAAGAAAATCCAATATGCTATCATCATGTAATTGCTACTAACCCATACAGTACTGTTACATTTACACTGATAATGCTCAAATGAGAGACAAGTGTAGGTTTCCAGCCTGAAAGTAACACCTGCTCCAATTGACACAGCTAAAACTGCACAAAGCAAGACCACAACTGTAAACTTTACACAAATAGAACTGGCATAGCAGGCCCACAAAGCTTTAAATTAAGTACAAACATGTTTAGAGGTAAAAACCAATGCCCAGTCAAGAGGAAGAACCTTTAACTTCATGTCAGATATATATAAATCCAGATATTGGACCCAAAAAGTGTCCAATTTACAATGAAAGTGCTGACCAATCTCCTGCAAAATGTCTCAATAACTGTCTGATGTTTCCCTCAATAAAGCGCCACCATCATCCTTCTCATCATCTTCACTCACCTTATAAATATCTGAAGAGTCTGAATACACCGCAACTTGGCTGAGGTCAGACATCTTTAGTCCGCTGTCACTCTCCCAGTGCTCCTCTTCTTAAAGAGCCTGACATTGTGATAAATACATCAGTGGTGACATTGTGAAAAGAGCTGTTTCTACATGAGGGAACGTTAAAAGTATTTTCCTGGGTTTTCTTAACATTGTTCACTTTTTGCTCCAACGGTAAACTTCCACTGAGGCGTAGTACGCTCACGGCCTTCGCTCCTCCAGCACAGCAGAGCCCTTTGTTGGACATCCATCAACGCAATCCAGATAAAAAATGAAATAAATAACACAGCAAGGAATTTTCAAAAATAAAAAGAATCAAATGATCAAAATATCCATCCTTTCTGCCACTCTTCTACTACTTCTGTCTGTTTTAGCAGCATCAACCTCTTGTTTTTTGATGGTGTGTGAGTGGTTACAAAAGAGTTTTAGAAACTCCTTCACAGTGCTGAACAAAGCCGAGTCAGCTGAGAGGACTGAGCCCCTAGGAGGAGGAGGGAGGGAGGGAGGACAGGGAAGGGGAGAAGAGGTGAGGTTGGAGCTAGAGGTGGGGGTCCCTGTTAAATCTCCATAATCCTCATAATGATCTTTTAAGCTGCTAAAATGTTTTATTCACAGGCACGCCTGCATGCCCAAACCTAAGCGAGCAGGTGCACAAACACTGGCACAGAGACACTGCAGTCTGAGGCATTTAGCAATGATTCTGGGTAATTATACATCCAAACAACAACAGTGTTGGTTTGGGAATGGTGTATAATAGCAAGGAGTGCTAAAGAGATTGGAAGATTTGAATTGCATTAGTTGTCCAAAGCTGGCTTATGACATTGCAGTTGAGTGTCCAAACAGATTTTTATTTTAAAGCTTTGGAACAACTTTAATGAGGCCACTCAGGCTTTAAATGAATTAGTAAATTAAAAATATATCCAAAGACTTTACAGAATCCTAAAACAAGAGAAACAGATAAAATGAGTGCAACGAAAAATGAAAGTAAGAGCTCAAATCTGTGTTCTGTCCTAAATTGCTCAATCCCTCCTTCCCTGTTTGGTGCTGCTGTGTTAATGGGTAATCAGTCATCAAATAAAGCAGTTGACTTCAGGTCGATACAGACACTCTCGCTGTGGTTTCTGTCACTCAAAGACACAAACACCACTGATACAGAGTCCGGTCATGTATGTCAAGCCCATACTATGGATCCTTCTCTTCATCTGTGTCCAGGAGGGTGAGCATTTCAATTTTGTGCTGCACTTATTGTGCATTTGAGTATATGGATCCCTACCATGTGGCAATGCTGATGCATTTGTCTGTGTAGCCTGTCCCTTTTGCTTGTGGATGCATGTTTATCACCAACATTTTTACTGTCTGTGCTCCAGTGTCCCTGAAGGACTATGAGTATAACGATGAGGATGAAACATACGACGACCCACAGCCTCTAAACTGCTCAACCACAGAGAGCATCAAAGGCGGACATGTCACCTACTCACGGGTAAAAAATAGACAATCAATTAATCGATCGACAGAAAATGTCATTTTAAACATGGTCTCCTTCAAGCTTCTCCAAAGTAAGGACATGGACTGTAAATTTGCAATGGATTGTTTTTTTTTTGCTGTTTAAAAGACCACACAATAATCTAATGATCGGGAAGTTAGTTGCAGCTCTTCTGCACTCCTTCATTTTTAATTTACATCACTCAGGATGAGAGTGTTAGGTAGGTTAGTATAATAATGCAATATGTGCATTTTCTCAGCTCTGTTGTCCTGATGTAACCCGTCTTCGAAGCGAATTTCTATATAATAGTACAATTTGAACTTCACACTAATATTAGAAATGTAAAACACGACTTAAACAGTGGTTACAAAGTACTCAACCAGCCAGGCGTACAGGGACAGAAAATAGGCAAAATGGAGGATGGTAAAAAGTGTGAATCATGCAAGTTAAAGTAAAGGACAGCACTGAATTAGAAGAGCCATTTTCTGATCATGATAAAAAGGAACTAGAAGGTCTGGAAAGTGAAACCAATCAAGCATCTCTTTACTGGAAAGTTTAATGTTGCCTAATTTAGCTCCAAAAGCGATCGTGTGTTTCCTCTACAGGGAGGGCTGGAGGGCAGTGTGCTGACCTATCACTGCAGCCTGGGGAAGTACCCTTCCCCGGTCAGCTTCAGGCTCTGCGGTGATGATGGGGAGTGGTCGGCCATGAGATTATCCAATGGCAGACCGGTGTCGCGGGCCACATGCAAAGGTAATTTTTTGGATGGTGATGCATTCAATGTCATATGTACACAAATAGATCATATTTGAGTTTTTCCCTCAAAGCAACTCTTTCTGTGATCCTTCCATTCTTACCTGCGTCCTCTTCTCCTTATCCTCTTTAATGTCCGTCCATCTCTCTCTCTGGCTCCCAGATGTGTTGTGTCCAGCTCAGATCCAGCTGGATCACGGTGACCTCTGGCCCAGGGACCAGTGGCTCCGTGTCGGGGAGACGCAGAGCTTCTCCTGCCAGGAAGGGTTCACCCTGTATGGCTCAGCCCAGAGGAACTGCACCCTCTCTGGGGAGTGGACAGGAACCACTCCTGTTTGTGACAACCATGGTGAAAACAGACATTACAAACTTTGTTTATGATAAAGCATAAATCATGCATGCTTAAACTATATACAATACATGGTTTATATCTTTACTTTGTACATCAGCGCAATAGAGATTAAGTGAGCCTGAGCCCAGCTCACCTGCTGCGTCAGAACCTGTGGTGGAGTGAGCATGAACTGAGCTCACACTTACTGAGATTTACACTGTGAAGCAGCTTTTGATGAATGCATATAAATTATCTCTATTAACAGATTTTAATCATATATGGTCGTTTACTGTGGTTACTGTGACATAAAAAATGTAACTGAAAAAATGTTGCATTTACTTTTTTTACTTTAACTTTACTATTTAGTGTTTCAAGCTTACAGTGACTTTTTGATGTCTTAAAAGGCCCTTTGTGCATCATTTCAGATTACTACATAATTATCTTTTGCAAATAAAGATATAGTCTGAAGATTTCTATATAAGCACAAAATAAAATTAAAAAAGATCTTTATGTATTTCCTCCCATCTTTAAATGCAGCTGACGACTGTAATGACCCAGGGATCCCACCAGGGGCCCAGAGGTCAGCACGCCGGTTTCGTACAGGAGAGAAGGTCAACTATCGTTGTCAGGCTGGTCTGGATCTGCTCGGGTCGGCTGAAAGGGTTTGCCTGGAGAACCGGGAGTGGAGTGGTTCAGTGCCACTGTGTCAAGGTTCAGAGTGACAGCTTTTTCTTTAAAACAATCAAAGATTCATTTTTTAGACCTAAAGCAAGCAAGTGGGCAATCAAAGCAGCACCAGACCAACACAATGAACTATCATATTATGATGAAACATCCATGCATGATATTTTTGTGCTTTACTGCAGGCCCAAATACCTTTGACTCCCCCAGCAATGTGGCAGCAGCCATGGCGGGGTCACTTGCAGGAGTCATGGATGTAGTCTCACCAGACTCCAAAAAGAAAAGTGTGTATAACCTTTAATTGTCATCAACATATCAGCATTGCAACACAAACAAAATTGCAAGTAAGTAGCT
The DNA here is from genome assembly GCF_004916995.1 of Morone saxatilis. Classification (NCBI taxonomy): domain Eukaryota; kingdom Metazoa; phylum Chordata; class Actinopteri; family Moronidae; genus Morone; species Morone saxatilis. The sequence goes on along the minus strand of NW_023340257.1, from coordinate 6,315,007 downwards.
GAAGTCAACTGTATTATCATATAAAGCACTTTGTGTGTGTGTCTTTGTGTGTGTAAGGTACAAGGGTGTCCTTTGGCCGAACCTTCCGTGTGGCTGAAGGTAGTCGCATGAATGTCTACATTTTACTGGACACATCAGGAAGCATCAATACGCGGGACTTTAATAAATCCAGGAACGCCACCATTGCTCTTATCACAAAGGTCCGTGCCAAAAGACCCAAAGAAAGATTTATTCACATTCTATCTCAGTGGATCTGAAACCTGCATGTCCTTTTCATTTTGCTTCTAGTTGGACAGCTACGAGGTGCAGCTGAGGTTCCATGTGTTGTCATTTGCCAGCACGGCTATAGACATTGTAAGCATCACAGACTTCGAGATAAGTGGTAGCACCGAGGATGTCATATGGCGCCTGATGGAATTTGACTACCATAGTAGGACCCTACTTGTTTTTCCTTCACAGTATTCATTCATTTAATGACCATCTTTTTATCTCCTTGCTGTGTGGTGCCTTTAAGTATGCCTAAATCAGTACAGTACAGTACAACCATAACATTTTTATCAATTTATTTTCATTCATTTTTTGCAGGCCATGGCAGTAAGACCGGCACCAACCTGCATGCCGCCCTGTTCCGTGTCAGTGAGATGATCAGCTTCTTTAAGCAAGACAGTGCCAAGTACCATTTTAATGAGACTCAGAACATCATCATCATAGAAACCGACGGTAACGACACAGGAAGTGTCTCACAAACTCTGTTGACCATTTCCTGCTCACTGGAAAAGGGAACATTATCTTTTATGCCCCCTGTATGTCTTTCTGCCTGCAGGTTTCTCCAACACAGGAACCAAGCCTCAGATTGCCCTGGCCCGGATCAGGAATCTGCTTGGCTACCAAGTCACATCCCAAGATCACACAGATGAGACAATGCTGGGTATCATGATGAAAAAAATACAGTCCATATATACATTCTCTACTAACGCGTATGAATGACTTTCACTGAGTGCAACAGCTCCAGCATCACCACAATTACAAGCTATCATAAATCAAGCATCCAAAGCAAAGTTGGTTTTATGTGTTTAATGTGTATTGCAATGGTTTCCTATGTATGTACACTTATGTGTGTGTTTGCAGATGTCTATGTATTTGGTATTGGGGAGCAAGTGAAGAAAGATCAGTTGAACTCCTTAGCGTCAAAGAAACGTGGTGAGAGACACGTCTTCATTATGAAAGACTTCCAAACACTGGGATCCATGTTCAACAGCATCATTAGTAAGTAGATCATTCTCGACTATACTGCACTGTGTTTTATGATTTAAGCTGTCCATTTGTCAGCAGAAAATGTCATTTTTAGAATATAAAACACTTGGGAAAAATGACAACTTGTGTTTGTTTGTTTTTTTAGAATGGCAGGATTTTCCAACATGAATCTGTACAAAAATATGAACCGACGCAATGTTGCTTAATAAAAATTCTACATTTTAATTAGCCATTAAAATCATGTTTCATAACACAGGTGACAAGAGTGTGACGATGTGTGGGGTAGCTCAGGAAGACATCTCCAAGGAAAGTGGGGAGGATGAGAAAAATGTCTACAACAAACCCTGGCATGTCACTGTGAAAACGCCGGTTAGAGCTTTGCTCAGTCAATCCCTAAGATCACAACAGAGAATTGTTTTTCCCTACAACTGACATTTTATATATTATACTTTGAGATTTTAGAGTGGAATTTTACACATTGACACTTTCCTCCCTTTCAGTCTATGTCATGTTTTGGATCTATTGTGGGCCAGAACTGGGTGCTGACAGCTGCTCACTGTTTCGCCAAGGCGAGCACTGATGATCTCCCACAGAGAGTGGATTTAACACACGGTCAGTGTCAGTACTGACATTTTTTGGGAGAAAACGAAACTGGTAGCTCACCTGGTAGAGCTGGTGCCCCATGTACCAAGGCTGAGTCCTTGCTGCAGCCGCCATGGGTTCAACTCTAACTTGTGGCCCTCTACCACCCTGCTTACTTGATTCAATTAGCTACTGTACTTGTAGCAAACAGGCAGAAAGAACAAGATTAGTTGTTTCCATGAACCATCTTGTTGACTTGAAACAGTTTTATGTTGAAATAACACGCAGCTTCTTTATTTTCCAAGGTGAGGGCGTTGGGATTTCAAAGAGGGTGATAATGCACCCCAGGTACAACACCAGGGCACTCAAACACAGAAACGTATCTGAGTTCTATGACTATGATGTCGCTCTGGTAGAGATGAACCAGAGTATCCCGCTCTCCTGGAAAGCCAGGTAAGACAGCCTAAAGAAAGTAAGCTTAACTCTACATAAGAGCTGAACTTAAAAGGAACTGATTTTATTCAATTAGAAGCCTTAAAAAAAAAACTGACATTTGTTTTGTCACAGAACCCTTCTGTAGCTTAGATAACAAAAACTTAAAATAGATGCTCCTGAGTTTCAGTGTTGAGTGTGTGTATGTCATACAACAGACCGATCTGCTTGCCATGTACTGTGCCAGCCAGCCGAGCCATTAAGAAAGTCAACTCTACCTGTCAGCAGCACAGTATGTGACCTTTTGACCTTTACCCTCTGCAAACGCATTCATTTTATTGCTATTTCCATATTTTTCCCTGTTATCATAGCATTAATAATATAGAACTCCTAAATAAATTCTCATGTATTGTCAGTAAAATGTACCTCTATACAGGGGAGGAACTACTACAACACAAGGAGACTGCGGCCTTTTTCATCCACAAAAGCAGTGAAACAGTCATTCGCAAAGAAACACATATTCACACACAGAGTCAAGTAGGTGACAGTTGATTTGGATTTTCAGACTGTGTGCTGCTTTCACATTGATACGCAATAATGTGGAGGAAATCTGTTTTAATATAAAAAAATTTAAAAAAAAGTGTGTTGAGCTGGAACTACTTTGCTGTCTGCAGAGGCCTAGCTGTGTTGAGAAGGCGAGGCTCACACTCACAAAGCCCACCGATGTGACTCTGGATGAGTATGTGCCCGACAGGCTCCTCTGTACCGGCGGATCCTCAGCATACCGGGACGCGATCAGCTGTCAGGGTCTGGATTCTGCACGTACTGCATCATAGCCACCGCAGTTTGACCAGCAAGGGATTCACATTATAGTTACATGTTGTCTCTTTTTTGGTATAGGTGATTCTGGTGGATCCCTGTTTCTGGAAAAAAAGAAGCGCTACTTTCAGGTCAGCTAGTTTCTCACTTGAAAAAAAAAAAACAAAAAAAAAACTCATTACACACAGTGCAGTCAGTGTCACGTGGACATTTTTCTCCTGCTTTTTCCTCCAAGGTGGGAGTACTGAGCTGGGGCATCATGGATGTATGCAAACCACAGAACACAGCTCGGGGAAGGTACAGCAGTGACAATCCGCCTCCTGATGCTCGAGACTTCTACATCGACCTGTTCAAGATAATGCCGTGGCTGAAACAGCATCTGGGTGAGGAGATCCAGTTCCTGCCTGAGGTCAACTGAGAACATCTATAATATAATCAGACAACTGAGATCTATTTGGATGAAGCCATAATAACACAATGCAGAATTCAGTAGCGCTTTCAGAGGCTTTATTTGTCAAACAGAATAGAATAGATTTTTATTGCTTTGGTGCTGTAAACTCATTCTCTGTTCACAAAATCATACACAACATAAAAATGTAATTCTTGTTGCTTTTACATTGTATTCTTTCTCAACTCACAATGTACAACACATGCATAATCAGTTCCATAGCCACATATTCAATGGAAACATATCTGTGTATGTTCAGCACTGACGTTTAATTGTTTGATAGAACAAGGCTTGAATGGAAGGACCTGATTCAGTGCTGCAAATCGAGTTAACATCATTAGTCTTCAGCAGGCCATTAGCCATACAGTGTACATGTAAGAGTTAAGCCATATAACCACAGATGTCAGGCAGCTGAAATAGAAAAACATGTCGCCATCTACTGACAAACTTCATGTGTTTGTCTATGACTGTTGCTGTCCAGTCAGTGTCAGTGAGAATGTGAAAGTCAAAGGTCAGCTGTCCGATCAGCCCTCAGAAAACTGCCGGAACAGAGTTTCTGATTGGCTGTCTTTGAATTTTGGGACAAAATGGATCTGGAGGATCTCGGAGAATCCCTCGGAGAGAGCAGGGGCCACGAAGTGTTTCCTGTCCAGAGAGACAGCCTGATTAGAGTGGTCAGTAGCAGAGCTATTACTAATAAGTGTTTTTATTCCTAGAATTAAAAAAAAAAACTCTGTGCATACGTTACACAAATATGTTGTATAAACAGTAAGTGTGAGAAGAAAGATTATTCTTTCTTACTTGTAGCTGTGGAAAACCATGTCATTGACCTTGGCGTGTTTTTTGTCTGACGGAGTCATCTCACGGAACTGGGAACAACAATAACGCGTTAAAAAAACACTTACCAGCCAGGATAAAACAAAATGAGATAAAAGAGTGACAGTGTGGGGAAGTGAGTCATACTCTGTTGTTGTGTTTGGCTTGCTCCAGAGAGGCTGAGAAGAGAAAACAGCGACAGGGCACTCCTGTGGCCTTGGCCACGTCCACATAGCTGGAAAATACACACAGAACATTGGTTACACAAACAGAGAAAAACAAATGCACATACAAGCAGCAGCAGGAGTATTTATACTCCAAATATAGCTACAGCAGCAGGCAATCAGTACCCACATTATCAAACGCACCCGTAGTAGGATTCCTTTAGGTAGAAGGCTAAGACTGAGGCAATAAAGGTAACGTAGGGCCCTACAAGGTCTACCGGTACACTGCGGTGTCTGAATATATATATATATATAT
>NW_023340257.1:6309424-6310076 GCF_004916995.1 Morone saxatilis | reverse complement strand
ATATATATATATATATACACTTACAGTACATGACCAAGACCAGCCTGTGCTAGAAAGTGATTTCTAGATCATTTCTTTCTACATCTTAAAATAAATTAAATAACATAAAATTATAACCATGCTTGTTTTTGTTGTAAAAAGTGTTGATGTGTTTTGGCTATTCACAATTACCTATTACCTATTTGTATGAACTATAAAATTTTAACATTATGACATTTCTCCACACTGAAAACTAAACTTCTTGTTGTGTCTCTGCTATGAATTCAGGCATGCAGTTATTTCTTGATTTACAGTCTCTTCTTTTACTGTCTCTGCTTCTGTACCTCTGTTTGCGGAGTTAGTGACGCATACATCCAGTTACTACAATAAATACAGTTACTAGGCAACAACCCTGTGGTGCATGATAACTAAAAGACATACAGTGTTGTTATAACGATTACTACCCCACTTTAATTGTCGTTTCCAGGCAGAATGCATTCATTTTTTCTCTGTCCTTAGCTGACAAAAGTGGAGTAAAGCACTGAATTCTGCTGCTGTAGCCCATCAGCACTTTTAGGTTGATTGTGTGGGATATGTGGCATCTAGCGGTTTAGGCACAAAAAACGTGAGCGGCCCTATGTAGAGCCATCATTCTTGGCTACTGTAGAAACAT
>NW_023340257.1:6301809-6309406 GCF_004916995.1 Morone saxatilis | reverse complement strand
TGTTTACAGGTGATTATACACTAATGAAAACATATGTAAGAATATTATATTCCATTTCTGCCAATAAATCCTCCTCAATGTTGGAGACTAACCTTTTTAGCAATCTATTATACTGAATTAATTCTGACGTGACACTCAGTCATTCCTGCCAGGCGTTTGGTCTATAAATAGTTTTGAGTTACTATGTCATTCTTGGTACAGTGCCACAATCCCAAAACACATCAACCATCAGACAAGTGGCTAAAATCAGAGCTTAGTGTATTGACTAAACATCTCCACCCTGCCTGCAAATATACTCACCTGTCTGTGTATAATTATTCTTCATCTGTGTATGACTCTTGCTTGTTTGCACAAAAGGTGTATGCCAGTGAGGTGGATTCTGAGAATATATACACAGACGTGCATCTACACAGAACGTACTGATACTGTTGTAGTTTACCGTTTGCGAGACTCTGGGTCAGGGTTGGTGTTGTCGACGGCGACGCTGCGGCCCTCTTTCAGAGCGCGCTCACATGCCGACACACAGCTTTGCCATGATCCGAGTGTATCCTGACACAAAAACGACACAAGCAAGATTGATCACAGTGTGTCAGGAAAGGCTTTAACAAAAAATTAGGCCAATTTGTATATTAACAAAAACACAGTTATCTTCATCCTGTTGGTGGTTGTCATCATTATTACAATAATACCATACTAATCCACTTATCAAATAGGAAAGCAGTGTAACATCAAGAAAAAAATGTCTTAATTTTGGCAGTTAAAGGTCCAGTGTGTAATCTTTATAATCACCTGAAATTAAGATTACCTTAGACTGAGCTGGTTTTATCTACAGAGGGATAAGCCATACGTCATGTTTTCCCTTATTTGTACACTAGCCCAGACCAGGCAAACCACTCGCTCTAGACAGGGCTTTTGGCACTTTTTGTGTCAAGTTTCACGACCACCGTAGTTTGTCCTATGTGCTTGGAAGGTGTGTATTCCAATGGTTGCAATCTGCAATTTCACCACTAGATGCCACTAAATCCTACACACTGGTCCTTTAACTATGGAGGCCCTGAGAGGCAAGTGAGAAATAAAATTCTGGTGATCAATTTCCGAAGTCTGAACTTTTTTTTTCTCTTCTGTTAATGACTTGACAGGTAAAAAGAAAGTATTTTGCTGAGATAATCTTTTTATTATTGTTCTTATTTTTTTTTTTCTTGCTTTGTAAAAAAAAAATTTTTTCCAAGTAACTTTTATTTTCACCCATGAAAAAAGATTCAAGAGTTTCATTGTCACTCTGGTTGTATAAGAACACTTATTTTGTTGGGTGGCTCCATTACAGAATAAGACATATTGAAAATATTACTGTCAAAATACATTTCTAGCCAAAAAAAAAGAAATGACAGTAATTACTTGCAAATACACAATATATGGACCTTGTTTTTACCAATTAAAAACTAACCTGGAAGAAGCATTTAGAACATAGGGGAGTGGTGCACCTCAGTCTCTTGTAGCGGAAATAAGTATTAAAGAAAAGGATTTTCTCACTTGCCTCTCAGGGCTTCCATAGTTAACATCTTGTTGTACATAAAACCAAATGTTCTTGGTGCTTTCAGCACTGGGGCAGTACTGAAGCCTTGTTGACTGAGCCCTGTTCACAAAACTCCACTCACCCTGTTGACGTACACATAACCTTTTGGAATGATGTGGGTGTGGAAGAATGTGGATTTACCCGCTGTGGAGAAGAGAGAACAAGATCAGAATGGTGGTGTTGGGCGGGGAGCTCAGAAAAGGTGATATACCGTCTATTGTGTCTTACATGCAGGGAAACCCACGGCGACAATTACTTCTATCTGGCTGGAGGTGAGAGAAGCAGACGGCGGGTCGAAAAGTTTTGCAGTGCTGTCAATCTTCCTCTAGACGTCCAGATAAAGAAACACATGAACAACAGTGCAGACCAAGCCCACAAATGTGTTCTTAAACCATTTCAGTAGAGCCAGTGTGTGCATTGTACTCACAGGGTCAAAATTAGGCAGACTGTATGGGGCGCTCTTCCAGCCGAGGAAATACTCCTCTGGGGTATGGAACTGCAACCCAATGTTCAGAGCAAACTACAAAAACAAGAAAAAAGACAGTAACTGGTACACAATGCTCATATTTCACCAGATTTGTGCTCCTTTTCCTCTTAAAGGGTATCATTAAGAAACATCGAGTTATGGTATTACGTATTAAATGACATTTAAGATGACATATAAGAACAATACTTCCCACAAATTAGCATACAAAACAAGTCACGGCAGGAGGAGGAGGAGAGTGAGGAGGAGGAATGGCACAAAGGGTTAAAATAAATAAATAAATGACCTAAATCAAAAGCAAACTCTTAGGTCTTACCAGTCGATCACTGCAGGAGAAATCCTTCTTCTTCTTCCCTGGAGCCCAATTCTCTGGCCTACCTGCAGCATCTGTGCACAGAGGTAAAGTCAATAGCTGTGTGTGTGTATGTCTGTGTGTACTCTCATAATTCTGTCTCTATGGGGATCGAATGTTCTTAAAGTAAAAGGAAGATTTATTTTATTGCATTTTGCACTATGAAGAGGTTAATTCTGGTTCATTTCTGGCTTGGGTTAGGTTTAGGTCAAGCATTAAGGATTAGGGTTTTGGGAGATATCAGGTAGTTAAGGACTGATCATGGTTAGGATTTTAGTTTATTTTTGGGTTTAAGGAAATAAGATTCAACATGGGATGGTTTTCAGAGTGTAGAGTGTAGATTGTGTGTGTGTGTGTGTGTGTGTGGCAAAACATATGCCACACCAATTCATATCCAAGTTAACTCACCTCCAACATAAAAACTCTGTGTGTGGTCAACAGTCACACCATCATTTGCCTGAGCAAGAAACACACATGCACACTTACAGTTAAAACTACAGCCACTGTTTATTGTCAAACCTGCCTGACTAATGCTGTGAGGAATGATAAAAGGGAGACTCCTATGACTCAGCTTAATTAGTATACATCTTCTTTGGTGTGGTATATGAGGTGTGGCTCTTAAAAAATATTGGGGGGGTGTGTGTGTGTGTGTTCAGGTACCTTCTCACACAAGTGATTCCACATTCCCATTACTGGTTTCCTGTAGATACCCGGACCGGTTGCTACAAACACCTGAGACACAGACCAGGAGAGGAAACAAATATTAGCCTTTTGTTCAGTAAATAGGAGAGAAAATGGGAGAATGTACAATATGACCAACCTGCACAGGTAGCTGCAGCTTGGTGAGGATATCCTCCACTTTAGACTTGAAGACTTCCGGTCTCAGTTTGCCTTTAGCGATCCCCATCTGGTTGGTAAAGAATACCACCTGCAGGAAGAGAGCGAGGGTAGATGGGGAAATCCAATGACAAACACTTCCAGAGTACATAAGATCCAATAATATTTCACTGGCTTTAATCTAGAAACTTTCACTAGATATGTTTAGCAACTGTTGCATTTAGGTTCCTCCCACCTTGTATCCTTTTCTGAGCAAGCTGGCCAGTCTTGGCTGAATCTCAGGGTACAAAATCCTGGTGATTAAACACAGTGACTGACAATTATAACAGACTGTGGAGATATAAAAAGTAATCAATACAAGCCAATGAGCTGGAAACAGAGACAGCCATTTCATTTATTATCTTAGTTTTGGAGTGCAGACATACCTCCAGTCATCTGGTGCGGTGGGAAAGACTTTGCCAGATTTGGTGGTGATGATGCAGCCATCAATGTCGAACCCAGCGATCTGGAGAGGAGGAAAAGAGGAAATGTGTGATCTCACCACATTAATAACTTCAGGGGTGGTTTTCCCTTCCTTTAACACCTCTAGAGTGTTCATAGTTTGAAACACTTGAACTTTTTTCAAGATTTCATGTATGTCAAACCTCCGGCTGGAGGGCCATTTCCAGCCCTCCATCCCCCTCCCTCCGGCCTGAGACATAATCCAGCACACAAGATTAGTATTCTTTGAATTATTTTTGTTGTTTCATATTAATTTAAACTACCCCAATACAATTAAAAAAAATATATATAGATAATAGAAAAGCTTGTTTGCCTGCCAACAACAAAGACAATATAAAATGCTGATATGTTAATTATGATGTTAGTATTTAGTTTTCAGAATATTGCACCTTCTTATAGTACTTAAATGTTGAAGTGGCCCTCCTATGAGATAACAATACCAGCAGCATCAATAAAGCCCTATACAGCACTTTTGTGTTTACGTCAAAATAAAACACATTAACAAAAGTGAAAAATGATCTGACATTGTCAGAGAAGAGCTTATCACTGCTGTTTAGAAGACCGTTTTAACTTCTCACTTCCTGTGGTTTGAGATGATGTGCAACCAAACTCAACGACAGAAATGAAATCTGCAACCACATTTATTTTCATAATTAATCTGCTGATTATTTTCTTGATTACTCGATTCATCATTTGGTATGTAAAATACCAGAAAATAGTAAAAAATGCACCAAGCATTTTTTTTAAACAATTCTCTGACCTCGACCACTAAAACAAATGAATAAATAAAGCCTTGTAAACGGCTCCCACCTTGTTGCTGCCTCTGACACCAGCAGCAGTGTAAAGCAACAGGTTGCCTATCTGCTGCCAGCTGCTCTTTAGACAGCCCTTTGAAGACGACACAGACGATGCAGAGGATGAGGGCTGGGTCGTGTTACTACTCTCTGTCATAGACTTCTCTGCCAACTCCTGCAGCTGCTTGAGCTTCTCCTCTGCCAGTCTCTCCTCCTCCTCCTCCTCCTCCTCCTTTATACGTCTATCTGAGGCCTCCTCACCTCTTCTTTGGCGCTTCACCTCGGGGTGCCCCCTATCTGGGCTCAGTCGTCTTTTCGATGACTAAATATAAAAATAAAAAATACATTTACAATTTCAGCTGTTCAATTTCAAGTTCTCTTGATGAATATGATCCTTGTTGTAACATTAAAGTAATAAGCAAATACAAAGCATGAACTAATACAGCAAACAGGTTTCAACACAATGAACAAACAGTTCCAGATGTGTTACCTTAATAGGAGAGGTAGAAAAGAAATCCTTGATACTGCGCTTGGGATTTGGACTCGACTGTGCCACTTTTTCTTTCTCGTTTCTCCCCCCCTTTGTCTTATCTGCAGCTTTTAGTCCTTTCTGTGCAGCGCTGGACGCAGCGCCCTTTGAGCTCAGGGAAAAGTGCAGTTTAAATGGATGGTTCTGGTTAACCATGTAGAGGGTGCCTCCATGGGTGAGTCTACCAGACTGGCCCCGCCCCAGCTTCTCACCATCCAGGAAACTGGGATTTGGACCCAGCTGTGGAAGAAAATAGGCCAAGAATGGACATTGGACTGCAGCACTGTTACAGTTAGTTCATAGGAGGATAACCACGGTGGGTCTAGGCAGTAAAGAGAGAAGTGCGCTGTCATCAGGTGGTCAGAAACAGATGTTTTGATTGTGTGGTGCCACATATTTCTTTCTCTTGTGTTTGTACAGTGAATGAAGCCAATGGGGGTTTTCTAGTCTGAGAGTTTCACAGTTTATAACTGAATTATAATTTATGACACTGGGCCGGGCTGCAGTGTTTGTTTTCATACCTGAGTAACAACCACATCCTGGTCTGCATAGCAAGCCACCACCTTCACTGAAAGAAACACACAGAGTACTACCATCATGTATACTCACATGCACACACGTCAATATTAATTTAGAGCTGTACGATTAGTTGACTAATCTAATAAAACAATTCTGATAAGAAACTAACTAATGCTATGTAAACATGCAAAAACAAGCAGCTTGCATGGGTCAGCTTAGGCTTTCCTAAATGGTTCACTGTTTTAAGCAGATGACTAATAGAGAAACTACATATCAGCCCTTTATCATAGAACTACTGCGGCTACTATGTGAGATCTCCAAGTTGCTTGTTTTGGTCGACCAACAGTTCAAAACCCAATATTCAATTTCTATAATACATATTCAAGAAGGCTGAAATGCAAATTCTTTCATTTGACTCAAACAATGATCCAATTATTAATATAGTTGTTGTCAATTGATTATCTGTCTGTTATCTATCTATTATGATGCCCTAAATGTGTTATTGGATCCATGTGACCCATTCATATTTCTTGCTCTGTGAGAGTTATAGGAGGTAGAAGCCTATAAGAAACAGAGGAACCCACGCTGTAGCAGTGGACCAGTCCATCAAACAAGCAGGAATGGTTGATTTTTAAATCCCACTTCGCAACTCACTCCAATAAAGTGCTTTAAGTGCTGCCAACACTGACACAAAACCACCAGGGCCTTGCATGTATACAATTACCTACGGACTTGTGAATGAATGTATTTTAATGTGTGTGCGTTTGAAACCGGAGCACGAGCCAAATAGCGTGCGTATATAATTGTGCACACTAGAAGGGTCTCGTGGGAAATTCGACAACAAAAGACCCACACGTGCAGCGTCACGACAGGCACGGTCCCTGTCTCTGTGTCGCACGTTTCCTCACCCTGGTGCCGCGAGCATTTCTTGTCGGCGACGCCGGTGTCCGGACCCCGGCCCAGAATCACCGCTCGGCCGTCCTCCAGAGAGACCCGAGCTCCAGAGGCGCCCACCAGAGTACAAGACATTTGAGCGAGACTGCCTCTCTTTGTGAACGACTCGTTTCATTAAACTATGAACCGAAACACACGAATAACGCACCGTGGCCGCGCCGTGTACTTCGACTATGTCACGGTGCTACTTTTACCACAACTTCTTTGTTGTATCTGAGCTGGTTGTTGAAGTAAACCGAACAGGAGGACAGGGCTTGTTTTGCAGTGTAGCTACGGTCCACCAGACAAAATACGCTCGTCTTGAAACGTGAGCGCCTTGAAGGTTCCGCTCATGACTTCTACTTTTCCGGGTATCAACGACATACAGTACACTGTATTTTCTCTTTGTATTGTCACGGAAGGCCAAGTCTGCGTGGTAAAGTTGGTCCTTTTCATTCATTTCGTTATTGGCAATTGAACAAAAATGTTATTTATTGTACATTTGTAGGAGTTTTGAATGTTGCGCAGACTTTATTTAACGTCCCTCCTTCAATCGGACAAGAGACAAGAGTGGGGGGAAAAAACTAATATCAAAACACAAAGGAGAAACAGGACAAGATGTTAAATCCTCCATCTAACTACAACCGGGTTGGGTCTGCTCATCTTTCTGTTTTATTTACTGCCCAATGATATAAACGTCAGATGTTTGATGAATGAACTGTATCCTCATTTTCTCCATAACAGGATGACCGGGATTTCTTAGTCATGTAGGCTAGTTGGTTGCATAAAGCCTTTTCTTTATGTATTTAGGTTAGTTTATTTTAGAGGCATAATAGAAGAAGGTTAAAACATATTGCAGTAGGGCATAGGCTTCATGTTAACACTCACACATTGTTTTTCACTATTTCTGTGTCTGTGTTGATTGACAGAGTCATTGGGGTGTTGTTTACAACCGTAACATGATACATTTAAAGTTTAGAGGTGCAACCCATGAGTTTGTTGTTATTGTTGATTAATCTATTCACTTTTTAAGTTAATCTGTTTATCATTTAATGTTAAAGGAAAAAAGTGTAAA
>NW_023340257.1:6296594-6301709 GCF_004916995.1 Morone saxatilis | reverse complement strand
AGCGGCTGTTGTCACACCTGAAAATAACAAAGGGATGGGTGTGTTCAAAACTGATCAATGAATTATTACACAGTGTCTAAACTTTTGTTTGACTTATTATCCCTAAGTCCCAGCACAAGAAAAAGACACAAATAACAACTAATGAGATTTAATTATATTTTGACCAAGATGTTCTTTCTTACACCACCATGAATCTCAAAACAACCATATTATCTCGTACTATACTGACCAAAAATCACTATAAGCCTTTTATTTCCCACCAGAAACATTACCTGTTTTATAATATGGTGCAGGTACAGCCATCTGCACTATGACCTCTGCACCCTCCACTTGTGTTTTGGGTGGGGCTACCAGGTAGATGAGTCCCCCCCACAGGTTCCACACCTGCACCATCTCTGTGGTAACAGGAAATCGCTCATGGACACATGGTGCTCTTTTCAACTCTGCAGCATTCAGTCTGTCTGTCTGACAGCCTATCTGGATCTGAGGAGGACACAGAATACGTGTTATTGATTGTAAGTACAGTCTATACTATGAATAAAAGGATACAAGGTTAGGATAGCTGTTGGGTGTGGATTCCTCTAGGGGTGGGCTGGACCACCTCTTAGGCAGGGCACTGACATATGGACTAGGGTCTGGCTGCACTGGAGGTGAGGCAAGGAATACATTAGGGGGAAGGCCTAAACGCTGCTGGAAACGAGGGCCTCGCATGGGTTGGGCTATGGCAATCCACTTTTGGGAGCGCAACATTAACAGAAATACAATGGAAGTTCAAAAGTTAATGGATTTGATTTTGTGTACCTTCCATTCCTTGTTGACAAGCTCTGCTGGTATGGCCATGTAGGTCTTCATACCAGGAGAGAGGTAGAGACCTGTACTGACCCACTCCTCCCCTCCTGACACACACACAGAAAATATTATATTATAGTTATATTTACAAAACCTGCAAGACACATTTCACCCTTCTACAGACACCATTCTGCAGTCTGTAGATGAATGCAATGTAACAGTACAAACATTACTAAAATATATTCAATTCAGTTGTACATAATAAATTATGTCAATGAAACACAAATAATCCCAAGTCTGCATATACTGTATATAAATTGAACTTGTGATATTTATATTTGTCCACAACAATGAAGTCTGACCTGCAGTGTTTGCATTAATCTTGATTTTCTGGTTGTAGACAACTGGCATCATTGGGGTTATGCTTGATGAGGTTAGGGCAGGAGCAGCATCAGGATTTGGGCAAACCTTTGTAAAACCTCTGCCCCCACACTTAGGAGTAGGTGGTCTTTGGGACTCTTCACAGGGCAGCTGTCACACACCTTGAAAGACAATCAATAACGATGTTATTATGTTTATGTTTCTCTAACACACCTGACTGGTTGTCTGCTTTGTGTTCTTGCAACGTGTTATAAAGCATTCATGGTATTTTGTCTACTCACCTGTGGCATGCCCGTCTTCTTCAAGATGTCGGTGAGAGTGGACACCACTTGTGTATAGGAGGAGCAGTCGTGAGCCTTCATGTGCAAGAAGGTGGAACAGTCCTTGCCCAGTTTTTTAAGGCATTCCTCCTCATGCTTGCTAAGTTCTGTCCCCTGGGTTACATGACCAGCAAAGCGGTGTAGCAGGTGGCGGAAGTGGTAGGTGTCTTTGATGGCCTGGCTGGGCACCGGGGCCTTGTACAAACCTCCTGTGACTGTGGCCCCCAACAGACTCAAGCCCATTTTGTTCAGGATCTTGTTCCCTGAAAGACAATCAAGCAAACCTCATTTGATCTACTGTGTTCTATTGTTGAAATTATTATGCACGGATTATAAAGACACTGATATCAATAGTTTTGGTTTGTAGCTTAAGAAAACCCAAACTCTGAGTCTGATTCTGTCACTTTTAGATTGGAGTTTATGCAGGTCTGTTTCATATTGTATATAAAGCAGGAGCTCAATAATGAGAAATAAGTTTGTGTTCTTTGACATCACAACAGCTCTTTTGTGTGTTTGCAAGTCTTATCTTTTCCCATCCACATTGTCCGGAGTAGCCCTTTCACACATTGGGCCCTAGCTGTTCCATCTCAGATACATACTGGAAATACTCTGGTCTAGGCGAGGGGTGGCACTGTGGTAAAGTGTGCAGGAGGCAGGATATGACGCAAAAAGTATGCTGCTGAAATCCCAATGTTTTGTTTACAGAAGAAAGCGTCAGCCTTTACCGACAAAAGTTCCTTAATCTTGTTGTCATGACCCTTATTCACCCCTTAGATTTTCGTATTCTTTTGCGGCAAGTGCATGATAGAAATGTCATCGATGTGCCCATCCGGACAATCACACAGACTTTGTACTAGGGAGGTGGTAAGTCTGTTTAATGTCCAGTCCCACTGATTTGGACATTTGCGTTCTCACATACATATTATCGACTCAAACAACATGTCGTACAAAGAACTTCTTTTTGAGCATAACCTGGCCCTTAGCCAGCTATCCTGCCATCTCTTCAAGCTTCCTTTCTGACAGCCAGCAATCCTTTCTCTATCCCTTGCCCCTGTATGTGCCACCTGCACAGTCACACTTGTGGAATTCATTGCATGAGGATGTACCTGTTATAGTCTTGAGTTGTGCCTGATATTAGCCGTCATTCTAGTACATTATCATGGGGATGAACGTTTATAATCCAACTCTTGTTGTGCATTATCATACCTGCAAAATCTGTCAATGGGTTTTGCCCTGGGTGTGTCTGTGCCCAGTACCAGGCATGTCCACCAATCAGCAGGCCTCCTCCCTCTGCTACAAAGTCTTGGATTTCCTGAGCATGATCATCACTGTACGCTGTACACACAAATACACTCAGGTCTTTCCTGAAGTTTGTCATTTCACACTTTAACCCTGACTTGCTGAGAACTCTTCGAGTGCGATGAATTCTGGCACTACACCAACGGACCCCCTTGCCGTTCATCAACCAGCGATATGGCATGGATCCAAAATGGAGGCCAGCTTCCTGGTGATAAAGGACAGTTAAGAAAAAGAAAAGAAACAGCAGTAGTTTAGTTAACGCACATGTGGCGATTTAGACTAGTAGGCCAAAGACTATATATTTGACATTTAAAGGACTTACTTTCGTCTCAGATTAAATTGAGTACATAATGACAATCTTGCTCATATATTCTTTACTACAAAAGTATGATCATATGGAACAACAAATGTCGATTATTGTGACTTGTAAACCGAGTCCTTAATGTAGGACTTTAGCCCTCTCGCTCCCATAATATCGCCTTCCATGGTGAGACCCAACTTGACGCCGGTCCACTGGCCCATAGGTAGGCTGCCTGCCGCCATGAAGCGCGGCGTCGTCCATTGGTCTGGTGGGTCCCAATTGGAAAGGGTTAGGGTTGGCCTTTTTTGGGACCAGAATCTTCGAGAGGCTCACTTGCCGTCCAGCCCTGGACTGTCAAACTCGAAACTCCTCCTGGAGTAAGAACTCCAGGTCATCCTCCACACAATCCTTACCGAGTCTGTATTTGAAAGTGGGAACAAGGAGAACAGAAGAAATGACTAGACAGGATAAATCTAGGAGTTAAGAATCGAGGATGTGATCAACCACATTTTCTAAATCAAATTTCAAATTCCTGATTTGTTGGGATGGGAAAGCCGATGATCTTGGTTTCTCTCAACATCATGTTAATAACGGATTGACACGTATTATTGTTAGAATTCTCTTTTTTTTGTTTTCTTCTTTTACAATTGTTTTATTATTTGTGGTTTTCTTGATTGGCTGCCTTGTTTTCTTGGACACGCGGTGATATAGTGTAAAGCAGACAGACAGGTTCAGGTTGGTCTGCCAGAATCAGAGTGGTGACGAGTTGAGTCATATGGTCTGCATCTAACCACGGAGGCCCCACCCAAAAACATCCCTGGCAAACGATTGTTCAACATTAATAATAGTAATTACAGCTAGTATTACATGTGAATATAATGAGTAGTTCTTTCATTATTTGTTCTAAGTAAAGGTCTAAAATTGAATTCTAAGGTAGAAATGGCCTTCAGGCGATTGAGAGTGCGATTGTGTTAATAATGTATAATCATGGTCATAATCAGGAGGGCCAAATGGCTCGGGTGTAGGAAGTCAAACGTATTTGCAAAATGGACCATCCCAAATGTCGGCAATAAAACGGAGAAAAGAAGTATTACACTCACGACTACAGCCATCCAGGAGGATGGATCTGGCTGGTAGAACAGAGCGCACTCCGCGCGTACGCGCTCCACCCACGATGCCCAGACCAAAGTAGATCCGCTTGGCGAACACCAGGGAAACCTGTTGTTCCCTCAACCAGCTGAAGCAGGTGTGTCTCCTCCTAGGGTGGTTTTGCAGAGCCAGCTCCATTGCCTGCCCCCGCTATCAGCACTCCTGCCTCCATGCTTTCAGAAGATTGCCACCCAGGTCCTTTGGCGGTCGGCACCACGGCTGTAGGGCATCAGGTCAGCGGATGACACACCAACCTCCAGAGTCAGTTACTAAAGGCACCCAGCTAATTTTGGGCTTTGGAAGAATGAGATCGTTGCTGAGGTTATCAGGCTACTGCCCTTTATGTTTTTGTGAACCCAGCAGACAAGTGTCAGACCCAGTCTCCTCTCCAGCCAGGGTCAGAGCATCGCTACCAGAGCAGGATAAGCCAGGTTGCAGGTATCCTTCAGACCCCAGGACAGAACAAGTCCTTCCACGCGCTCTACAGAAGGGTCAGCCATCAGGACCTGGCCTTGTCCAGCATAAGAAATCCGATGATCGCCAATCAGAACCAGGTCACTGGAACACAGGGGCCCCCGAAGTTCCAATTCTCATTCTTTATAGCCTCTCATCGCAGGGGGACATGTAGGGCCCTTCAGATTGGGTGGTTTTGGGCTGGGGCCTCGGATTGTGACATGTGTGTGGAGGTATGGACTGATGGCTCTGCAGTTGGAAAGGAAAGTGAGGGGTGTGAATATAAGGTGCAGATGGCCACTTGTCCTTATTAGATAACTGTGATTGACGGTCACAGAGCCAAGTGACCTGTAGATAATATTTCGGGGGTGGGTCAGTTTACGTTTTTAGTCCTGTGGGGGTAAAATTAAGGAGAGGTCTCGG
>NW_023340257.1:6296229-6296494 GCF_004916995.1 Morone saxatilis | reverse complement strand
AAAGAAAGCCACTTGTGTCTGCCTGTGCTTCGAGGGAGTTATAGTGAAAACTCGACTGTCTATCGACGCAAGTGGAAATTACGTGACGACGCGGCAAGATCAAAGGATTAGAAGGCTGATGAGGACATGTCTACAGTGCATGGAGCTGCAAGGTCCGACAAAAACATCATGATATGCCACAGAAAGTAGTAAGAAGACACATCTAATCTTAAAGAGCAACATTTTTCAAGACAAAGCCATAAAAAAGCTTGGACACTAAAGTCAA
>NW_023340257.1:6289973-6296127 GCF_004916995.1 Morone saxatilis | reverse complement strand
TATTTAATGTGGTGTATGGTAAAGTGTGTTTTTGTTTATTCAAGGGTTAATTGAAGTTTGCCATTTACAGATATGTTAAAGGTGCTAAAGTTAAAGGGTACTTTTCTTATTGAACTTTATAGAGTGCAACTTTAAAGTGTGTTTTTTGAAAGTAATAAGTGAAGGCTAATTGCCATTTGATATCGAAGTGTTCCAAAGGTTTTATTTATTGCATCTACTTTAAAGGTACATTTTCAAATTTTTAAGTGCAATTTGGAGTACTGTTATTGAAGATATTTTGCTTTGTTTAAACCTTTAAGTATTTACATTTAAGAGACATTTACATTTACTAGTGTTAAAGATTGGCATAGAGGTTTAATTTAGTATTTACGTTTGCCGTTTTCAAAAACTGGTCAGTTTAAAGCAGCGAAAATGTCAAAACCAAATAAGCCTACAATTCAGACAAGTGATGGTGTTAGGGATAGTGCAGATTCCCAAGACCAACCTGAAGAAGGCCAGCAAGAGAAAGCGCAGCAACCCAGACGGAGTCAAAGAACTAAAACTCTATCAGAGAAGGGTAAAGAAATGCAAGTTGAAAAAATTAAAGCACTTCAACAAAAGTTTGACTACATTTACAACAAATGGAGAACGCAAGTCAAATCTTCTAAGCAGCCACTATCACAATCATCAGAGCATTTATCTGAGGATCTCCTTAATGATATTATTGGTGATGTCACAGGTCTTTCTGCAGATGTCCAGTGCATTTATGATGAACTACGTAAAGTCTCAACTCCAGACCAGGATACCCGTCGAAGAGTGGATCTGTGTGTAGAGATTTCGAAGTTCATGGTACACAGAGCCTCAAGTCGACTGGATGGAAACATTTCAGAAAAGGATGAGGAAGATTGGCCAGAAGCAGGTTCTCTTTTCAACTCAAGCACCGGTAAATCAGGTTCTGTCATTTCTATCTTGAAAGGAACCTCAGAGCGTTCAAGCAGGTCTTCCGTGAAACGACAAGAAGCTGCTGCTGATGCTGCCGCAAGCCAAGCTGTTCTGAAAGTCCTGCAAGAACAAGAAAGAGAACAATTGGAGATACAGTGCCTAGAAGCAGAAGCTAAAAGGAAGATAGCTTATCAAGAGGCGGCAGCAATAAAGCGCCGTTTAGAACAAGAAGCAGAAGAAGTAAAACGAAGAATACAAAAAGAGGAAGAAGAAGCTGAAATCAAGGCTCAAATGGCACAAGAGCATGCAGCTCTACAAAAGACTCTGGAGGAAAAACGCAGAAAAATACAGCATTTGGAGGCAGTAAAAGGTCTTAATGCAGCACGAGCGAGAATGCAGGTATATGATCAGACCATAGGAGAAGAGCAAAAAGATGTGCTAAAACATGAGATGGTAGCAGATAACCAAGTCACTGCTCCTACAAGTTCTCTGGCCCTGTCTCCCACTCCACAAGCTGTGATAAACACCTCAAATGAAAGTACAGCAGAGCTTGTTAAGGTGCTGGCAGGTGCTTTAAATGGCAATAGAATTCCTGTTCCTGAACCTTCAGTATTTAGTGGGGATCCACTGCAATACAACGACTGGAAAATCTCTTTTGAAACACTGATTGGCCAGAAAAACATTCAAGACAAGGAAAAGATATACTACCTCCGTAGGTATGTAAGTGGACAAGCAAAGAAAGCCCTTGATGGCTATTTCCTGCTCGGAACAGAATCTGCTTATATTGCTGCATGGGATATTCTGGAGGAGAGATACGGAAACCCATTCACCATTGCAAAATCGTACAGAGACAAGCTCCAAGCATGGCCTAAGATGGGGTCTAAAGACAGTTTTGAGCTCAGGGAGTTTGTTGATTTTCTTCGTAGTTGCGAGGCTGCCATGGTCCACATCAAAGCGTTAGAGATCTTGAATGACTGTAATGAAAACAGGAAAATTCTGTCAAAGTTACCAGATTGGCTAACAGCAAGATGGAACCGGAAGGTTATTGACATACAAGAAGAGAGTAACCAGTTCCCCTCTTTCAGCCAATTTGTCAAGTTTCTGACAAGAGAAGCAAAAATTGCTTGCAACCCAGTCACATCGTTGCAGTCACTGAAGCAAGGTGAGCCTGATAAATCTAAAGGGTACAGAAATCAAAGCTTTGGAATAAAGACACTGACTACAAGTTCAAATGAAAAGACTGTCATAACATGCATCTTCTGTAAGAAGATTGGACACACTTTGCACAAATGCAGGAAGTTCATGGAGAAGGCAGTTTCAGACCGAATCAGATTTGTTCAAATTGAAAGACTATGTTTTGGTTGTCTCAAATCCGGTCACCACTCAAAGAGCTGCAACAGTAGAAGTGTTTGCGACATATGTAACAAGCGGCATCCTACCTGTCTCCATGAGGAGCGAACCAAAGGAGAACAAAGACCACCACAAGCAAAGCAAAGTTCAAATCAAGAAAGGCACGAAGAAAGACCTCAATCAACACAACACAAAGAAACAACTATGACTGCTACTTCAAACAGAGTAATACTTGATGAAGCAAACACTCAGACAGCTGCGATCATTCCTGTTTGGCTTTCATCCAGAACTCAACCAGAACAAGAAGTTCTTGTATATGCTCTGTTGGATTCTCAAAGCGACACAACATTCATTCTAAGTGATGTAGCTGAAGTTTTGGAGGCAAAGAAAGAACAAGTCAAGCTCAAGCTCTCTACTATGACTACACGAACTACAGTAGTAAGCTCCCAAAGAGTAAACAACCTACAAGTCAGAGGGTTTTACACTGATAAGAAGATCTCCTTACCACCAGTCTACACACGCAAGTTTATTCCAGCCAATAGAAGTCACATACCAACAGGTGAAACTGCAAAAGCTTGGTCCCATCTAGAGCACCTCCAAGAAGAGATTGCACCTCTGCAAGATTGTGAAGTGGGTCTGCTCATTGGGTACAACTGCTCACAAGCCCTACTTCCAAGGGAAGTTGTGTCTGGCCAAGAAAATCAGCCTTATGCACAGCGTACAGACCTTGGATGGAGTATTGTTGGCTATGGAAATCCCTGTCTAGATTATGGTGATGCCTTTGGAATCAGTCATCGCATAGTAGTGAGACAAGTGACACCAGGAGTTGAGCCTTCTGTCAATTTCAAGACTGTACACTATGTGAGCCGAACCAAAGTTAAGGAAATCACTCCCTCAGACATCATAAGAGTTCTCGAGTCAGACTTCTCAGAAAAAGCTGGAGAAGATGATCCTACTTGAAATCCTTAAGAGGATTTCAAGTTTTTATCGACATTGAGAGAAAACATCACACAAAAGGACAATGGTCATTATGAAATGCCATTACCATTCAAAGAGGGAAGACAAAACCTACCTGACAACAAGACATGTGCAATACATCGCCTGAACTGTCTTGAAAGGAGACTAAAAAAAGATCAAAACTACTACAAAGACTACGTAAACTTTATGGATGACATCATTTCACGTGGTGATGCAGAGAAAGTTCCTGAGGAAGAAATTGACAATAATCCGGCATGGTACATTCCACATCATGGAGTCTATCATCCACGAAAACCAGGAAAAATACATGTAGTATTTGACTTTTCTGCCAAGTTTCAAGAAACATCCCTCAACGACCATCTACTCACCGGTCCTGATTTGACTACATTTGATTTGAATACATTGGTGGGAGTGCTTTGCCGCTTCCGAAAGGGTTCCTTTGCAGTCATGTGCGACGTTGAAAGAATGTTCCACCAATTTCATGTGAAAAGGGAGGATCAAGATTACTTAAGATTCCTATGGTGGGAGAATGGCAACTTGGAAACCACACCATCAATCTACAGGATGAAGGTCCACTTATTTGGAGCGGCCTCATCTCCTGGCTGCGCCAACTTCGGCTTAAAACATCTGGCTGCACAAGGGCAAGGTCAGTTGCAGTGAAGATGCCATACGCTTCATTCAAACAAATTT
Organism: Morone saxatilis; assembly: GCF_004916995.1. Classification (NCBI taxonomy): domain Eukaryota; kingdom Metazoa; phylum Chordata; class Actinopteri; family Moronidae; genus Morone; species Morone saxatilis. Next base: position 6,292,188 of record NW_023340257.1, on the reverse strand, counting down.
CTATGTAGATGATGGTCTGGCAAGCATTCAAACTGAGAAGGAAGCCATTCAACTTGTCAAAGAATCAAGAGAACCTTGCTACAATGGCAAGTTAAGACTTCACAAGTTTGTTTCTAACAGTGAAAATGTGATGGCAACCATCCCAGGAGAACAAGGTGTCACAGTCAAAGATCTGGACATGGCCTTCACCGCATATGGAGAGAGCTCTTGGAGTAGAGTGGTGCATCACATCGGACTCGTTTGAATTTAGGGTTCAAGTAAAACCCTATCCGCTGACAAGAAGAGGCGTACTCTCTACTGTAGCTTCTGTGTATGATCCCCTGGGGTTCATGGCACCCTTCGTCCTTTTGGGGAAACAAATACTCCAAGAAATGTGTAGAGAGAAGGTCGGCTGGGATGAAGAACTTCCAGAAAACCTCAAACCTAAATGGGAGTCCTGGTTTAAAGACCTACCTAATCTGGCGGAAATGCAAATCAAAAGATGCTTCTTACCTTCAAGTTTCAGCAAAGTTAAAGGGTATGACTTCACCTTTTGCAGATGTTCAAGTGTTTCTGGCTACGGTGAATGTAATTACTTGCGAACCGTTGATGAGAGTCTGATGAAGTCCATTGCTGCCTGGTAATGGGAAAATCGAGAGTTTCATCAACCAAAGTCATAACTATCCTGATGCTTGAACTGTCTGCTGCAGTTGTTGCAGTTCGAACCAGCGACATGCTCCGGAATGAACTGGAATACCAAGACTCTCAGGATTCTTCTGGACAGACTCCAAAGTCGTTCTCGGCTACATAAACAATGACACCAGAAGGTTTCAGGTGTTCGTAGCCAACCGCATTCAGAGGATTAAGTCAAGTACAAAGCCTGAACAATGAGCTTATGTTGCCTCTGTGGACAATCCAGCAGATCATGCCTCTCGAGGTTTCACTGCAGAGCAACTTAAGACCTCAAACTGGTTCACAGGACCAAAGTTTCTGTGGCAAAAGGAACTACCTAAAAGAGAATGTAAGGTGGGAGAAATCAAGGAAGATGATCCTGAACTTCGCAAAGCTCTTGTGTGTAACACCAAGGCAAAGGAGGATCAGCTACAGAAATTTTCTGATTGGTCAAGGGCAGTAAAGGCAGTTGCAAGGTTGAAACGACAAGTCAAAGAATACAAAGGTGTTAAGGAAAGAACCAACAAAACTTCAAGCCTAGAAGTAAGGAAAGAAGCTGAACTTCTGATCATCAAGCTAGTTCAAGAAGAAGCATTCTCAGATGAGATAAAGAGCTTGCTTTGTAAAGTCCTCTTACACCAATTTTCCTCTCACCACCTCTTCCAGCAGTTCTCCACCCCACCAGTAGGTGGAGCTGTTTTACAACAACTGCAAGGATAAAGATTAGCAGAGGGAACAATGAAAGACACTTACATTAAAGTGGCATAACCTTAAAAAACTATTATTCATATTACTTGTTGTATTATCCATATATTTAGATCCCTATGTGCATAGGGTGTATTTTGCCATGCACTTTCCATTAATGTATCCCTTACTACTCTCAGTCAAGAATAAATGGATGAATAAAACAAGTACAAGGGTGAAGTAAGTGTTTATTAGTTTCTTATGCATTAGCAATAAAGGAAAATGTCATTGTGGAAATTAAAGATGTGCTCATCATACACAGTGTGACTAACTTATTGATACTCATCTTAATACTAACCAGTAGAACAAAGGTACCAGAGAAAGATTCAGGTTACATATTCACACAAGTAACATATAGACTTGGGAAAATTTATGTTATTAAGACCCTGAATGGTTATTGTCAAGAATTTGGTACTCGTTGAACCCATCCTTTGATACTTTTAATCAGTGGCAGTCTCAGGCTCAGTCATATTGGACCATAGGGTGGTCACTCCAGGGGGGCAGGTTGGAGAGTTTCTCTTCGGTGGCTGTTTCGATGGGCCAACCCCAGGACTTAAAGAATCCAGCCAGGTTCATCTCCACAGTGTAGGAGAAAGTCTCAGCATACAGGTTCATCTTTCCTTTGTTGTCATTTGGAAAAGTGCTCATCTCATGGTAAGCAGCAAATACATTCTTAAAGGCATCCCAGCCAAACTTATCCTGGAGCTATATGGAAGGAAAGGAGAGGTAAAGTCTTCAAGTCTTCAACCTTTTTGATATTTTTTTTTTTTTTTTGCAATTCTATATAAATACTGACTCAGTTGTGTCATAGTTTCTCTAC
>NW_023340257.1:6285346-6289948 GCF_004916995.1 Morone saxatilis | reverse complement strand
CTCTTACAGGGTGTAATGTCTCACCTGCATATATGTTCCCAGGGCCACCCACATGTCCCAGCTGCTGAGTTTCTTGCCTCCCTTAGCATACTCCTCTGCTCCGACTGTTTCTGTTTGCCAAAGCCATAGCTGGATCAGCCTGCATGGAACGCAGATGAAATACATTATGTGAAACAATGGAATCCCAGTAAAAAGTCAAATACTTTTCTCAAACATAAGACAAAAAAGGGGTTATCTTTCATTACATCTAACTGGTATGAAAACATGTCACAATACACCTTAAGACTAGGCTGTTGTAGCCAGTCTTTTGTTTTGTCAAATAAATTAGACTCCTTTACTTCAACCTGTGCCCTGTTGATCCCCAGCACTTCTTCATGCACATACACTGACCAACAGTTGCATGTACACTCTGGTGGTGGTGTGGTGGAACTCCCAGCAGCTTCCTGTTGGTTTGCGTCCCAGTTCATGGATGGGGCCCCAGAGGCCTTTACTCTTAGCAAGTCAACGTTGACCAGCTCAGCTGCTGTGGCCTTGTGTGTCATGATGGGATAACCTGCATGCATCCAACTCCTGGATGGAGAAACAGTTCTTTAGAGTTCCATAATATATGATAAAGAAACATCTCATTATAAGTGCAAGTGCATGCAATCACAGAAAAACAAAACACAAGCCTAATATTAGTAAGAGTTGTCACAAAAATGGAGCGAAGCCTACGAGCTATTCAGGCAGTCAACTCAAACTGCGCTGATATACACACATGAAATCTTCACTCCATGATCACTAACGAAGCGCACCCTTCCAAATCTGGCGGTCTATTTAAACTGCACAATTTCCCAGCTCTCCCTCTGCTCTGTCAATACCTCGCTGTTGCCCCTGCATCCATATTTTTATTTTATTATTATTAGTTTATTTTTAACCCAAAATATTGTCATGATGCAGTATGCACCTGATGTCGCTGAGGAGTCCTGGTAATTTATTTTGAATTGTGCATACTGCATTCTAAACGCTGTGGTTAGCACGTGAGTGGTCCCCTCTTTGTATAGAGTGAAATCCACATGCAGGTTTGGTGAACTGGAGACTCTAAATTGCCCATTAGTGTAAAAGTGAATGTCATCTATTTATCTGTGTAAGCTCTGATTGACTATTTGTAGCGTACCCTGCTTTTCAACCCAGCATGAGTTGGGACCGGCTCCATCACACGTCGGGACTCAATAGGATAAGAAAATAAGCAACAGGCAAAAAAATGTCAAAGTCGAATACACTTACCATGGGAAATCTGCACATCTGCTACAAAGCGCTCTTTGCGGCGAGATCAAGATGTTGAGCAGGGTTACTTGCTGTGCATGCATCTTTAAACTCTCCCAGTTTTTCAAAGTGTAGTAAACGACCTGTTTCAATGTCGGCGATGAAGCGTTCTAGCTTGTTTTCAAATGCAAACACTGCTTGTTGAAGGGATAAGACTGTATTTCCAACGCCTTGCATTTTCACATTGAGCTGGTTCAGATGTTCAGTCATGTCCACGAGATAGTGGAACTTCAGGAGCCACTCAGTGTTAGCTAACTCAGGATGCTCGACGTTTTTCATTTCAAGAAAAGTCCGGATTTCGCTCAGACAAGCCACGAAACGGCTGAGCACCTCCCCTCTTGACAACCAACGCACATTGCTGTGCAGAAGCAGACCAGGATAATTATTCCCAACTTCATCCAGCAGTGTTTTAAACTGGCGATCATTTAAAGCTCGGGCAACAATAAAGTTGACCACCCGAATGACCAGCGACATCACCTCACCAAGCTGCTCGCCACACATCTGAGCACAAAGCGCCTCCTGATGTAGGATGCAGTGAAAACTTAGGATGGGTCTCTTTTCATGTTCACGAAGAAGCGCTACAAATCCTCTGTTTTTCCCCACCATGCACGGAGCACCATCAGTACACACCGAAATAAGTTTATCCATTGGTAGATTTTTTTCTTTAGCGAGCTCAGTGAAAGACTTGAATAAATCCTCCCCTCTTGTTGTCCCTTTCATAGGCAAAACAGCAAGACTTTCCTCACGTAGTGTGTCACCGACAGCATACCTTGCAATCACGCTGAACTGGGATAAATGGCTTACGTCTGTTGACTCATCCAAAGCGAGAGAAAAGAATGGTGCTGCATTTATGTCCTTCACTTGTGTTGCCTCAATTTGATTTGCCATCATGATGGTACGATCGTGAACAGTTCTTGCCGACAGAGGCATGTCTTTTATTCGTTTGATTATCTTGTCTTTATCCGAAAAGTCGTCAAAAAGTTCATTGGCAACATCAAGCATGAATGTTTTGGCATACTCCCCATCTGTGAATGGCTTTCCGTTTCTCACAATTGCTAAAGCACCAGCAAAGCTAGCCGAATTCCAGTCACCTTGTTGGGTCCAAACACGGAGTTGCTGCTGACTAGCTTGCACTCTGCACAGTAGCTCTTGACATGCTTTCTTCCTGCTGTCCCCCGCAGGATATTTCGATGCAAATGTAGTATGGCGTGTGTCGAAGTGCTGCTTTATATTTGACCGTTTCATCGATGCAATTTTATCATTGCATATTAGACACACTGCAGAACCTGCTCTCTCCACAAAGGCGAATTCCTCTGTCCATTCCTGCTGAAAAGTACGATACTCCTCATCTTTTTTTCTTTTAGCCATCTTCTTCGATAAAAGGGTTTCTGCAATTAGCTAGCTGACTACTTGATTAAAAGGAGGGAACTTTACTTCCTGACCTCACAACGACCTGTGTACATTACGCATTATCCAATAAAAATTTGGTGTTGTCCCGGAGGACAGCTGTGATTGGCTCCAGCCACCCGCAACCATGAACATGAGCGGTAGGAAATGAATGGATTGAAATACATGAGAATGTTTTATATTTTTAACGTTTATTTTTTTATTAAAGATTTGTCTGCGAGCCAGATGCAGCCATCAAAAGAGCCACATCTGGTTCGCGAGCCATAGGTTCCCGACCCCTGCTCTAGGGTCATAGAGGACAGACAATGGACCTGTCTCTGTAGTTGGTTTGTTAAATCTTAATGCTGGATTTGACCACCACATCCTACTACAGAGACTTGAACATCTTATTGGAATTAAAGGAACACTGAGCTGACAGTCCAGTTTATGAAATTGATCCCTGTTTCTACACGTTAATGATGATTCACACATGATGAATATATCAGCATTTGCCTTTTGTTGGACTGATGTTGTTGAAATATATTTAGAAAATTTGGGACGAGTTGCGCAGCTCCATCTAAGTGACGTCATGATAGGTTCAAACTTGGTAAATACTTTTTTTTTGGGGGTTTAGTTACTCAAAGTTACTAAAAATGCTAATCTGCTACAGATATCTTGTGATTTAATTTGTTTTCATTAGTTTTTTAGTTAGAAATATGTTTTTAGGTTTGGAATTTTCTTGATTGTTCTGTATATTTACATCTTTAAATTGAATTCAAATGATTTGATGTATGTTTTTAAGACATAGATCATCAGTGTGTGCATTTTGGATTTTCTCACGGATTGCCATTTTGAGGTTTCTCCTTTTGCACTGCTTTTGTGCTACTGTAACTCAATCTTTTACCCATTTAAGTGGGATGTTTGGTTCAATGTCATGTGCTACCCATGACTTCTGTCAGACACTTGCCAATTAGTAAAGCTATTTTCTTTGTGACATGGCCTCTAAGAGGCTGTGAGATACAGAGTTTATGATAAGATAGACTGATCCCACAGAATCCCTCATTGATTACTTGGAAGTTACTCAGTAAGTCGTTGGAAATGAGTCATTGTAAGTCCAACAGTAAGTTACAGTTCTGTGGTATTGTTAAGATGAGATAATGCTTGATTTTATCTCCTCTGACTTGGCAAAGCTCTAGAGCCACAGAGGACATTATACAACTTTCAGAGACTAGTAGTACTGCTCCTAATAAGTAAGCTGATCTATATGTATAAAATCAGTGTAATGCAGCTTTTACATAACACAGGCCACATACATTATAACATAATAATAATAGCATAATAAAATACATAATTATAAATTATTACCATAATTAAGTGTTTACTCCAACAACAAATGTCATACTTAAAAATAAAAATAAATAGAAAGACATTCAGACGGTGACATTCTTGAGGAAGCCATGTCATCTCCTCTATTACTGATCAATCCATGCCAACCATGCCAGGAAGGGATTAGTAATATAAGTAAGTAACGTGCGCAGTAGCCATCACAAAGATTGCATAGTTTGTGTTTTTATATCCTCCTGACAGAAAAAATTCTGTCAGGAGGATATAAAATGTGTCTATTGATGTGTCTCTGTGTGATCAGCTCCTTAGGCCAGCCCTAGCATGCACCAAGCCTTGCAATGCAGCTGGACTTGTAAGGTCACAAAATCACACAGGAATCTATGCGTTTGTGTGGCCATGTTTCCCCTAATCATCATAATAATTGTACAATGAAATGTATCTCACATATTTGGTACCTCTCCTGTCCGTGCTTTCAAATTCAGATACTGAGGTTCTGATCCACGGCCCACTAGCCTTCCCCATTGGTACCACAGAGGATGGACAAGCATTCTTGGCAGGAGCCTACTA
>NW_023340257.1:6284866-6285318 GCF_004916995.1 Morone saxatilis | reverse complement strand
GGGCTTCTAAAAAGAGAGGTGAGACCTGAATTAGTGATTGGACTTTTTAATCATTTTAAATAAATTTTTAATAAACATAAATATAGTGGTCACTGAATGACAAACATGAAAATTATGTTGGGATGGGAATGGGTAATTTAAGTGAATTAAAATCAAATATACTCTATTACACTGATGCAAACATCTTGTGAGCAATTGTTGCCATAAAGCTTTCTTGCTCATTCATATGTGATCACCAGCAGTTTTTTATGTATTATTTTTTATGTGATTAATAAACCTGCTCTTTTTTTGGATAAACCTTTATCAGAGGCTCCACTGTGGAACAATGCCATTTGTTGGCTGGATGAAGGCCGACAGGGCGTTGTTGGCGTAGCGCCAGACCTCGGCCAAGCCTTTAAACTCTTCAGCAAGTCAGAGTTTAATTGTGCGATGACAAACTTCAGGGAGGACCT
>NW_023340257.1:6283897-6284766 GCF_004916995.1 Morone saxatilis | reverse complement strand
AGCTTTTTAAATTCATTAAATCCAATTGAAAGAAAGACAGCAGGGCAGTTGTTACTCACTTCAAAACCAAAATACTAAAAACCAAGAGGTCATTGAATGAACATTAGCACTGTAACCTGTTAAGATGGGCAGACATGGATTCAACACAATTTTAGAATCCTGCCTGATTAATCATGTGAAGGATCAACAATGTGGCTCTCGTATGATCATCAGAATTTTTTGTCATCTGAGCAGTTTGAGCAGTTCTAGATTTCCCACAAAGCTGCTGTCTAAAAATCTGTTAGCCTGTTTGAATTTTACTGTTGAAGTATGTTAGACTACATGTTGTTGCTAAAACTCGAGTTTTACTAGTTTTCACTGCTGTAATATAAAACTGAGCTTCACTGAATCACAGAAACCACATTATCTGTATCTTCCAGACGTCTACTGCTGCATATTTGTGTTTACATTCTATTCATAGTAGAACCATCTGTTCATCAAAAATGAGGACGTGCTGTCTACTGTATTGTACATTCAGTGTGAGCTCCACAACGACGGTCAGTTGATCCATAAAATGTGACGATAAAAGTCGCAGGTTCTGGCCTGTTCTGTTTTTTGTGTGAATCAGTAAGCTGTGTCTTTCCGTGGTACATCATTTGCTCAAATTCTCCTTCTTAATACACTGATATTAGCCTTTACTGTCAATGAAAAAGAGGCCAATACACATTTGCTTCACCCTTTATATGTACTGTAGCTGTTGTGAAAAATCTTCAATAAAGAATTCTGCCAGTTCACTTGCTTCTCCACCCAGTGTGACAAAAGATTGTCATTTATCTGTTGAATCACACATGCTAGACTTTCAGTACATTGCAATATCATCCAACTGCAGC
>NW_023340257.1:6282049-6283856 GCF_004916995.1 Morone saxatilis | reverse complement strand
CAAGCTGCAGCTGGACCCTTCTCGTACATTGGGAAATAAATAACGTTACAATGTGTGGGATTAGTGGGATGCACACTGAGGTTTGATAAGGGACAGACAAAGACCAATAATCTGGCAGTGTGTAAAACAACAAGATCAGTTGTTGTTTATTCAGTGGTGTCTGGTTCTTTCTAGTTATACAAGAAAAGAAAATAAGTCATAAGTAACAAGGCAGCGGTATAATAGGTCCTCTTGTTGTTGTGTTTGTATAATGTTTGTATGTTGATATTGTAGAGACTACAAGTACTATGTAAGAGTGTTAGCTACACACAGTACTGCACTTTATATTCACAATGTGCAGGTTCCCTAGTAGCAGGTAAGGTTGTTTTTTCTTGTTACAGTCCTGTTGTACAGTATAGTAGTTCAAATAAAATAACTGCATTCAGATATACCCTGGATGCCCCAATAGTGAGTGAGTTCTAATATATTGTTGTATCACACAAAGTCTCTAAACCCATGACAATGTAACTCGGCTGGTCAGCAGGGGGTTTTGTGAAGCACATTCAAAGCCATTGGTTCACGTCACTGACATTTGCATTGTCCCCTCTGTTACGGATAAACATGCCAACTATGGAAATAATTAGTGTGAGGAAATGTGAGCAGTAGTCATCACATACTTCATGTTGACTGCTGATAGTGCAGATTCAGAGTCATGTCAAACATGTCAGAAAAAGAAAGAATAAAGAGATTTCATTAATTTTTAATTAAATATTAGCACTGTAACTGTTTAGTACTGTCTGTGGGTTATTCATTTTACCTATGTATCTGATTTCTTCTATATTCTGGTCAAACCCTCTTCACTGACAATGGGGTTGCTCGCTGAAGTCCCTCCTCTTTTACAGTAGCCACTGGAACTACTAACATCATTTGTACCTGGGGTGTCAGCTCTACCAGGTGGGCGCCCCAATTGTAGGTTATTTGTGGGGATGGGAATGGATAATCAAGTTAATTAAAATCAAATATACTCTACTACACTGATGCAAACATCCTGTGAGCAATTGTTGCCATAAAGCTTTCTTGCTCATGTGATCACCAGCAGTTTGCAATCTGTAATGTGATAAACAATGGGTCGTGCTTAATCTGCCAAATATTAGTTACTCAGTGTATTTGTCTGTACAGCATACAGCGATAAACATCTGGAGGAAATCCAGGACTTTGTAGCAGAGGGAGGAGGCCTGCTGATTGGTGGACATGCCTGGTACTGGGCACAGACACACAAAGGGCAAAACCCAATGACAGATTTCTCAGGTATGATAACGGTCTAGGACCGAACTCCTTTTAACATTTACAGAGACCCAACAGTACCACATGGAGCAAAGACTTGGCAACGGGGGGCAAGGAAAACTGCCTTTTAACAGGCAGAAACCTTAGGACAGACCCTACGGCTCTAGTGTGGGGTGGTTCATCTGCCTTGACCAGTGGGGGAAGAGAGAGAGAAGAGACGATGTCCGGAGAGACAGAGAACAAACAGATGTTACAGGCAACAAACAGTAGCAACCATATACATTAATAGTAATGATCGATGACGATCTATTGAAAAGACGGTGACGACGACAGGGCAGCAACGATGGGGGACAGCGAGCAACGACAACAGACTGCAGCAACAACAATACTTCAACAACAACTAATAATTAATAAACAAATAATATCAGTGATATTAGGCATAATGGCAGTCTAGCAGACATGTTGCAGGAGGCTTCCACCAGGATCCATGAGAACCTGCAGGATGATAAAGCACCAAGGAACTCTGGGGAAGAAGTGAAGTAGT
>NW_023340257.1:6277842-6282024 GCF_004916995.1 Morone saxatilis | reverse complement strand
GTCTAGACTTGCTCTATTTGAAAAGTGTCCTGAGAACTTCTGTTATGAATTGGCGCTATAAAAAATAAAATTTAATTGAATTGAATTGAATTAAAGAACATTAAGACCAACCTACGATCACCTTGATGGTAAAGGCAAATATAAGTATATTAATCAAATTATGTACCAGGTAAACACAAAGCTTACTGATTCACACACATCTCTAATTTAATTGGCCCCGCTGCATGGCCAGAACCTGCTCACACTGTACGGCTCAGTTAACCAGCTACGTGTGTGGAGCTCACACTGAACGTACTGTAAATACTACTAGTCAGTTTTGTCCATTAACAATTACAATAAAATAAACCACATAATGAACATGTCCTCATTGTTGACAAAAATAGTAATTCACTTTGAACCGTTCTACAAGGAATAGAATGTGAAAAGATAAATATGAAAAATATGCAGCAGTAGATGCCGGGAAGATGCAAACAATGTGGTTTTGGTTCTGTTTTTTTATTACAGCAGTGAAAACTAGATTTCAAGCAACAACATGTAGTCTAAAATACTTATATATGCACCAATAACATTTAAACCACCTAACATTTTTTAGACAGATCTTTAGACATCTGACATGCCAGAAATCCAACCGGTCATTTACATGGTTAATCAGGCAGGATTCTAAAATTGGTCTGGGCAACTCATTCAGGCCTACAACTGGGTCGAATCCATGTCTGCCAAGCTTAAGAGTATTAGTGTTTTGTCCCTGAACCAAAACCCTCTTTTTTATAAATGGCTTATACTTGTGCTGTGAAAATATATTAACCCACCAAGTTTACAGCTGAGGTTACAGTGCCAGTGTTCATTCAATTACCTGTTGGTTTTTGGTATAGTGGCATGGTAGTATTTAACAACTGCCCTACAGTATTTCCCCCTCTAAGTCATAATCTTTGTAATATTTTTTTTCATACCAACTATGTAAACATATTGCAATAAATATGGTACAATACAAGAACAACAAAAAAGAAAAGAAAGTCAGTTAATTGAATTTTCCACTGAATAGATAATCAGTCAAGTAGTCAGGAATTCTGTACTCATTGAACCCATCCCTCTAAACTTTTAATCAGCAGAAGTTTGAAGTTTAGCCATATTGGACCATAGGGTGGTCACTCCAGGGGGGCAGGTTGGAGAGCTTCTCTTCGATGGCTGCTTCGATGGGCCAACCCCAGGACTTAAAGAATCCAGCCAGGTTCATTCCCACAGTCTGGGAGAAAGTCTCAGTGTACAGGTTCATCTTTCCTTTGTTGTCGTTTGGAAAGTTGCTCATCTTGTGGTAGGCAGCAAACACCTTCTTAATGGCATCCCAGCCAAACTTTTCTTGGAGCTACATGGAAGGAGAATGTGTGTGTCACAAGGATAGTGCTTTGAGAATAATATGTACAAAAATAGTCTCTTACCTGTATATATGTCTCCAGGGCCACAAACACATTCCAGCTGCTGAGTTTTCTGCCCCCCTTAACATACTCTTCTGCATGAGCCTTCCTTTTTGTCGGGGCCATAATTGTGGCAGCCTGCATTGAGCATGTTATCACATATTACTGATCAAGCTGAAATAACACGATATTGAGATGTGATCACAGTGAAAGGGAAAAGCTCCAGGAAGGTTTTACTCCACCTGTGCCCTGTTGATCCCCAGCACTTCTTCATGCACATACACTGACCACAGGTTGCATGTACACTCTGTGGTGTGTGGTGGGAACTCCCAGCAGCTTCTCTGTTGGTTGTGTCCAAGCTCATGGATGGGGCCCCAGAGGCCTTTACTCTTAGCAAGGTCAACGTTGACCAGCTCAGCTGCTGTGGCCTTGTGTGTCATGATGGGATAACCTGCATGCATCCAACCTGGATGGAGAAAACATTTCATAAAACTTATAAGAGTAGATGTGTGTGGGTTGTTAAAGAAAGCAAGTTCTGTAATTGTGAAATTTTGAGCTGACACTTACTTAATGATACATTTCAAGAGTGGTGGAGGTTGGTTACATAGACGTTTCTGACGAGCAAACAAGCGGCATTCATATACCACTACCTCACACACTTACCATGGGAAATCTGCACATCAGTTACAAAACGTTCTTTGCGAGGAAGTTTGTGTGGGATGGCAGCGAGATCAGCAATTGCCCTCATGATGTCATTCCAGTGCACTGCTAACTCATCAGGGCGTTCCAGGTCCCGAACAACATCTGATGGTACAGTGAAGATGACGTTGTCAAACTCCAACTCTGCCCAGGGTGAAGGAGCTGTGCGCAACAACGACCAGTCAGCAACCGTGGTCACACCTAAAGAAAAGAGAGCAGTATATAAATATATGTAGCAACAGAAAGTACTTCCTTGTTCAGTGCATACTATAATGGACTATAATTGATTGATTGTCTGCATATACGCTGATGATGATGGAGCACCAGAGAGAGGGGGCTTGCTGTCACAGTTCCCACTCCCACCCCCAAGAACCTCCCAGTCACTACTTCCCTTGCGGTACATCATCCAACTCCTCATCCTGCTAGCTGCTACTGGCCCTAGGTACTTGGGCAGAGCCTGTGCCTTTGCTGTTGAAAGACTTTTGGCCTATCCAGCAAAAGAAAGCCTTCACCCTGCCTAAAGCTCAGTTGCTCCTTCCAGACCATGGTGGCTGTATTCATAAATTCTGGTGCTGACAAAAGTCAACACACATACCGCGTTCAGCAGTGACTAGTAGCGCAAGAACCATGGGACAAGAAAGACTCAGTGGATTGGCTATACTCTCAATATAGAACAGAGCAAAGAATTTGGACTTGGTTGAGCAAAAGGCCCATAGGATGAACTTCTAATGGGTACAGGTGTCTCTTTGTTATGGAGTGGGATCAGCCGGGATTTAAATTACCTCTCAAGTGTTAGGAAATTTGAGTCCAGGGCAAGTTGTTAGATTTGCATTGATAGATTTATCATGCTGTCTGCTGTCCGTGATGCAAATCAAAGGCTGCAGGTTTGCAATTGTGTGGAGTCGTCGTGTGTCTATATGCCATAATCACAAATATGTTATGCTGCTGCATCCAAGCTCCTGTACCCTCTCTCTGCTGCACATTGAGAGCTGCTGCCAACATCCATTCCCCCTCCTCTCCAGCTGGTATAGGCTTCTTCTTCATCAAGAAAGACAAGACCCTGTATCAGTTTCCATGGGCTCAATGACATAAGCATCAAGAACAGGTATCCACTCCTACTCATCTCTTCTGATTTCCAATCTTCTTCTTCTGATCTGAGTACCTGGATAAGGGTCCAGGCAGCTCGGCTCATCTCTGCCCTCTCCCAGAACATGACTGACCCACGTTGCACACCTGCACCCCATTACTACCCTGATCAGAAGCGGTTAGTGGAATCACACAAGTTGGCACCATGCTTAGTGGGCCCCTTCCCATCGTTAACCTAGACACTCATCTTCGACTCTCTAGGTCCATGTGCATCCTACCTTCCACATCTTCCAGGGAAGCCAGTTCCTGAGAATCCACTGCCTGATTCTCTGCCTGGCTGCCTGTTTATACTCCAGCCCCCACTTGATTTGTGTCTTTTGCATGCTGCCTTTGGATTTGTTTGCCATGCAACTGTGGACTGTTGAAGCTGACGTTTTTGAGGCCCCATCATTACACACACTTACCTGTTTTATAATATGGTGCAGGTACAGCCATCTGCACTATGACCTCTGCATCCTCCACTTGTGTTTTGGGTGGGGCTACCAGGTAGATGAGTCCCCCCCACAGGTTCCACACCTGCACCATCTCTGTGGTAACAGGAAATCGCTCATGGACACATGGTGCTCTTTTCAACTCTTCAGCATTCAGTCTGTCAGTTTGACAGCCTATCTGGATCTGAGGAAGACATTTTGAATCAAAAAAACTGTGTATCTTCAGCATCTCCCTTGAACTAAATAAACCCAAAGTTTAGATTTGATTTTGTGTACCTTCCATTCCTTGTTGACAATCTCTGCTGGTATGGCCATGTAGGTCTTCATACCAGGAGAGAGGTAGAGACCTGTGCTGATCCACTCCTCCCCTCCTGAACCCCCCCACGCCCCGCCCCACAGCCGACACACACACACACACACAAACAATTTGCATATCATTGCAATGTAGAAGCACACAGATTAATATAATATATTCTGTTTTGCACACAAATTAT
>NW_023340257.1:6277196-6277740 GCF_004916995.1 Morone saxatilis | reverse complement strand
TCTGGTTGTAGACAACTGGCATCATGGGGTTATGCTTGATGAGGTAGGGCAGGAGAGCATCGGGATCTGGGGAAACCCTGTAAACCTCTGCCCCCACACTTAGGAGCAGGTGGTCTTTGGGACTCTTCACAGGGCATGTGTCACAGACCTTGAAATATAATGATAAATATTTTAAAAGAGGTTGCTCACAGTATCTCAGAATCTGCAGCTAAGAAAAGAATATGATCCTCTTGCTAGTATTGTTCCCATGGTACAATTATTTGCACTAGAGATTGTAATTATTGCGCTATGGTAGCTTAATCTACTGTCAATAGAATATTGTCCACTGCTGGAAACTAAACTGAAAAAGCAGAAATAAAAGGGACCTTTACTCACAAACAATCATAGAAAAAGTAATTTACTGCCCACCTGTGGCATGCCCGTCTTCTTCAAGATGTTGGTGAGAGTGGACACCACTTGCGTATAGGAGGAGCAGTCATGTGCTTTCATGTGCAAGTAGTTGGCACAGTCCCCACCCAGTTTTTTAAGGCATTCCTCCTCATGC
>NW_023340257.1:6264693-6277096 GCF_004916995.1 Morone saxatilis | reverse complement strand
AGGGACCTTTACTCACAAACAATTATAGAAAAAGTGATTTACTGCCCACCTGTGGCATGCCCGTCTTCTTCAAGATGTTGGTGAGAGTGGACACCACTTGCATATAGGAGGAGCAGTCATGGGCCTTCATGTGCAAGTAATTGGCACAGTCCCCACCCAGTTTTTTAAGGCATTCCTCCTCATGCTCTGTAAGTTGTTCCCCCTGGGTTACATGACCAGCAAAGCGGTGAAGAAGGTGGCGGAAGTGGTAGGTGTCTTTGATGGCCTGGCTAGGCACAGGGGCCTTGTAGGAACCTTCTGTAATTATCTTGTCCAGCAGGCTCAAGCCCATCTTGTTCAGGATCTTGTTTCCTGAAAGACAGTGCAAGTAACATGACTTGATATATGTGTTACATGGTTTACAGTATTAGGTATACTACTTACCGAATAAGAATTTAAGAATATAAGAACTACAGTATTATTAGGTATAATTCTTACAGTATAAGAATTTTGTACTGATTCCCAAGCCCAAATCAGGTGGTGAGATTTGACCTTTTGTTGTTTTCCTTATCTTTTCTTTTCACTACAGATGCCTGTTTAGCTTTAGGTAGCTAATATGTATATTTTTTATGGTAAATATCTAGTAAAGATCATTTCTGCCTCAGTCTCTGTGTGTCTGTTTTTGGGGTCCTGCGCCAGCTCTCCTCTTTTAGCATGTAGGTTGTCCCTGGGGTGTTTCATTGCCCATAAACTAGCAATGATATAACATCATCACATGAATTTAGAAGGTGGTATCAGGTGACCTGGCTTCTTCTCCATTATATGACTTTGTTTACTTTCAGTTGGAAAACACTTTAAAATCCTCAAGAAAATATTCCATAATAGATTGAACTGTACCCTTTCTTCATGATGGACTATCTGCATTCGCTACAAAAGTCGCAACTCAGTGGACCACACTACCAGGTGACATGAAGAGTTGGAGTTCTATCAGTAGCTTTAAAGCCAAATTTAGTGAGAGGAGAAGCTTCTCCACTTTGTAACTTTGTATACAAATTTACTTACTTTTAATTTGTCTAACATACACTTGCTGACATACTGTATGTGTGTGATGTACTGTAATGTGTCCTGTTTGTCTAGTTTGTTTTGTGGTGTTCTGTCACTGTGCGTCTGTTTTAATTGTGACCTTCAAAGGGACTGTAGGTGAAAATGAGATTTAGGCTAACTCTGGAACAATACATGCAATGTTAACATTTATGTTTAATACTGGTATTATAAATGGTCCTTTACAAGCAAAATAACCAATTACATGTTATATTATCATGGCTTGAAATTAGCAGCATAGAATAAAACTCTTGGGCATGTTATCATACCTGAGAAATCTGTCATTGGGTTTTGCCCGTTGTGTGTCTGTGCCCAGTACCAGGCATGTCCACCAATCAGCAGGCCTCCTCCCTCTGCTACAAAGTCCTGGATTTTCTCCAGATGTTTATCGCTGTATGCTGTACAGACAAATACACTGAGGTCCTCCCTGAAGTTTGTCATCTCACAATTAAACTCTGACTTGCTGAAGAGTTTAAAGGCTTGGTCGAGGTCTGGTGCTACACCAACAACGCCCTGTCGGCCTTCATCCAGCCAACAAATGGCATTGTTCCAAAGTGGAGCCAGTGTCTGTGATAAAGGTTTATCCAAGAAAAAGAGCAGGTTTATTAATCACATATAAAATATTTGGCAGATTAAGCATGACTCATTGTTTATCACATATACATACACAGATCGCAAACTGCTGGTGATCACATATGAATGAGCAAGGAAGCTTTATGGTAACAATTGCTCACAGGATGCTTGCATCAGTGTAATAGAGTATACTTGATTTTAACATATTTAATTCACTCGATTAACCAATAGCAGACTTTCCCATCAGGTTATTTCATCTAAATCATTTTTCCCACTGAATTCTTGTAAAATATAAAATATAATCTATTATGATTTACAGATGGGTGACAAATTAAAGGAAAAAACAAACATAAAATCTCATAGTTGGAGTCAAGAGTGATGGACAGGGATGTCTTCCTCCATTTAGTGTTTTGATGATGGTAGTGAAAAATAGTCACAACACTAAGCGAAATCTCCCTCCAGTGTTAAGTCAGAATGAGATATGTGAAGGCCTTAGTATCTAATCCATAAAATGTCATTCTTATCAAATCCTTCAGTGACCACTATATTTATGTTTATTAAAAATAACCTTGAACCACCACTAATTCAGTTCTCACCTCTCTTTTTAGAAGCCCTTCATGGGTGATCACAACAACCCGTCCCTGCCCATAGTAGGCTCCTGCCAAGAATGCTCGTCCATCCTCTGTGGTACCAATGGGGAAGGCTAGTGGGCCGTGGATCAGAACCTCAGAAGCTACTACCCCATTCTGGAGGTCAAACTCTGTGATCCCCTGTAGTAGGAACTCTAAGTCATCCTCAAAGTCCTTACCGATTCTGAATTGGTGCCAAGAGAGATAAAGTTTATTGTGGAATTATTTAGATTGTGTTTTTAAAAAAGGGAAACAGAAGAGAGAAAGAGACACAGAGGGGGATATGAAGAGAAGAAAAATAATATTCACTTTGGTAAAGGATGTAGCCATTGTTTTTAGTCTTTCTAGTGGTGTTGTTCTAAAAATGGCAATGTCAGACTGTTGGTTATAGTTACCCGTCCACCCACATCCCAGCACTGAAAATAATCTCAACAGGTACTGATAGAAGGCCATGAAATTTTGATGAATCCCTACTGAGTTTGTAATGAGTCTGTAATGCTGCCATACGTTTGACATTTAAATTTGTTTTATAAACATATAGACAGGGCGGACTGGTATGACAATTGTTACACATATCACTGGTGCCAAAAGGTCCGAATGCCTGCAAAATGTGTCAAAAAACCAACAAAAACAAAAACAAAAGAAGTATAACACTCACACTACAGCCATCCAGGAGGATGGGGTCTGTGGTAGACAGGCAGGCACTCTACCTCACCTGATGCCCAGAAAAAGTAGACCCTGCCACACGCAGAAACCTTGTTCCCTTCAAACTGAAGCAGTGTGTTCTCCTTAGGGTGGTTTGCAGCCCAAGCTCCATGCCTGCCCGCTATCAGCACTCCTCCTCCCGCTTTCAGAAATGCCACCAGGTCCTTTGGGTCTGCACCCACGCTGTACATCAGTCAGCATACACACCAACCTCCAGATCATTACTAAAGGCACCCACAATTTTGGCTTGGAAGAATGGATCTGCTGAGGTTATCAGCTACTGCCTTTATGTTTTGATGGACCCCCACAGACAAGTTGTCAGACCCATCTCCTCTCAGCCAGTGTCAGAGCGTTCTCTAACCAGAGCAGGAAAGGCATGCAGGTAGCCTTCAATGGACCCAGGACAACATCCTTCCACGAGCCGTACAGAGAGGCAGCCAATCAGGAACCTGGCCTTTGCTGTTCATTGCTAAAGGAAAGCATGATCTCCAATCAGAACCAGGTCACTGGGAATACAGGGGCCCCGGAGGTCGCAATTCTCTCAAGCCACGCAATCAGGAAAGATGTAGGCTTCTTCCATGGTGGTTTTGGATTGGGCTTCGTTGGACATTGTGAGCTGATTGATGCTCTGATGAATGGATGAAGAGGAGGGTTAATGGCAAAAGAAAGCCTATTGTGAGTCAGATGTAAATTGCATTAGCACGTAAGGTTTAACAATTGTTCTTAGATCTTAATCGGTGTACTGCACTAAACGGTATGAAATTGGCTAGGATACGATGGCTGTATATTGTGTCAGTCCAGGCTTTCCCTGGTGGGAATAAAAAGACCAGTGAAAACCAAAACTTTAAAAATACTACCGGTGCTTACTTTCCTTATGTTACACCATACAAGATACAACTAAAAATTTGGAGAACCTATATTAAGATATACAACTTCAGTTGCGAGACAAAACAAAAAAATCTGTTAAACCAAGAGGAAGCAGAAATGTATGTTTTTACCTGAAAGTGAAGTTGGCTTCCTGCTTGTATGATTACACTGTGACACAACAGTTTCCCAGTCAATCCACCAAGAACACTCCTTGACAGGAGAGAAGAGTGGATATAAATGAGAGCATGGTATGGACTACTGCAGTGAAAAGGGTACAGACAATAAGAGGAGGTAACTTAGTCAGAACAACCCAACGACTGAGGCTCTTCTGAGAAAGGAACTATTACACTTAACTGGACAGAATTCGCTGTACTGTTAATATACCACAGCTTAAAAATGGATTTTGAAACAGAGCTACACCCAAATGTGGCGTGACTGTATAAGAAACCTGTTCATCCAGTCAGTCAAAGTCAGTGGAAGCGGAGGCTGTAATAATATCATATTGATGGTTACATTTCATCTCAACAACTGATGCTTCCATAATGATATAACTCACACAGCATGGCCACTCTAGACCATTTTGAGTCAGGGACTAGCTCGCAATAAAAACATGAAACTTTAAAATTAGTTGACAACAAGGAAACGAACAAACATGTTCTGTTGGCAAAGTCATTTAAATACAAAATGCCTATTGAGCACTGAAGGCCAAACTGGATGGATGATTAAATAGACTGTTATCATGCCATACTGAATCACACAAGTGATTTCACACAACTTTCAGAGTTTTAGTGTGGTTTATTTTAGTGCATACCTCTTGTGGTTTTACATTCCTGTAGTAGTGCAGAGTTGTGAAAACCATCATCTCCACTGTTCCTGGATTCGTTGGTGAGCTCACCAGATCCTTACTTACTCCAAGACCACTAGCAAAGTCTAGCCTCCAGTAGCAATTATATCGATTTAATGACCTCCTGGTTTTTGCGATTTTGTTAAGTATTTAACAACTACCACATTCTTAATGTAGATAATTATGTTTGTTAAAAATACAAAAACAATAAAAAAGAAATAATGTAATTGGATTTCCGTCTGAATGGTTATTGTCAAGAATTTGGTACTCGTTCAACCCATCCTTATCGAGCACCAGCTCGATTCCATCTTGTAGCGCTTTGCTGGATGTCATCCCCCCTCTAACACTTGTCACTTTCCTGTCTCACTTGAACTAAATAAACCAAATGTTTGAATTTGATTTTGTGCACTGTACCTTCCATCCCTTGTTGACAAGCTCTGTTGGTATGACCATGTAGGTCTTCATACCAGGAGTGAGGTAGACACCTGTACTGATCCACTCCTCTTCTCCTGACACAAACACAGATTACAGAAATATATTCAGCTGTGCACACAAATTATATTAACAGATCGATCACAGTTCTACAATATTTTCCTTGAAATTCTATAATGGATTTGAGTGAGGTCTGACCTGCAGTGTTCACATTAATCTTGATTATCTGGTTGTAGACAACTGGCATCATGGGGTTATGCTTGATGAGGTAGGGCAAGAGAACATCAGGATCTGGGCAAACCTTATATACCTCTGCCCCCACCCTTAGGAGTAGGTGGTCTTTGGGACTCTTCACCAGGCATGTGTCACTCACCTTGAAAATGAATGATGAATATTGTAAAACAGGTTGCTTACAGTATCACCATATCTGCAGTTAAGAAAACAACATTAGACCCCATGCTGACATACACTATATGGCAAAAAGGCAATGGACACTTGACCACCACACCTATATGAGCTTGTTGGACAACCCATTGTATGGAGTTGGACCCCTTCTTGAGGCTACAATAACCACCACTCCTCTGAGAAGGCTAGATTACTAGTGTTTCTCTGAGCCCATTCAGCCAAAAGAGCCTTTGTGAGGTCAGGCACAGATGTTGGATAAGGAGGCCTGGCTCTCTATCTGCATTCTAATTAATTCCATACATGTTCAGTGGGGTTTAGGGTCAGGGTCTATGCATCGAGTTCCTCCACACCAAACTTGCCTAACCATGTTTTTATGGACCTCCTTCACTTTGTGCACAGGGGCACAGTCATTGCAGAACAGCAAAGGGCCTTCCCCAAACTGTTGCCACAAAGTTGGAAGAACCCAATTGGCTAAAACGTCTTCGTGCTGTAGCATTAAGACGATTCTTCACCGTCCACTTTTCACCATATAGTGTGTTATGGTCTTGTTGTTAGTATTGTTCCTGTGGTACAATTATTAGTGCTGGGGGGTCGGTCAATATTGCCCCTGCAGCTTATACATGTATGTACATGGTAACTAAATCTTCTGTCGATAAAATATGATCTATTCAAGGCAGTAAATGCCTAAAACCAAATTGAAATGGAAGAAAGGAATAGGCCTTCCTCACTCACAAAATAATAACAATTGTAGACTATAAAAGAATTCACTGCCCACCTGTGGCATGCCCGGCTTCTTCAAGATGTCGGTGAGAGTGGACAACACCCGCATATAGGAGGAGCAGTCATGGGCCTTCATGTGCAAGTAATTGGCACAGTCCCCACCCAGTTTTTAAGCATCCTCTCATGCTCTGTAAGTTGTTCCCCCTGGGTTACATGACCAGCAAAGCGGTGAAGAAGGTGGCGGAAGTGGTAGGTGTCTTTGATGGCCTGGCTAGGCACAGGGGCCTTGTAGGAACCTTCTGTAATTATCTTGTCCAGCAGGCTCAAGCCCATCTTGTTCAGGATCTTGTTTCCTGAAAGACAGTGCAAGTAACAATCTATGTGTTGCAAGGTTTACACAGTATTAAGATTTTTGATGTGATGGTGATATTCAACATCTTTTGTAAGTTTGTTCAGGTCTGTTATGTAATAAAACATGATTTGACCTTTAGTTTCTTTATTTAACTTTACCAGTGTCTAGTCTATGAGTTCCTAGCCTCAGTGTTTTCTTTCAGTTCAGTTGCCTGTTTAGCTTTTTCTAGCTGCTCTGCTTGCTTAGTCGCTATTTATATTTACTTAATGATAAAGATCTAGTAAATATCCTTTCTAACTCTGCCTTTGTGTTTGCTTTTGGGGTCCTACACCAACTGTCTTCTACCTGTCTGTCTTGAGCCTTGGTCATGGTGTCTGAGTAGGTGACTGAAAATGGGCTTTTTACTTAGTGCTGTGGAAGTTGATGTAGTGGTGTTCTACCTGTAGTTCAGAGTTGTCCCTGATGTCATTGTCTAAAAGAACTAGTAAAGATTTTAGAATTTAGAGGGTGGTACCTGGGAAATGCTCAGCATACATACGGTACATACAAAGTTAAAATGGCTGGTTTTGCCTCCATTTTTTGTTTACGTTTCAGTCAAAGAGCACTTAAAAAAAAAAAAAAAAGACATCTTCCATAATACATTAAACTGTACCCTTTCTTCGCACTGCATTTGGACAATCTGCACTTGCTGTAAATGCCACAACTCAGTGGACCACCGTACTAGGTGACATTAAGAGTTGGAGTTCTATCAGTAGCTTTAAAGCCAAACCAAATCGTATGTTTAATATTGTACATGGTCCCTTCCAAATAAATAATTACATGTTATATTATCATGGCTTGAAATTGGCAGAAGAGAATAAAACCTTGCCCTTTGTGTGTATGTGCCCAGTACCAGGCATGTCCACCAATCAGCAGGCCTCCTCCCTCTGCTACAAAGTCCTGGATTTCCTCCACATGTTTATCGCTATATGCTGTACAGACAAATACACTCCCTGAGTCCTCCCTGAAGTTTGTCATCTCACAATTAAACTCTGACTTGCTGAAGAGTTTAAAGGCTTGGTCGAGTTCTGGCGCTACGCCAACAACGCCCTGTCGGCCTTCATCCAGCCACAATGCATTGTTCAACAGTGAGCCGTGTCTGTGATAAAGGTTTATCAGAAAAGAGTTTATTAATCACATAAAAAATATTTGGCAGATTAAGCACGACTCATTGTTTATCACATTACAGATCGCAAACTGCTGGTGATCACATATGAATGAGCAAGAACGCTTTATGGCAACAATTGCTCACAGGATGCTTGCATCAGTGTAATAGAGTATACTTGATTTGAATGTATTTAATTCACTTGACCTATCCGGTTATTTTTTTCTGAATTATCTTTCTCAAATAGATTATAAATATTTCTATATAAAAAAGAGTGACACATGAATGGAAACAAAATAAAGGGTCTTAGTAAAGTGTCTACAAGTATAGTGAACTAGAGGGATTATACTTGTTTAGTGTTTTCATGATGGTGCTGAAAAACACTGTCTAACACTAACCCAAATCTCCCATCAGTGTTCAATCAGAGTGAGATCGAATGACTACCATGGCCTTGGTATATTATTCACATATGATCCCCATATTTCTGCTGATTTAAAAAAAAATCATCAATTCATTTCCCACCTCTCTTCTCAGAAGTCCTTCATGAGAGACCACAACAACCCGTCCCTGCCCATAGTAGGCTCCTGCCAAGAATACTTGTCCATCCTCTGTGGTACCAATGGGGAAGGCTAGTGGGCCGTGGACAAGAACCTCAGAAGCTGCTAACCCATTCTGGAGGTCAAACTCTGTGACCCCCTGGAGTAGGAACTCCAGGTTATCCTCAAAATCCTTACTGATTCTGAATCTGAAAGGGCAAAGAGGAGAGGGAAAGAGAGTTGCCAAGCATAAAAGACACAGTTTATTTATATTCTGTCTTTAAAAAGATGAAAACATGCAGGAGAAAGAGACACAGAGGGAGATGAGCAAAAAAAGAATTTCCATTTTGGTAAGAGCTGTACCCATACTTGTTGGCTAGTCCACCACATCCAAACTGAAATATATGAAAAGGTTTTGGGTGGATTGCCATAAAATTTGGTATAGAAATCACACAGCCCTCAAAATTAATTACAATACCTTGGTGATCCCCTGATTTTAAAAATTCCAATTTAAACAATCACACACAGTGCTGATGGGAAAATGTTCTCATGCTTAAATACTGAACTAAAATGGTTATCATGATAAACACGCATGGTTGACATAGCATTGTCATGGTGAACAGCATAGCATTTAGCTAAGCAGTATGCCTAAATACTGCCTGACTGGCATGAAAAGAAGTATACACTCACACTACAGCCGATCCAGGAGGATGGGATCTGTGGGTAGCACAGGGACTCTACCTCACTCTGATGCAGAAAAGTAGATCCCTGCACACCGACACCTTGTTCCTTCAAACTGAAGCAGTGTGCCTCACTTTAGGGTGTGTGCATCAGCTCATGCCTGCCCCGTATCAGCACTCATCCTCCAGTTTTCAGATGCCCAGTCTTTGGGTCTCCACGCTGAGGCATATACATACACACCAACTCCAGATCATACTAAAGGCCCACCACTTTGGCTTGGAGAGATCTTGCTGAGGTTACTCAGCTATTGCCTTTAGGTTTGATAGACCCCACAGACAGTTGTCAGCACCATCCCTCTCAGCAGGTCAGAGCGTTCTCTACCAGAGCAGGAAAGGCATCAGGAGCCTTTCATGCCCAGGACAACATCCTCCAAAGCGTACGAGAGGCAGCCATCAGACCTGGCCTTTGCTGTTCATTGTAAAGAAAACATTGATCTCCATCAGAAACCAGTCACGGAATACGGGGCCGCCGGACGGTCAACTCTCTCAACCCTCTCATCAGGGAAATGTAGGCTTCATGGTGGTTTTGTGTAGGCTGGTTGGACATGGTGAGGAGGACTGATGGAGACTGGATGAAGTGGAGGATTGGTGGCAAAAGAAAGCTAGGTAAATTGTGTTAGCACATAAGGGTAACAATTGTTCTTAGATACTTGTATGTAAATAAAAAGTACTTCTGATGGCTTACTCTTAGGTAGAACAACAAAACATAAATCTAAGACTAGTAACAAAGTATGGATTACCAAAAGTCTGCTCATTTTTATCACAACAAAATCCAACATAAAGCAGAAAGTTACCCTTTTACACTGTAGCACAACAGTTTCCCAAACCTTCAATCCAAAATGAGCACTTCTTGACAAGCGAGAAAAGTAGATGTAAATGAGTACACAAGCAAGGGGGAGCATGCAGTAAAAAGGCAAAAAGAGGAGGGACTTAAGTCCGACAAGTTGTCAGACAAAGAACACACTCATAAAGATTACAACTCACTGGACAGTAATTACTGGACAGTAATTACTGCCAACACTCTATGTTTTTATAGCCCTCCTCGGAAACATCTGGGCTGACTGACACCTTGCCTGAGACTGTAAAAAAAACCCGTTCAGTCCTGTGTGAAAGACGGTATTTGTGCATGCCATGACTATAATTATAGTACACTAACTGCGAAATGTCACATTCATGTATTCGTTTCTTAAAGAAACCTATGAAGATTTTCTGTTACAGTAGAGAAATCAAATATCAGTATAAATTGTTTTTTGGTTACGAGAAAGAGTTTTTGGTAGGAAATTATAATTCTTGAAACTTAAACTGTTGAAAAAAAAAGCCTCACAAATACATACTTTAAAAACAAGAAGACCAACTATAACATACAAAACAAAATTACCTTGAAAGACTCGCTCTTTTGGAGCAATTATGTGCTCACACCGTAGTATGCAAGTTAATAAATGAAAACCAAATCACATATCCAAAGAAATACCAGTTGTCCAGTCTATTGTCCAGTCATGGCAACATGTGCTGCTGATAATAATAAAAGTTACTTGATTTGGGAGGTTAAGAACCACTGCATCAGATTTCAACATGCAGTTTAGCTCCCAGCCATTGTTTATTCTCCTTCAGCTGCTTCTTCATACAAATGGAAGTCAGCAATTCATTTGAGCGTCAACTTTTTAACAAACCTTAACATTTTCCACAACTTTCATAATTATTGATTTTATTCAACTTTTCCCTTTTTTATTGTGTGCAGATGTTGATAAGAAAACACATTAATGTCAGATATCGGGCTAATATCAAGGATAGGCACTTCTATGTGAGCAGGCATTATCTTATCTAAGATTGTGGATATTTTTATTCTTAAATCGAGCTGCATTTTGATCACTGTGGTTAATTCTTCCTCCAGCAGTCAATCATCAATTTCAGAGGTACACTTTGGTAAACATATTAAACCAAATGTTGAGAACAGCAAAGCCACGATTGTACAAAATTCTCTACCAGATTATTTTTTTTCATCTCTCCCCATCTGAATGGAGATCTCTTTAGATGAACTGGGAGGATTTACCGAGCAGTTTTTCACTCAACCATTGGTGAAACTGTTTTGTAAGAACAATGTGGAACAACATTTGCACTTAAAATGGTATAACCTTGAAAAACTCTTATTCATATTACTTCCATGTTGTACTATCCATATATTTAGTTCAATATGTGCATAGGGTGTATTTTACCATGTACCACAATGTTTAAATGAATGCATTCCTTACTACTCATTTAAGAACAAATGGATGAATTAAAAAACAGTAGCAGAGGTGAAGTAAACGTTTATTAGTGACTTTTCTATTGACAGTAAAGCCAAATATCATTGTGGTGAAATTACAGACGTGTTGATTTTATACAGCCTGACTGACTTACTGTACTGTAGTATGTAAGTATTAAGATGTGGCAGTAGAGCAAATGTACCAGGGAAAAATGCAGATTACATATTCATACAAGAAACATCCACACAACCGAATAATTAGTATTATGACCCTGAATGGCTTTTTTTATAAAGGACTTATGAAGAGTACTTACTGGTACTGTGAAATTAAATAACTCCCTAATGTGTACAGCACAAGTTATTGTGCTAGTGCTAAGTACAAGGGACTGAGACAAGTGGAGTGAAGCAAAAGGTCTAAATGTAGATATGAAGAGGCTGCTGCATTTTCTAATCAAACCGTTTTTTCAAAGTAAGTCTACCCCCGTAGCAATCGTGTTCGTTTACTGACTTCTTGGTTTCTGCACTATAATAAGCACCCCTGCTGTGAAAAGCACCGCCGTCCCTGGAATGCATATTTGAAGATAGTCAACTTAAAACAAAACAGATAATAACCACAAGGCTTGTTAATCATTTATAAATTAAGTAGACCTCAAAAGTGACTAAATTACTTTTTGATACACAATTTACTACAAATAACAACCCACACAAATCAATAGTGTTCTCATTTCACACCAGATTCTGTTCAAATTAAAGTCCAGATGAAATTATAAAGTGTATAAAGACTATTTAAACATTTCAAAACCAGCTATTGAATGTGCTTTCTCTGAATTCATACATTTGAAGTACCAGTCTCTGGCATTTAGTGGCATTTAGCAGTGAAGTTGCAGATTGCAACTAATTGAACACTGCTGGAATCTGTATTTTTATAATCTGGGAATGAGCTACTGTAGAAACATGGTAGTGACCCAAGGCGTTTATTCTAAAGTTATATAAACATAGCTATAAATGTTATATGCCATTTCTGCCAAGTACTCGATCTTATACTGTGCAAATTCTGTAAAAAAAAAACAAAAAACAGGCTGCTTTTCACAGCAGGGGTTCTCATTGTGGGATGTTACGGCCACCGCCTTGTTT
>NW_023340257.1:6254572-6264668 GCF_004916995.1 Morone saxatilis | reverse complement strand
AGGCATTAATAGAAGAAGGTTAAAACATATTGCAGTAGGGCATAGGCTTCATGTTAACACTCACACATTGTTTTTCACTATATTCTGTGTCTGTGTTGATTGACAGAGTCATTGGGGTGTTGTTACAACCGTAACATGATACATTTAAAGTTTAGAGGTGCAACCCATGAGTTTGTTGTCGTTGTTGATTAATCTATTCACTTTTTAAGTTAATCTGTTTATCATTTAATGTTGAAGGAAAAAAGTGTAAAATACACATTACAAGTTCTTAGAGCCCAAAGGTGACGTCTTCCAAGATCTTGATTTCTCTGAGCAGCGGTCCAAAAACTGAAAGATATTCAGATTACAATGATAGACAATAGAAACAATTCATTGATAATCAAGATATCTGCCTTGTATTTCTCTAATGTAGCCAGGTTAAAATGTATATGTTATTACAAATTGATATACTTCTTGGATGAAACCCTCTGCTACATCATTTTGACTTATCTCATGATATTGTTTCCTATAAACATCTGTTTTTGCCACATTTTTGTGTACTCACAACTACTACACACACAGTGGCTCTGTGTCACCTCACAGCAAGCAAGTAGCAAGTTCTCACTGTGTTTGCCAGGGTTTCCTCCAGGTGCTCTGGTTCCCCCACCATCAAAACATGTATTTTAGGTAAATTCTCCACTTGACCGAGGCACTGGCTCTTGGAATGGGTCCCCAGTTGTTTTTCATTTAATCTTCATCCGAGATCTCTTATTTTACCCACAGGACTAACTAACTGACACGACATATATCTAAGTTAAACTGTTTGACCTCATTTACTAATGCAAGTGGCATCTGACTTATCACACCCTCTTCTTTCAACCTGCAGAGCATCAATCCAGCTCACCATGTCCAACGAGCCCATCCAAAACCACCATGAAGAAGCCTACATCTTCCTGATGCGTGGCTTGAGAGAATTGGACCTCCGGGGCCCCTGTGTTCCCAGTGACCTTTTGATTGGAGATCATGCCTTTCCTTTAGCAATGACAGCAAAGGCCAGGTCCTGATGGCTGCCTCTCTGTACGGCGTGGAAGGATTGTTGTCCTGGGTCATGAAGGCTACCTGACTGCCTTTCCTGCTCTGGTAGAGAACGCTCTGACCTGGCTGAGAGGAGATGGGTCTGACAACTTGTCTGTGGGGGTCCACAAAAACATAAAGGCAGTAGCTGATAACCTTAGCAGATCCATCTTCCAAGCCAAAGTTGTGGGTGCCTTTAGTAATGATCTGGAGGTTGGTGTGTATGTGACTGATGCCTACAGGGGGGTGCAGACCCAAAGGACGACCTGGTGGCATTTCTGAAAGCTGGAGGAGGAGTGCTGATAGCGGGGCAGGCATGGAGCTGGGCTGCAAACCACCCTAAGGAGAACACCATCCTGCAATTTCCAGGGAATAAAGTGTCTGGGGTGGCTGGGATCTACTTTTCTACGCATTATGGGAATGTAGAGATCCTGCCTGTCTACCCTCAAATCCCATCATCATGGATGGCTATAAAGTAAGAGTATACCTCCTTTTGCTTATATAACATTAATACTTATGTTTACAGCTTGAAGCAGTTTACTTTAATGTCCATGTGTCATTTAATGCATCACAGAGTTTCACAGAGAGGTCATTTCTATGTTCTGTCTGGCGAGCCAGTTGTTATGTACTAACCCATAATCCACTGCATTATCATAAACACTTTTTTTTATTTATCTAAATTTAGTCGGTCTACTTACAGGGAATATTACTAAGAACATGATTTTCTTCAATTAAAGTCAGCTTGCAATCAAAGATACTGCAAAACATCTAAATAATCTCATTCAAATTCATTTTCTGCTTTTGGCTATTTCAATGAGATATAAAACAAAGTCCTAAAAAGTTCATTTTAGAGTACCGATGCTGGGCACACCCTTTAAGTTAAATTTAAATTTAAGTTAAATTTATTTTCTTGCTCCACCCATCTCCCTCTGTGTCTGTCTCCCCCTCCTGTTTCCCCTAACACAGACTTGGTAAGAATTTTGAAGATGACCTGGAACTCTTACTCCAGAAAGTTTCAGAGTTTGACCTCCAAGGTGAATCAGTACCTTCTGAGGTTCTTGTCCACGGCCCACTAGCCTTCCCTATTGGTACCACTAAGGATGGACAGGCATTCCTGGCAGGAGCCTACTATGGGCAGGGACGGGTCATTGTGGTGACACATGAAGCATATCTGGGAAAAAAGGTGCAGTCTGAATGAATGGTCTTAGAATATCTTTAAATGAACATAAATCTGTTTTCATAAGTTAAACTAAGCATGTGGTTTGTGTCTAGATATGAAATACAGTATGTCATTTCTTTTGCTAGACCATAACTGAAGGCCACTAGTATTTGGTTACCTGCAGTGTGCTAAATATTGTTAAATATTGTTACATACTGTTACATATTGTTAAATATTGTCCTGCCAAATCATTTTACATGAATAACTAATGAATAACTGCCTTCATTACAGACACTGGCTTCCTTTTGGAACAATGCCATTGATTGGTTGGACCAAGGCCGGCAGGGGGTCATTGGTGTTGTGCCAGATCTCAGTCTCAGCGAGTTAGGGTTAAAGTGCAAGAAGACGGTGTTCAGGAAAGACCTGAGTGTATTTGTGTGTACAGCGTACAGTGATGATCATGTGGAGGAAATCCAAGACTTTGTGGCAGAGGGAGGAGGCCTGCTGATTGGTGGACATGCCTGGTACTGGGCACATACACACTTTGGGCAAAACCCATTGACAGATTTCTCAGGTATGACAAGGCACAGCAAGATTTTTATTCTGTGATTACCATTTCAACCCACTGGCAAGTGCACTAGCATGATAAAGTATGATTCATATTTCGCCTAGCATGCTAAGTGTACTAACTTTTTGTGTTTGCATTTTGGATTCTGTCTTGGGTCTTTTTAGATGTAAATTTATGTACATGAAGTTTTTCTCAAGTCTGTTTCAGATTCACCTGCAAAGTCTACTACTCTGGGACACCTTAACTCTAAACAGACCTACATAACAGTAAATCAAGTCAGGTTTGTTAAACTGTGTTTCAGGAAACAAGATCCTGAACAAAATGGGCATGAGCCTGTTGAAGGCCACGATTAGTGGAGGTTCCTACAAGGTCCCTGTGCCCAGCCAGGCCATGAAACACACCTACCACTTCCGCTATCTTTTACGCCTCCTGGCTGGTCATATCGCCCAGGGTGAAAAACTCACAGAGCATGAGGAGGAACGCTTTAAAAAACTGGGTCGGGACTGTGCCGACTACTTGCCCATGAAGGCTTATGACAGCTACTCCTACATGCAGGTGCTGTCCGTCCTCACTGACATACTGAAGAAGTCCGGCATGCCACAGGTGGGCAGTGAATGGCTCTATAGTCTGTGACTGAATCTATTAAGTTTCACGAGTTTATAAGTTCATGAGTTATGGAAAGTCTGCTATTGATAGTAAATCTATATGTAACAATTACTGTATAATACAAGTATGAGCTGGCTTAAGGTAATGGAGATTACGTTGAGCAATATAGACTATATGCAAGTCAGCTTTAGGAAGATTTGGGAAGGACTAACCGTGAGAAACACTGTCAACTTTGTTACTTGAAGGGAAACAAACATATTTGAGGTTGAAAGTAAAGTAATTTCCCCCCGGGGAAGTATTTCTGATTCTGATTCTGATTCTGAATGAACTCGAGAGAGAGGGGAAGTAACCTGATTGTGGTTTGGCTCAATGGGTACTTATATGTTGCAGTATCATTTGTGCTTTGAAACAGAAGTTTGCATTATGTCTATCTTATAAGAAAAAATTTCCTAAATGACAGTACAACACAATGAAAGAGATTTTATACAAAGCTCTCACTGTGATTGCATGGTAAGAAAGCATAATTGTAATTATCAGGTTGTGTTGCGGAGATCAGTTTTATAATTATTCCTCTTCACTTTATTTCAAGGTGAGTGAAAAGAATCCTGTGAAGAGCCCAAAAGACCACCTACTCCTCAGTTTGGGGACAGAGTTATATAATGTTTCCCCCGATCCTGATGCCCTCCTACCTTACCTCATGAAGCAAATGCCTTTTGTCTATAACCAAAGGATCAGGATTAATGCTAACACGGCAGGTAAAATCACATTGTCTGACATAACTATGAGATAAACATGCAGACCGGTAATTTGTCTCTGTACAATGTAATATGTCACAGTAGTGTGTTTGCATAAACATTTACAAGGTAAAATCGCTCTTCTTCCTGTTTTGCATGCATCTCCAAGTGTAACATTTGCCGCTCTGTGTGTGTATGTGTGTATCAGGAGAGAAGGAGTGGCTTAGTACTGGTCTGTACCTGTGTCCTGGAATGAAGACCGAGATAATCATACCAGCAGAGATCGTCAACAAGAGATGGACGGTAACAGTACACAAAATCAGATAATCAGAGTTCATTGTGTTTTTGTCAGTGTTAATGTTAGTCTGCTAATGCACACTACAAAGTCAAGTCAGGTCCATCAGGTCATCTCCTGTTGGAGATTCCATATTAGAATGTTTGCAAGATATGAAAGTGTTTTATATTTTCTTTTAAAATGAAGTCTAAAGAATTTGTTGGGAACTGTAGCATCAATGAATATAGTAGTAATTTCTAATAATATTCTCATATACTTTTCATGTGTACATTTATTTATACATGTTATGTCCATTTTGTGCCCATTGAGTTATACTATATATGCATCTAATGAAAAAATCTAACTGTAGTACAGTAGACTTTTCATAAGAGGTTTCAAAGCAGTAAAACATATTCCATCTCTCCCTCAGATCCAGATAGGCTGTCAAACAGACAAGCTGAATGCTGAAGAGTTAAAGAGAGCACCGTGTGTTTGTGAGCTATTTCCTGTTACCACAGAGAAGATGCAGGTGTCAAACCTATGGGGGGGACTCATCTACCTGGTGGCCCCACGCAACACAAAGGTGGAAGGGGCTGAGTTCATAGTGCAGACAGCTACACCTGCTCCTTATTACAAGTGTGGTGAGTGTGTGTCACTGACTGTTAATGTTTAACTATGTGGGGAATGTAATGCAAATCATGCAGCGCTTATGAAGCCGTTTGCTAGCTGATAATGAACTTTCTGGTCTAGTGTATTTGCATGTTTTTTTTTTAGTAGATTCACAGCTGCATGATCCCATATATTTTAGCCTTCAAAAGCTTAGGGCTGCTGGAAGCACTTTTACTGAAACCCACTTTATAAAAAGTGTTTTGGAGATGAGGTCTTCATACTTTAACTGAACTCTGCCTACAATAGAGCTTTCACTCCATCCATCCCTTTGTTTCTTTCAGGTGTGACAACAGCAGCTGATTGGTCGTCGCTGCGTAAAGCTCCCTCACCCTGGGCAGAGCTGGAGTTTGACAACATCATCCTT
The DNA here is from genome assembly GCF_004916995.1 of Morone saxatilis. NCBI lineage: Eukaryota > Metazoa > Chordata > Actinopteri > Moronidae > Morone > Morone saxatilis. The sequence goes on along the minus strand of NW_023340257.1, from coordinate 6,259,241 downwards.
ACTGTACCATCAGATGTTGTTCGCGACCTGGAGCGCCCTGATGAGGTGGCAGACGCTCTGGAATGACATCATGAAGGGTGTCGCAGATCTGGCTGCCATCCCACACAAATTTGAACGTAAAGAACGCATCGTAGCAGATGTGCAGATTTCCAATGGTAAGTGTGTTTTGCTGTCACATATTCAATAAAATATTTTCTCTGCTGCATGTGTGATATATAAACAGTAAATGGTTTAATGTAAGATATGTTTGCACTTGTACTCTAATGGTGAGCTCATCACAGTGACTGGTGTGCATCCCTTAAAGTGCATTACACAGCTATGGAAACTAAAAGATACATTCATGCAACACTAATTGTGTAACTAATTTCTCTCCTTTCAGGTTGGATGCATTCAGGCTATCCTATCATGATGCACTCATCTATAGCAGCTGAGTTGGTCAGTCTAGATGGTGCCAGGACTGTAGGCCTGTGGGGAGAAATTCATGAACTGGGACACAACCAACAGAGAAGCTGTTGGGAGTTCCCTCCACACACCACAGAGTGTACATGCAACCTGTGGTCAGTGTATGTGCATGAAGAGGTGCTGGGGCTCAACAGGGCACAGGTGGAGTAAAACAGTTATCTTGGACAAAAGCACCAATAAATTCCCATTAACAGCTGAACCGTTTTTATCTTCTTATTGTGATCACATTGCTCCTCCTTTTATTCATATTGTTCCTCCTGTTATTTCCTCATGGTTAACGTTATAATATGATGAGTGTAATGTCTTCCATGCAGGCTCATCCACATATGACCTTAACAAATCGGAAGAGTCGTGTAGAGGAGTATGTTAAGGGGGGCAGGAAACTCAAGGATTGGAAAGTGTGGCTGGCCCTGGAGACATACATGCAGGTGAAAGAGAATGACTATATTTTACATTCTATACAGAAAATATCACACTAGAAACATTAGAACATAAACATTAGTTTTTATCCAGAATTGTACCTTACACTGGCCAAAAATGCAAGGCTGATGTCTATAGCTCTGCTACAGTCCCTACAACACTGTAGGAACAATAGTTAATAAAAGTGTTTAGTGACAAAAGCAGAAACAATTTAGCTATTTTCTATCAGGGCACCAAATGCAAAGTTCGATCTGATAAATTCATTAATTTTAACTGGTTTATCCTCTTGACAGTCAACAAGATTCCTCAGCATTACTAGCACTTCATGAAGCTCAAATGACCTTTGTCAGTTTTTGTTTCAATTTGAAAGCATCAGCTCTATAGCTCTAACTCTACTTGCTCAGCTAAATCACACAAAATGAACAAAATCATATCTAAAGATCCCAGTGCTTACAGTTTTCCTAAAATAACCTCTCTGGGCATTTCTAGCTCATTGTAGTTATTTCTTCTCATATACTTTTGTCCCTCCATAAACCCACCACATTGTGTCAATTCACATTTTCCTTTATCTCTGTTTCTTTCCATGTAGCTCCAAGAAAAGTTTGGCTGGGATGCCTTTAAGAAGGTGTTTGCTGCCTACCATGAGATGTTCAACTTTCCAAAGGACAACAAAGAAAAGATGAACCTGTATGCTGAGACTTTCTCCCAGACTGTGAAGATGAATCTGACTGGATTCTTTAAGTCCTGGGGTTGGCCCATAGGAAGAGATACTGAGGAGAAACTCTTCTACCTGCCTCCCTGGAGTGACCACCCGATGGTCCAGTATGATTAAACTTTAGACTGCTAAAACTGCTGATGATAGATGTTTTTAATCAGCAATGAATTGGTCAAATTTGGGTTTTTATTATTTTAGAAGTGATTTCCCAAGAAAACAGGAAGTAATTTGTTAAGATAAGAAAAATAATTGATTAACAGTTTATGAGCAAGTTGGCTAAAGAACAACATTGAGTTAATGGCCTAGAAAGATGAAATCATTCAGTTCACACGAAGATTGTAAAGTAAAATATTATTTACATAATAGAATTGCCAACATGATACACACAAGTGCTCATATACCTCCTCACATTTAGTCCTTATTCTGAAAATAATTAATCTGAGGATGCTAAAATTGACAGCTAGATGATGATCATTCCTAAGCAAAATGTTCCTGGAAAAAAAATATTTAAATATTAAAATAGAATTTTCTACTGTAAAGAAATGGGGGAAGAAAACAATAACTACTGGGAGGCCAATTGTATTTTTTGTAAGACAACTAAAGGGTTTCATGTTTCTCTGATTTATCATTCAGGCTCTCCTTATTATATTTTTAACAATAAAGTACACATGTTGTCAAAATAAAAACCTATTAATATTCTAAGCATAGGTCCATGACTAGGTATATTCACGAAGGCCCTAAAAAATGACCATTCCCCTAAAAGTACATCTGCAGCTTAAAGCAATATATAATTCTGCTGTTTGGGCTATAAATAGCTGTAAAATCACAACTATGAGCTGACACAAGCACTCTGTAAAGCTGAGGGGAAGCTGTAGAGTTAGGTGATTAAATGTTTTTCAGCAACCATAAAAACTAATAATAAACTAAAGTGGGCTTACACTGTATCGTGTGTCAGGTGAGGGTCATCTCACATAGCAAAAATCAGATACTCTGATTGAGCTGAGATTCAGATTCAGAATACTGTGTTTTTCTTTTTTCATTTTCATTTTTCATACATTTGCTTACATGTTGAAAGTTCCCATTTTATATATTAATACATTAATTATGTATACATTTCTGTAATTGCTACTTGGACTGCGTTTTCACTGTAATCCTGAAGTGGTGGACATGGAAATTAATTTCATTTATTTGTCTTGCAGTGTTACAATAAATGACACTGTATGTTGATATTTTCCTTTACTGTCAATGAAAAAGACACAAGTAAAGAGTCACTTGATCCCTCTGCTACTTATTTTTATTCATCTGTTTGTGGTTTAATGAGTACTATTAGTCTTTTAATGTTACATGGTAACATGCACCATATTGACAACATTGTGAAATTTGTTTTTACTCTTTTAACACTCTTGAATTATTATGAATATTTGCTTTTTGTGGCTTTACAACTCTAAAGGGCAATTAAAGGGCAATGGCAACTGATCTGTGTTTTCATCGTCCATCTGTTATCTTTCATGCCCTGCAGTTGTTGTAAAACAGCTCCCCTACTGGTTGATTGGAGAACTGCTGCAGGAATTCTCCCAGCTCATCCAGAGAGAGCCTTTCCACCCAGTTGTTCTCTGTGTTCCTTGCTGTGGCAGCACCACTCTGAATGGGACTGTCATTGTTGTCCACACAGCAGTAGGCATTCCACAAGTAATCTGGGATGTTGACACGCTTCACATTGTTTTTGACAATCCAGTTGTCTGCAGAGGGAACTGCACCAACCAGCACATAGGCCTTAGAGCACTTGTCCCGGAAAAGGTCAGTGAGCTGGGACTCATGGATCCTCCAGGCATTCTGGTTCAGCTTGGGGTTCTGAGGAACCACATTGGTCAGAGTGAAAGTGGCATTGCGGCTAGGAACTGTAAGAGAGAGGAATGGAGAGTTACCGTACAGCAAGAAATGAGGTTGTTTGTGGGTTCTTATAAAGGAAAATAAAGTTATGCATTGCAAAGGTGACTTGGTAGGAGGCAGAGGGTGGTACAGAATGGAGAGAAAGAGAGAGAGAGAAAGAGAGAGAGAGAGAGAGAAAGAACAAGATGTATCTAATAGCTGATAGTTGCTCATTCTACCATTGTTTAAAATTGTTGAGTTATAGGGGCACCTGGATAGCTCACCTGGTGGAGCTGGCTCCCCATGTAACAAGGCTGAGTCCTTACTGCAGCACAGGGTTTAAATCCAACCTGCGGCAGCCCTTTGCTGCGTGTCAACCCCTCTCTCTCTCACCCTTCCTGTCACTCTTCAGCTGCTACTATCAATTAAAGGCAATAAAACATCCCCAAAAATATTTAAATGAAAAATAAATTGTTAATTTATTAGCTGTAGGCACCATTAGAGACGGCTGAAATCCACTTGATGAAGGTAAGGTCTGTAATCTTGAATGATTGTTAGTCGTTCATGGTTGCTAAACACGTGCCTATATTTAAAGTTAATCAGAGGACTGCTACTACATGCTTAATATTTGATTAATATTTTATATTTGATCACAAAATTTCCAAAGGTCCAGAATGCGGAAGGCCAAGGAGGCATTAAAAAGATTTATTTTTAATTTGTTTCCTCGTGTTCATAATTTTTATTTAATCTTATTAAAACACACTTGAGATCATAAAATATTTAGTGGAAACAGATTACGGATTAATTTCTTAAAAATAATATTCATATAGCTGCCCATAAAGCAATTCACCCTTCCATGCTTTCATGTATCTCAGCAGAATAATTCAATTCAATTCAATTCAATTTTATTTGTATAGCACCAATTTATAACAGAAGTTATCTCACAGGACACATACTGCAAATAAATAAATGTATGGTAAAATCAGTATTACAGGTGTACATTAGCTCCCTCATATGAATAAGTGAACTTTCTACAATCCAGCAATGACATAAGGCCCATGCTGCCATGACACCCTAAGTGGCTATGCAGCCTAGGACCTCTCCTTCCAAAAACCCCCTAAATGTTCAGCCCTCTATTACCCTGCATGGTCCATTGGGTTGAGGTGAAACACGCGTCGAAGCCAGAATGTGTGTATCCTCATT
>NW_023340257.1:6250343-6254472 GCF_004916995.1 Morone saxatilis | reverse complement strand
GTGTGTGTGTACATGTGTGTGTATGACTTCCCAGCCAATTACCACATCTCCCAGACAGACTGAGACTGCCTAGGCCCTGCCAGCCAATCAGAGAGGGGCTGCGCACTGCCGGGCCGGAGGTGGTTGCTATGGTAACCAGGAGGCCTGTTTGCATGGTGGCTGATGGAAGAGTGATGGATTACAGTAATGGGATGGAGGGAGGGAAGAAGGGAGGAAGATAGGGAAGGAGGAAGGAAGAAAGAGGGAGGTGTAGGAAGAGGATGAGGATGGGAGGAAAAGAAAGAAAGACAAAATAGGAGGAGGAGGAGGGAAGGGATGGACAAGGGGAGGTGAGGAGGAGGAAGGAGGGAGGGAGACAGGCTCATACATAAAGATATTGGAAATGTATGAATGCATCTGAAATGAAGCGCCTTAAAAAGATGAAAAAAAGAATGAGAGAAAATGATAAAGGGAGAGTGGGGGAGGAGTGGAGGGGGAGAAGATATTGAGAAATGGGGTTGGGGTGGTGGGGGGGTTGGAGGGGTGCTCTGTAGTGTGTGATTGAATTCCTCTCTTTCCCTCTTCTGTCTGGGCTGAGATGTGTGTCTGGCTATCTGTCCTTGGAGCAGACAGAGAGGTAAGTGTGTGGAAAGATGCAGTCTCACCTTTTTGCCTCCTCAGCAGCACTGCAGTCACACTGTACCAGAACTACTTCAGTGTTTCCACCCAGTCCCCCCGACCTGCTCCAGCTGAAACTATAATGTGAAGGCCGAGCTAATGCACTTCGTTGCATATAGAGTCTTGATAAAATTGTGCTTGATAAATGTTTCTGTGTTAGTGAAAATCTTAATGTGAAAAGTTACAAACCAGTGTTAAACTGAATTACAGAAACCTTTTCACTCTCCCAAAAAAAAACTTTACTTGACTCCAATTGATCAGTAACCCTCATATTTTGTTGGCACTGGCTTTTCTTCCTCCTTGTTTGGGGCCCCACAGACTATTATTTTATGTGTGCAAATAAAAGCCAGTACCAGCCAAAGCCTGTAATACACACACTGGTCACGGTTCAAAACATTTAAAAATAAAGCTCAGTTATACCTGATAAGTCAACATTGACTTTTGGTTTAGTGGATCAGCGGGTCTATTACATAGTTTGGAGTGAGACTAGGCTAGTAAAATTATAGTAATAGAAAAATCAGCATTTTTTAACCTGTAATTATTGTTTTGCTTTTCTTCTGGCCTTAATAAAACCCAACATGCAAAAAAGAATTGAAGTCGTAAAACTTAACTTTACAACAAAATGGGCTTGCATATTTGATGACTGTGACAAAATAAAAAAATGACCATAAAGTATGGCAGTTATGGAGGTGTAACAGATTGTTATAAAACACCTGTGACAGAAATTCAAATGGACCCACTGTATTAGGATATGGGAGGCCAGTGTACATAAAAGAACTGTCAATACAAACCACACATATAGAGCACTATGAAAATCAATTGTATCTAACCGTATTTACAGCCGAGGTCTCTTAGTACCCCAAACAGGAATAATACATTGTTCTCAATATCTATAAAATCACTTCGGAAACAAATTTTGGAAAGTCATGAAGTATCAAGCCGATAAAGGTTTTTGAGCTGTTAAAGAGGGCTCTAGGACCCCAGTCGGTACATTAGCGTTAATGCTTTTGTCTACATACAGTGACAAATAAAAATGCGGACTACTTAACATATTCACCCAATAAGAATAATCTTCATTATCCACATTGGATCTATAGAACCAGAGAGCCCAAAGGCAATTAACAATCCAATTGCTTAATTAACAGTCTAACTAGATAATCAATCAAGTGACCAGGATCAATGTAAATCAAAGCATGTGGTTTCCTGGAGAGGAAAGGTAAGTTCAGAAAATTGCTCATCAGTGCCATTTAACAGCCTTTAAACAGTGATATTTGCTTCCTGGTCTCACACACATACAGTTTTCCTGATGAACCACACCGTGTTCGCTCTCACTGACAGACAGCGACTGAGGATGCTTTTGAGTCAAGGATTAGACTAAATCTGTGTCTGGGGAACTCAACTCCCTGTGATCTTTTTAAGTGACAAAGCACTATTCAAGTCAATTAAAGATGCAGTCCACTCAAATTAACTGCTGGGCCAAATCAGAAACATAAAAGACGTTACTCAAATCCATCATAGTGGCGGTTCAATACGTTCTCTTGTCATTCAGATTGTCACTTTTAATGATTATCTGCCACAATCCTCGCTTTGAAGGTTGTTTTATGGCTTTGATGCAGTCTATTGAGACAAAACTGTAATTTACTTGTTTTGAGTGTTGATAACACAGCCCATCAATGGCTGGATCATCAGTTTGCAGAATTTGTATTTTCCAGGTAGATGAACACTTGAATAATCTGCAGTGCAATCGTGTTCAAAAGAAAGAAACACAGACTTCAAAGGTCTTGTACTTGAAATCACAATTCAACACTGCAACCTAGAGGCAGACCTTAGCAACAACATCTGTGTTACATGCAAAAAAGAAAGTATTTACCTGTGAAACATCAGTCAGTCAATCACCTGCATGCACAGAGAAAGGAGGAATTCACTAATTCAGTCTAAATGACAAGAGAAAGCAAACAAATTAACAGATACATAAAAGCATGGAGGAGTTGAGAGACAAAAACTGCCCATTGTTGTGATTTTATATGTGCTTTATTTGTTTGATTGCTGCTGGGTTTTTTTTAATTTGCAGACTTTCAACAAATACAGTCTTATAAATAAAATGCTTTGGATTGGGTTCCATTTGTCAGTCACTATCTGAGTTTGGCTGCTATCTTGTCCCTCTTTGGATGTTTGCACGACTTACATCTGAAATTACACAGACAACCAAATAGTATGGATCATTAAGTACAACGTTCATTTATTTCCTTTAATATTAGAGGAATTAACCAGAGCAAACACGGTTACAACATTGTGTAATGTCGTGTACTGTCTTGCAGTCATGTACTGTGAGATTTACACAGATTGGTTAATGTGAAAAATGAACGTCAGCAGAGTAATGGGAAAATACAAGGCTGATTAAATAAAGCCTCACTCTCTTTATCTTATCCCTAATGTTCTTTGTGTTTTCTCTGGCATCCACCAGCTTCTGTGGCTTTATTATTCCACCTTCAGTTGGCCACACAGAGCATGTTAATGAACATCAATATAAAAATAAATGATAAAAACATAACTTGGTAAACATACCGGAGTAAGCAAAAATGATAAGTTACATCTGTAGTCCCTATGCAGGTAACAGAAACAAAAACATTACAAATACCAATATACAGATACACATATACAATTAAGTAAAAAAGGAGAGAATGCATTATGATGCTGATGATAAGTGATGCTGAAATTTTTACCTCTTTAAACATTACAGTCTACAAAGGAATTTCTAAGAATTACTAAACCTAAATGAACTTAATAGTGAGTGAACCGATTTTGTCTCTTTGTAAAAATGGTAAAAATGTTATTTATTTTCCCCTCTTTATTTCTGGATGTTTACTTGTTGCATTACTGTCGACTGTAATAGGAATGAGCATTTTGTTATGTATCCTATGATGTTTTTACAATTATACTTCCACAACATACTTATGTGAGGATGCATTCATATGTTTGAGTATGTCATGTGCTGTAATGTGCCTTGGATCGAAGTCAAATATGAATTCTTGTGGCCACAGTATATTGTCTGTATTGTTTGGAGCTGTCTTTGTTTATGTGTAAAATTACAATAACAAATATAGTTTAAAAAAAGCACTGGCACATTTTATAAAAAGATTAAACCTGTGCAGACAAACAAATTATCATTCACATTAACATTCATTAAAAAGATTAATTTTACAGTCATGGTACACTCTGAGTCCCAGCTAAATAGAAATCTTCAGTAATTATCCCAATTCCAGTATTTTTAATATAATTAGGTGTGTAGTATTAGTGTTACACAAAAGGTGACATTTAAAGTGACGGACTGTTGAAAGCAATGGGCTATGCATTTGTTGTTTTCCTCCACATGAACTGTTGTGAAAAATATACATTATTGATCTTTTGCCCAATGTAAAATATCAGAAAGAAGCATATTATGCATTCAGTACTCATTATTCAGAGGCGTACT
>NW_023340257.1:6247838-6250243 GCF_004916995.1 Morone saxatilis | reverse complement strand
AAAAAAATGAATCATTCAGTCTCCTCCCTTAAATATATAACAATTGAGATGGCATTTCTGTCAAAGAGTGTGATCTAGAGAAGTTTCTCCTTGACAAGAAGTTCTCACATTTGGAGTAGTTTTGTGTTAGGTGAGTTAGAGAACTGAGAGTCCACATGTGACGTTCGCACATAGCCTGTGCTGTGATCGTGGGAAAAACAACAGATATCTTGGTGTTACCTAACCAAGAGCTGGCTGTAGGAGGTTGTGAGTAAATCTGCCAAATGCACATGTTGTAAATATTCCAGAAAGTGATCCTGATATCAGATAACAGGAATGTTTTTGTTGTATCAGAACTCATAAGTTAAACGCCCATTCATCTTATTTCACCATCATCAAAAAGCTGAAATTCCTCACTGAATTACAGTTACTGTGTAAAATGATCTTGTTTCCAAGAAATTGGACAGTAGCTAAAAATAGACAGCTATGTATTGGAAATGTGCATGATTTCATACAGTATTAGGCAAGAAATGACTTGCACAGCAAGCTTTAAAGCTAAGGGTGGAAGAAGTACACACAGCAAAGCCACAGTGTAGAAATATTTGACTTGATAAAAGTATAAACAGTATTAGCATCAAAATATTTTATTGTATCTTAACCTATAATAACACATCATCTCAGCCATTATTATTCATCTCAACCTACAAAGTAACAAGTAACTAATGTTAACAAATAAATGCAGTTAAAAAAAGTAAGTAACAGAAAATGGAAATACTCAAGTAAAACACAAACACCCCAAAATTATACTTAAGTACAATACTTGGATAACATGAAATATTGTCATATAGTAACAACACCTGAAAATGATCTCACAAATTCCACTGGGACTCATACTATAGTAGCGCTAAAATTGGCATTTACTATATCATTGTTCCAGTTTTACACACCTACATTTGGTCACATCCACACCTCATTTGTTGGCCAAATTCTTGTTCATCCCACACAAACATCACATGTTAAGAGGAGGTCAGATAAAAGGAGAGGACAAACCAGGTGAAAGGTGAAGAAAAGTCATATATAAAAGCCAGTTTGTGCTCAGGGCGGACTGTGGCAGCAGGTGAGTGGAAATACACGCATACAAACACAGACAATACAAACAAACTGATCCTCGTGCATGTGCAGGCCTAAGCTGTAACTGCATACCATACACTGCCTTGTTGAGTATGTATTTTATTATTTATTATTTAACTCTACAGGGCAGTCAAGTATCTGAGGTTGTGTCCAGGATGGAAACCTTGGTGACTTTGTGCACTCTACTCTCATTCCTCTTTTCTGCTCATGCAGATGTTGTGGGACGCTTCGAGGTTTGTGTGCTTATTCCAGTTATTTCAAAAACTTTAAGGAACGTTAAATCTGTGTGTGTTTGTTGAGCATGCGTTATTTTGGTATTTTGTCTCAGGATGCACCAGAATGCATGAAGTACTTCTATAAAGAGAAGGTGCCAGAGTGGGGGGCTTCAACACCTGGTGCTGCCCATCTCTGTCAGCGCTTTGTCAACAGGTAGGGGTAGGGTGGAAAGTGGGATTTGGACCTTTCTACTACAGCCCAGCTCGCTATAATGTTCATTCATCACAACTGATCCTTTGAATCTCAGAAATCTTACCGCAGAGTATTTTTTATCACCAAATGTTTCTTAGACCTCAATTGTCCATTGCAACATTTCTGAGCTCCAAATCAGTATACTTCATCTTTCCACCATCAGGTACCACTTTGCCACACTGTATGACACCAACCATCGTATTGCTGTCTACTCTGCCTATCATTTCCAGCCCAGCAATGGAGGTGGCAGGGAGAAAAGGTGGTTTGTTGAGCCTCAGGTTGGTACCACATATCTATACTGTACACATGCATCCACAGCATTGATGTAATCAAAATCATCAGCATGTGTGGCATACATCAAGTAAGCAGAGTATTGATGCACTGATAGGGCTGTTCTGTTTGTAAAGAATCAGTACAGGTGCTTGCATTTGTGTGTTTAAATCTGAGAATTTGTATGTGCCTTATAGCTAGTAGACATTACGTGGCAAGCAGAGATGAAGGATGGATACTGGCTGGGTAAAGACCACCCTGGGGTCTACCTGGGAGAGAGACAGGCTCTGAATGAGGACTACACACATTCTGGCTTCGACCGTGGTCACCTCAACCCCAATGGACACCATGCAGGTAATAGAGGCTGAACATAGGGGGTTTTTGGAAGAGAGGTCACTAGGCGGCAATAGCCACTAGGTGTCATGGCAGCATGGCCTTATGTCATTGCTGATTGTAGAAGTTCACTTACTTCATATAGGGAGCTAATGTACACCCAATTAATACTGATTTTACCATACATTTATTTATTTGCACTATGTGTCCTGAGATAACTTCTG
>NW_023340257.1:6234380-6247738 GCF_004916995.1 Morone saxatilis | reverse complement strand
AGTCATACACACACATGTACACACACACACACACACACACACACACACACACACATACACTCCATACACGTAGTAGAGTATTCACACATTGATATACAGAATACACATTTCTGCACATGTACACACACACATAAACACACTTGTGCTTACTCTGGGCCTAAATAAATATACATACTCATATTCTATTGGGTATTGAATGGAAAACACACACACACATACACACACACACACACACATACACTACACAAACATCCTTAGAGATATGAAAGGGAGACTGGGGTCAGAGTAATGAAGCTCATAAGAAGATGGGAGCTCTAGGCAGTGTGTGTATGTGCATACTGTACAGTATGTGGGTGAAAGTGCATGTTTGTATGCACGCATGTCTGAGTGTGTGTGGCACACAGGCGTTTGTGTGTGGGTTTCTGTATGCACAGGATGGCGGGGGTTGGGGGTGCTGTGCAGGATTTTGGATAAGGTTGGAGCTCTGCCAAAGGATGGATGGAGGAGTTTTTTCAGAGCATATTGTTAAAAATACCTATATTCCCCAAAGGAACCAAGTGTGCACTGGTTTTCGGTTTTCTTGCTTCTGGAGGAAAGCAGGTAAGGGGAAAAAATGGAATTGTTGATCAGCTTGACTTCACCCTGCTGCTGTTGCTCAGCCAGGTCTGGCCAACACAGCAGCTATGATGAATGTCTCATCTCCAGGAATACATCACAAATAGCAAAACTGTACCTGCCCTGAATAGCAAAGTGTATTCTCTTCTGCAGTGTTGTTTGAAAACAATTGCAGACAGTGGGGCTCTTTTGTCCCCCATTCCCAGTTTTTTTCAGGATAGCTACAGCAAAACAATGCTGTCCCTTAATCTTTTGTCAGTTCATAGCCAATTTGTTCCTATTTCATACACATGAAAAGGTTAGAATATTTTTGGAGTGCTACGCAAAAAAAGAAAAAGAAAAAGATTTGTGTGAATGTGTTTTTAGCGTGTAGTGTATTTAAATTGGAAATGATAATTAGTTATTCAGGTTTTGAAATCTGACTTTGAACACACTGCTTTGATAGATTGTTATCGCCCCAGTGAAAAGGAGGAAAGAATGGTTGGTGTTGGCCATGTGTGAGCTAGAAAGTCCTCACCACCTGAGAAAGAAATGGTTAAACTGACTAGTAAGCTGCCCTAGTTGGCAACAATACAGACAAGCAGACAAGCAGACAGACTGACTGACTACTGTCCAAAAACACACAAATATTCAGTGATTTATATAGCCAGAAGTAGAGCAAATAAATGCACACATACACACACACACACACACACACACACAATGTCAACACAAAGGTAGAGGTCATTTTTCAATCTCATCTTTTTAATGGAAAAAAATGAGTCGAGGGAAGAGAGAAAAAACTGGGTAAATTGAGAAAGTCGGATGAATTCACAGAGAATGACTGACAGCAGTGATGACAGCAGTGCGGTCACAGTCCACATTTCAAAGCATTCCCAGGTACCAGACAGAGAAAGAGAGAGAGGAAAGGGGGAGGAAGGAAGTGGGTGGGGGTTAAAAAATGTCCAAGAAGATTTCATCTTCCTCTCAAGGTAAAAAATACAAATTAAAAACTCATCTTTTATCCAGTGTTGTTTACAACAGACAATCACGTTGAAAAAATGCAAAGATTAAAAATAAAAACCCGCACTCACACACATACACACTTACAATTAGTTTCTTGTTTTTGGGAAATGAAAAAAAAAAGTGCAAGCAAGATCACATAACGACAATTTACAAGAGAGGCCTAGAGTGGCCCAAAGTCTCAACCCTCCGACCGAGCCACCCCATCAGCCTAAAATGGGGGGAGGTGGGGGTAATGGCGTCAACTTGTGTGACCCCTCCCCCACCACCTTGGTTTGTCCATTTGTACAAAGGGAAGGCTCAAGTTTCAATAAATAATCACAATGATACCCTTCCAAAACCCCAACATGGCTTCCCCACCCTCCCCAGATAGTACAATCAAAATTAGTTTGACTCCACCATGCTTCTCCTAATAAGTGCCAGGAAAGCTCCCAATATAAAGGCTTTTCAGTCACCATCAATATCATCATCATCGTCCATCCACCACGTAAACATTTCCATTATATTAAATATAATGATCTTGCTCTGCATCCATTTTATCATCAAACTATTTCCACGCAAACACACTTCAAATGTAGATGTTAGCTCTCATTGGTTCATGGAAATAAAAACATTTTGATTCGATGCTACTGCCTTTGTTGGCAAATATAACATTTAAAACACTGAAGAATTAATTCATCTTCATCCAAGTGCCTTGTGAGAAATGTGTACACTCAAGTACACTTTTGTTGTAATCTGTACTCAACATTACAATCCTCTAGCAGTGCTGTGCCATGCAAGTGGTTCCGCTGAGAAGAAAATGTCTAATAATTCGTTATTTTGGTTTGTTTTTTTCTTTTCTCTGACCTTCCAGTTATCATAAGTGGTTATACATACACACACAGACACAGACACACACACACACACACAACACACACACACACACACACACACACACACACACCACACACACACACACACACACACACGGAGGCATAAACACACCTGGGGAGCAGATGCAGCCACGCTGTGCAAAATGTAAAAAGACACAATTACCAAACCGAACAAGGAAACCAACAGGAAATGAACATAAGTTAAAGGTTATTTCTCATCATTAGTTTTAAAAAAGCAATACTGACAATATCAAAATATGAAATCAGAAACATTTCAGATGTCATTCATGCATCAGTGGAGTTACACTGAATTGAGGGATACCACAGTATTTGCACCTAATGTCTTTCTGTATCAGATGGCAAACACAATTACAGTTCAGGTACATTCTCACAAGCCATCTGATCTTGCGATTTTCCTTTTAGAGACATGATGCAGCATTAAAAATGAGATAGTCATTCAAACCAAAACCAGCTGAATTCGACCTGTTTCATACTTTGATATGTACACAAGAATATGAAACACTGTATGGAATGGCATTGTTGCCCTTAATTTAATCCCCTATTTACAGCTATTGTCTTCAAGCTTAACGCTCACAGATCACCGGATGGATGCCTTCTTTTTTACAAACAAACAATTCAGAAATGTTGAAAACATCCTCCTGAATCAGCTCTTTCTGCTATCGTAATGTGCCCATTAAAGTTGCCTTGAGAAGTCCAGTTAAACTGGTCGAGGATAACATAATGGGCATTTGGGTTAAAAGGAAAAAAAAGAGAGATTTTTCTCTGTGCAAGCTCAAAAATGCATGCTGGCTGATTAATCCCATAATGACAAACTCATCCTTAACATTTCAGCTTGGTCTTTTAGCGCTGATTTATTATACTGGCTTGTAACGTGCAGAGCAGACTGGCAGATAGCAGAGCAACATCTTCTCTCACCAATGTTGCACTGAACACACAAAACAGCTGGCCTCATGTTTTGCAGGACACAAAGATGATAAAAACAACTTGTTTCACTTGGTGAGCAACAGAATGGGCAAGCTAGAAAGCCAATTCAACTTGCCACTTGACTTAAACTTCAGCACCAATGACTTGTGACTTCCTTTTCTACCACCAAGACCAAAGATCGAAAATGATGTCATTAAAGCTAATGCTTCTATGTCGCTTGAGTGTCCACGTTAGCACGTGTCAAACAGAAGCAGTGTACTGTTTCGATCTCAATATAAAGTTGAGAAGTGGATTAAGGTACAGGAGTGGTTAAGTGACTGTTAAAAGCCACCGTTCAAAAGTATTGAGTGTTTGATCCTAAAAGGAAATATTTTGGGTTGAGTATTGGTTTAAGATAGTAACAAAGAGCTTAGCATCTCTGCAAGCATAAAATCAATGACCCTTGACACAGTCAGTGTGTTGTGGTGATATTAATCCAATATTCGTTCTCCTCCATGTTGTGTAGTAAAATCTGAGAGCTGAGAGAGAAGAACGAGGGGAAAACAGATACTCATCTGAAAAGTTTTACGCTTCGTAATAAATATAATGCACGTTACTCTGTTGTAACATCAAATGTTTAGTAAATGGACTTGATGTTAATTTGACATTTTGGGAAAGAGAGTTAGAGGAGATAATACCCTCTTATCTTTCTGATAAATACGAAGCTACAGCTAGGAGATGGTTAGCCTAGCTTAGCATTTTGCGCTGTCCAAAGGTAACAAAATCCACCTACCAGCACAGCTAGAGCTGATTAATTAAGACATTATATCTTGTTTGTTTATTCTGTTTAAAATACAAAGAGTAAAGTGATACGTTATGGTGTTACGATGGATTATGTGCCAGATTATTTCTTGGCTGGGAGTAGTGATTTCTTGGAGTAACTGCCAAGAAACAGTCTAGCACATAAAGCACGTATAACCAACTTTTTTACACCCTGATTTTTGTATCTATTTCCCAAAATTTCAAACTCTGTCTTTAACACGTCTTGACTTAATTTAGAAGATTTGAGACTTGTGACTTGCAAAACACAGACTTTCCTTACATTCACATCAACTACTACTACTGGAATCCTCTCACAGATGCCACCTAGCATGGAGCTGGCTACATTTACTGTAGTGCTCAGATAAACTCACACAAACAGACACACAGACACACAAAGTTTAAAACACACCCAGTTTGGCCAAAATAGTTCATATCACAAACACATTATTGCGAATTTAAGTGTGCTTTCTTTTCAATTTCAATCAAAAGTCTTTAAAAACAATTGAAATAACAACATGCAAATGAAAAAAATAAATAAAAAAGGAATCATATAAAATAAGTTTTTAGGCCTCTCTATGGGCCAGACAAAGATCTGCATTGTCCACACATCAATCCTACATTCTTAACACACGGATAATACACACCAAGCACCAGGAGCGTTTCAGTCTCGCATTGGCTTCACAGTCATTGTTTGAGAGGGGAAGGGCAGATAAAGGTCAGGTAAAGGATTTGTGAGAGATGCTAAGCCTAAGTTGTCATTTTTAAATACATTGTTTGATCAGAGATAGCTGATTAGAGAAAAATCCATCTCTCTCTCATCCGAGGATCACGTCCAAACACTAAAATCCTCAGTGTCAATCCCAAAATGCATCATTAATTTGTGGAAACCACATGCAAGGAGAGAGGACACGGTGAGGTCGATGGTCTGAGTTCCTGACCAGACGCTCATTGTTTGACAGTGAGGGGAGTCTGCAAGAGTGTGTAGATAGAGAATCAGTCTGAATTCTGTACAATTCACTCCCCTTTGAAACTGCACAGGGCAGCAAGCCCTGCAGACAAGTAACAGAGCAGAGTTCAACGTCTCAGCTCTGCCATACACGGTAAAGGACAGAGGGAGTAAATGAAATTTTGGTTAGGTGTATATTTCACAGTTGGCTAACACCGAAACATACTGCTCCATGGTTATCCAGGGTCTTCCATGCCCTGTCCTCGGCCTAACACCTATACATCTTATTAATTCTCACTCACTACTTGACTGAGTTGCAGCTGAAGATCATTAGGGCTCTTCCGAGGGCCCTTAAGAGGGTTCCTGTGGAGTAGTATGCCTCTGAAGTGCCCTTGGCAGGCTGGAGTGTGTGTCTCGCTAGCAAACTTATTGCCAGCTGATGAATTCCTCTGTTGAGACAGAGCAGGAGAGAGGGGAAGGGGGGTCAGGTCAAGCACATCAGGGAATGTGAGTGACACAAAAAGACGGAGGTTGGCTCGCCACTGGACAGACGTTCAAGAATGGGTGCAGCACTGCGGGTGCTGTGTGCTCAGTCGTGTCAAAGGTCACTGGGATGGATTGTAGAGGAAGTGGCAGCGAATGGATCAAAGGAGGAGTGGGGTGAGGGCAGCTGAGGCAGGCACAGAGAGGGGTGACGGAGAGGTGGTTTGGGAGAGGATGAAGGGCCAAGAGGATGAGGCGTAGCTCCGCAGATTAAGTGAGGGTGATGTAGGCTGAGGCCTTCTCCTTCAGTTGTCTCAGACACAGATGACAGCTCCAGCTCCCTGTACAACACACACACACACAGTACATCACAAATCGGGAGTTCAATCACCGCTATTGTAAAGCCTTGTGGATTAATCCTTCATTTTAGACAGAGCGTTAAGTAACACTGTAAATTAAAGCTCCATGTTAAAACACCACATGCTGTGGCTGTGCTTGACAGATGCAGGGGATTTGACAACTAGTTTGGTTCAGATTTGAGCAAGGGATTTGTGACATTAATTAAACATTTTAACAAACTTGAGATGGATGTTAAAATGCAACTCTCAACCTTTATACTTCAAAGTGAATGTAGACCCTGCTGTGTCATGCCGTAATGTGTTCTGTGAGCATTAAGCACAGCATAAAAATATATGTTGTTACTCTTCTTGAGAGTAAATCTAAAATAACTGACTGCTGCTGGTTTCTTGCAAATCAAAAGTGTTGCATGTGTGGGCAGAGCATGACACTGTTAGTGAGTGTTGAACACAAGTGGCACTGCCACTGTATGTTCAGACAAGTGACACTTTTGCCATGGAAACAGATTATCTCTTCTACTACTCATTTCCATGACAACACCATCAAACATCCTAAGGCAGCCATCTTATGTGTAGAAGGCAAACAACAGTCTAATTAGAATAGATGTACCTAGATGTCCCTATTACAATGATGGGACCTTAAAGTCAGCGCAGGGACAGTCTGACTGTTTGACCGTCTCCCCACCTGCAGTACAGACAGTTACATCATTCTGTTCAAACAACAAAACTGTTCTCAGATAATGTTCATTTCTCTGTCTGAGTCTGTGAATTCAGAAGTCCTTGATATGAACTCCAGGTATGCAGTATCTCTTGATTATAATATATTCTTCTTATAGCCATTAGTCATTCATACATACCCTCTGGTGGTTCAGACATGGGAGGGCTCAGGCAGTACATGTGGTAGCCTCTGTCACAATCATCACAGAACAACAGCTGGTCCTGGAACAGAGGAGAATGTTCAAGTAAACATAAGTGTGGGGGCAGGTTTGAAAAGCTGAGGACACAAGAACATTAACTTAATGTGCATATATTAATATGTATAAGGGGTTGTGCGTGATATACATGTCTTTGTTACTTTTAAGTTGAGAAACCTTAAGAATCATTATCTTCCCTTCATAGAAATAGTTAATATTAATAACGTGCACTGTGACTTTATTATCTGGACTAGTTTTTGTGAGTTTTTTTTTTAAAACAGCATTTATCCCAGGTTGTGATGGTATCACAGGTATTGTGTATTGTGAGGTATTCTCTCATGGGCTTCATCCCAGTGAGACTGTGTGTGTGTGTGTTTGTGTGTGTGTGTGTGTGTGTGTGTGTGTGTGTGTGTCTGTGTGCAGGCCACAATGTGTTAAGAAGATGTTTGTATAAAGTGAATCGTACGTTCGTTCTCCAAGGTGGCCCACAACAGAACTGCAGGAACTTGCACTCGATGCACTGCCAGCGATAAGTCCTCACCGCAGCCGTCATGTTCACTGTGAACTGCAGACAGGACGGGTGGCCTGGGTGCACACACACACACACACGCACACACACACAAGCACACCCCAACGTTTTTTTTTCACCATCTCTTCCTGTACTTTGAGGACAGCCATCCATCATCTACTATTCTATCCACCCATCAGTCTGTTTGCTTCATATGGGTGATTTATTTATTTCTTAAGGGGAATTCAACAGTGGTGTTTCATAGATGTGAACATTGCTTTACTTGAGATTGATGAAATATCTGTTTCCCTGTATTTACATTAAAAGTCTAAAATTTAGTAAAAATAAAGTAACATAACTTTTACTTCAGTCATCTCAGAAAAAATCTACCATAAGCTTACTTTTGATTTGATCTATGAAGAACTATGAAATAATAATAATAATATTAAACAATAGTGGTGATGAACAATTTTGCAGGTTTACCAGAAAAATAAAATATCCTTTTCCACTGCAGTCCAGTTTTCTACCACTAAAAACATATTCTATATTTATTCTTAGCCTGTTATTATATGTCTTGCTGCTACTTGCTGTTACATGATCATAACAAAAGAAATTATACGTCATCCTCATTTCCTGACCTTCATTTGTCTTCTTTGTGGGTGGTTATAAAGAAGAGGACCATACCAATGTTTTGCATGCTGCAGCCCATTCACTACAAATCACGTACATCTTTTTAGTTCTGCTTTTTTATTTTCAGATGAAAAGAAACATGTGGGGAAATATATACAGTACATGCAATCAAGTAATAAATACACAAATTCTGCACCATATACACTGCAATCTCTGCATGTATACATATAACCAGAATATACAAACACATCCCATACCAAAACAAAGGGACTTATAATGGGGGAAAAAAAAATACAACCATATATAAAAAATCATACTTGAACTCTACGGCGATAAAATTGGCCATTCACAACCAATATACATACTGGGGTAAACCATTCTCTCACAAACTCATCTAAGTTCCTTGTTGCACATGGGACACGGTCTCAAAAGAAGAAATAGACAACGGTTTATAATATCACAAATGTAAAGTAGGTTGTTGTACAAGAAGCCAGGATTGAAAGGCGTGCAGCAGACAATTTTGTGTTTTTTGGCTAGACAATAAGGTCACACCAAGATTACATTTCATTGAATCCATTCATATTTTAAAGCCAAGAAATGTCTTTGCTTGACAACATCGTGGTCAATGGACGAGACCACATTATATGAAAATAAGTGCCAGGTAGAGAGAAAAAGTTCATTCCTAAGCTTGGAAACAGTAGTTTGAAAGGACACGCCAGTGTGTTTTTGCACTTCTGACATAGTGCAGAGCATGTATCATCAATTTTATTGCATACACTGAGAGCTACATGCAATTTGTTAGATATTTTAAATTGTATTTCATGTGATTTATCTCATCTATTTGATATTCTTGTTATTGTACAAAACTTTACAAAATCCTGTTCCCAACTATGTTTAAAGTGTTCATCATCATTCATGAGAAAATGATAATTATATATAGAAAAGCACTTTCTTATATTGATGTTGATGCTTTCAAGCTTAAACAGTGGATTTCAATGTCTGCCACTCTTACACCTCTCAAGCAGCAATAGAAGTGTTTGATGAATGAGAAATTCTTCTTGCACAGAAGATTTTAGTACATTTCACATTATAGCCACTGTGTTCCAAAGCATGTAATATTGTTTAAGACGTTTTCATGTGTTGTCTGACTTTCAGGCAGCCATGCATTTTTATTCCTTTCCATACAGAAGGAAAATCAACTTGCAGAGAATAAGTGAAGAAAAAGGCAATGTACCCCTATACTGGTGAATGGTAATGCAGCACTGACTTTTCCAATTAAACTGCACTTACAACTACTACAAACACATACACACAAATAAAATCAGACATGAACTTCATTTATACGTATGTACTGTGGCCTTTAAGGACAATAAGTCAACAAAGTAACACCTCTAATAACCAATTAAAACTTTACAAATACCACACTAGTACTAATTGCTTAAAGTCCCAGATAGTGTGAAGTCATGCTATCTTGTTAGCCAATGTTAGTGAGGAAGATTTATCGATGTTACTTAACTACTTCTGTATGTATATGTTTTGATATATGCATTTTTATTTGGAGAACCTCCAGGAACGTTTATGCTTTCACTGTATATTTTGTCCTTCAGGGCCACCATAGTTTAAGAAAGTGCTATCAGTTTCAAGCCTCTGCAAATTGGTCTTCAAACTGTAGTAAAAAAATGTAAACCAAAGGCTGCCTGGAAGGTGAAAAAAATACCTCAAAAATGTAAAACATTACAGCAAACAGCTATGAATAATGTTAAGTATGTCGTACATGATTTGTAGTAGATTGGCAAAAACAAAAAACACTGGTATGGTCCATCCATTGTAAGCGTAACAGCAATTGAAATTTATAGTAAATACCAAATCTATACTCAACAAATGAAACATTTCAAAACTGTGTATCAACAGAGGACCGCCTTCCTCCTGCCAATCATCCCCTTCAGCGGAGCCCTACCTGAGCGTCCGCAGTCCGCACAGGAGATAAGGTCTTCAGGACAGCCGGTCTTCTTCGAGCCTCCGAGGCAGAAGTCGCAGTAGCCGTTGGCGATCACTGAGCCGTCTGGTGCTTTCTTGGCTGAAAGAAGAAAAAGAAAAGAGAAGCAGGTGAAGAGTGGGACTTCAGTTTGCTCCTGCCCGGGTTCTTGGAAAGCAAAATATTAAAACGTAAGTCAGTGTTGTGAAATGCTGCCCCGAAGTAAAGGAGATGTATCAATCTCTATGGAGAGGGTAAGACTGTAAAAGTCAGATCACCAAAGTGTGCTGAAAAAAAGAAAAGATGCACAGTGGAGTGCTGCACTGACAGAGAGTGATTAGAGGTAAAATGTTGAGGTGTAAAACAAAGAAGTAGAAAGGAGATCTGTAACAGTCCCTGTTGCCAGACTGCACACTATCCCAGCTGGGCACAATGCTCTGTCTATCTCTCTCTCTTCTTCCATCTGTTTACTTTGGTAAAAACAAGCAGAGGTGCAGGCCTGCACTGGAGCCTGGGACTCACCAAACCCCGGCTCACCCGGGAAGTGGAAGCGGGGGGCACAGAGAGGGCCATCCACTGGGAGCCCCGGCCTGGGGTCTGGTGAATATTGTCAGCAGTGGAGGTGGTAGAAGAGGAGGAGGAGGAAGTGAGGAAAGGCGGGAGAGTTGTGAGTGAATGTGTGTGCGTGGGGAGGTTGCCGGGACAGACCTGCCGCCATGCTGAGCGCGGAGAGGCAAGTGCTCCATGTGAAGCCGTTTCATAATGATTATTAACAAGAGAGAAATTCCCCCTGCCTGCCTGAGTGCTGGGTATATATGTGTGTGTATGTGTGTGCGATCCATGTCTACTACCCCCTCGTCTGTCTGTCTGACTGACTGTTGGTCTGTCTTCCTGACTACTGCTGTTGATTGCATAATCACTTTAATGGAAGCAATCACATAACCACTGCAGACCATTTTGTATGTGCGCTTTCTTCTCTAAGATGTAATGCACTGGACGGGTCCTTCACTATGACTCACCAGGCAGGACAGAGCATCAGTGAATACAATAGAGTGAATTACACACTCACACACGTATAGGCACGCACAGAACAGCGTTCATCCCACAGAAATACAAAAGATAAGCACACACAGGCACACAGACAGACAGTGCTGTAGGTGTTCATATGAGAGACAGAGAGAGGTCATTAATCCGTCCATTTCAGGGTGGAGTCTTGTTTGGCCGGAAGGGGAGGAGGGGGGTTGAATTTGATGGAAAAGAGGGCGAGAAAGGAAGGAGGAGTGAGAGAGATTGGGTTTCTACTCCACAGGGTCTGGCTTTAATCCTCAGAGAAATAAAATAATAATAAAAAAAACTCTCTGATCAGGATGAGAGACACACAGAAAGACAGACAGACAGACAGACAGACAGAGAACGGGAGGAGGTGGGGGGGTGATAAACTGTACCTGCTACTGCAGAATTCAACAGGAGTACGCTGAGCAAAAAAAATGAGCAAGAGGCTGTCAACTATACTGTGACTACTGTATCAGCTAGAGTTGGTTGATTGATAAAAATAATAATCAAATGTACTCAAAATAGACTCATTACTGGATGCTACAGATTGAATGTATGCGGATATACTGCACTGAGTGGGTACTACAGCGGCCTTACAACCTGAAATTCACCATTTCAACACAGATGGCACCATCCTCATAATTCTCAATAATCTCTTTTGCCAGTGATAATGTTATGAGATCTTGCTGGTGTCAGCTTTTTCAAATGATGAGAGTTTCATTATAAAAAAAAAATTACCTGCACATCATCAGGCCGATGTGTTGGCAAGGGTTAGGCAGATATGTCCTGGCCTATTTTTTCCCCCTTTATTAAAAATCATCAGAAAGTCAGTACGGTCTTTCATATAGCTGAAATGATAATTGATATGCTGATATTGAACTCTGTATAAGCACGTCAGGGGATGAGCAAGATCTTTATTAGTAGTAGTGGTAGTAGCGGTAGTATCATTATTATCAATATATTCTTCAAATTCCTCTGTCCATCAAACCAGTATAGGCCCTGTTAACCTCTTATTTTTATTTTATCCAACATTTTTAAAATATATTACTTTAAAACCCAAAATATAGTCCTTATAATTTTAAATGGGCTAAGACAATCACGCTAGCAGTCTGTGAGACTCGGCAAAGCAGTGATTTGTGCTAAATGCTAGCATCAGCATGCTAACATGCTCACAATAACAATGCTAACATGTTGATGTTTAGCAGGTATTATGTTTATGTCCACCATCGTAGTTCAGCATGTTCACGACTGTCTGAAATCATTACCTAATAATTATCACCATAGTGCACTGTATTTACCAGCCATTTCATTTGAGTGTTCAAATTCGGAGCGTGAAATGTGCACTAGGCTGTTTCAGATGGTTTGAGAACCAGTGGACTAGACTACAGTAGACAAAGAGAATGACAGCGGATGAGCATACAGTATATAAGTGTATTTACTTTTTTAAGAACAACACAGACAGATGTTTACTGAGTCTAGCAGAAGGACGTATAAAGCTGTAGAGACATATGTGGCGTGCAGGCCTGGAGCCAATGCAAACACGGTTTTGTCTCCATGTTCTGGTCAAATAAATTGCTTTTATCTTCACTGCTTTTATTTGGGCTCACTGCTGCTGATTGGGCCTCACAATCCCTGGTGGGATAAACTAGACAGGCACACATGTGGATAGCCTCACACACATTCAGGCTACATTTTATCTGTGTTTGTGTGTTCATCGCTGTTTGCCTTTGTATTCCTGCCTGTGTGCAAGTGTGTGTGTGTGTGTGTGTGTGTGTGTGTGCGTGCTTGAAGGCCCCAGAGAGTGAATCAGCAGGTCCTGACGCATGTGAGTGAGTCGGGGCTGCCCGCTGGCCTGCCTGCGTGGAGGAAAAAACTCCATCAATGATTAAACGCCTGCAGCCATGTTTCAGAAACCGCCTGCAACCACAGACACACCATCGGCAGCAAAGGGAGGGACGGAGGGAGGGATGAGGACAGTGATAGAGAGAGAGAAGATAAAGACGTGTGAGCTAATGAGCAAAAATAAAAGAGATATAAGCCAGGTTGGAAAAAAAACAGAGGGATTGAAGAAAGAAAGATGGCACAAGTCAGGTCGTTCCTTTTTCTCTCTCTTCCTCTTTACCCCCTCGTTACTTTTACCTCTCCTCCTGTTCCTCCGTCCCCAAATCTTCCCCTGCTTCAGCCACCCTGCTCCCCTCCCCCCTTCCTTTCTTACCTCCATATCTCCCTCCTTTACCTGGCCCTGCTCTCCCTCTCCC
>NW_023340257.1:6230467-6234355 GCF_004916995.1 Morone saxatilis | reverse complement strand
AAATTTTATGATTTTAAATTTTTTTTGGCAAAAGTATCAAAACCTCCTTTATGGATTGAGACCATTTTCCTACTCTCTTATTAAAGCTAAATAAAATAATAAAACCATTAAAACTCATTGAATTACACAAAAAATGCCATTTGTCGTGATTATACATCATACATATATATATATATACATGCAACACTGCAAGATTTAAACACTTATTGAGTTAATTATTTTACGACGATGACATGCATGAAAATGCAAACATGATAACAAATTATTTTATTGTAAGATTTTGTGTCATTGTTTATCCATTCTCACACTCTTTTTGTTCTTTTTTTTTTTCTTACATTATGATTAATCAGTTGTCTCTATTTTGACCAGGAAAACTTAGCATTTTAGTTGTGTTTAAAAAAACAACAAAACTAATATTATCAAACCTGAATGCATAAATAATGCATAGAAATAAATACAATAAGCTAAAGTGAGAAATGTAAAAATATACAATTATTAAGTAAGAAGAAGAAAAAGGAGCAGGGCAAAGCCGGTTCAAAGAACAAAATAACAACGGAAGGTAACGAAGGAGCAGCATGGAGGAGGAAAGAGAAAATGAGACGGGGGAGAGAGAATTATAAGCAGAGAGGGAGAAGGATGGTGAAGGTAGGTGGTTGGGGGGGGGGGTGAGGAGCATTTGAGGATTCTATCTCTTGCTGGATAATTCCAGGAGGATCTCTCTCGAACACTTGAAAGCTGTGAAGGTGCGTTCTGCTCATACTCCTCCTGGTAATTGAAGAGTCCAAGTCCAAAGTGCCATTCATTCCTATGGGGGCAAAATTGGAAGTTCTTCGTAGAGACTCGGGGGGACTTGGAGGTCCATCAGCATCCATCAAGATGACCACACACCAAATTTGGGGCATGTACCTTATTTAAAATGCCCTCAATTTGTCCTTCCAAGTTTTATCCCACATTCCAAGCCCCCCCCACATTCCAACCCCCAATCATTCCTATAGGGGAATATCTTTGGAACCTGAGTGGATACATAGATTAACATATGGAAGGGACAAATGGCGTGATTAACAGAGTTGGGGTGGGGTCAGAGCCTTGAAAATTTGACTATGAGTACCTTGAAATAAGCCCTACCACATATGTCAGGTACAGCAAGATTGACAAATGTTGGAGTTTTTGGGTTACAAAGTTCAAAGTTCATTGTCAGCCATCTTGTTTTCACATGTGTCAACATGGTAAGTTGCTCTTCAAAAATGTTTATTTTTGGAGTGTTTTTAGCCTCACTGGAAAGCTTTCAGTTATTTCTACTGTTTTATAAGGATTTTGAGCAGAGGTTTCCAAGAGTGCTGAAAAGGTGTATCAAAAAACAAACATTTAAAAATGTGTCTTCTCTTTTAGCATTAGCTAGCTAACGTAATTCTAATGGGAAAGATATAAATTTGGGTGCAGATGACGCTAGCTTCCATATTTCTGTCTAAAATTAAGCTGGAAATTGGAATTGATGCCTGCAAATGAGCTGTACTAAACGGTCTTCAATGATTTTCTTTCTGGGTATCAGACTTCCAGCGATATGGACCCAGAAACAATGACATCCCTGCTGCATGGATTTGTGGAAGGCGACACTTCCATCAAGCCCGTAGAGACCAAAACATCTGCCATGGCTGAGTCTGGTTATGATGATGATGATGACGATACCAATACCATCATCCTGGATACCGGCACGCCCACTGAGGTCGCTTTAGTGGCTCCACAGGGGACTCCGGCTTCTTCCCCATCTGTTACTGAGGATGAGGGCGAGGATGAGAATCGTCTTGTGGGTGCAATGGGAAGTCCAAAATCGATCCTGCCTATTAAAGAGGATGAGGAGGAGGATCGTTCTGTGGGTGCAACGGGAAGTCCAAAATCGATCCTGCCTATTAAAGAGGATGAGAAGGAGAATCGTTTTGTGGATGCACCGGGGAGTCCTGACTCTTCTTCTGCCTGATGTTGAGGATCACTTAATGGATGCATATTCTTTACTACTCCATTCATCCATATGATGTTCAGTTTTTTGCAAGATTTGATATGTTGTTTCAAACTGTTATTAGGAAGACAAAAAAATGGCTTGTATTATGTTTTGTATTTGTTATAATACATTTTCATTGACAAAATGCACAGTGTTTCAGTTTTGAGTCTTTGAAGTGCAATAAAAAGTCACAAATTCCAGAACTTATTGATAATATTGGTGCGCACAACCCATCTTTTGATACTTTATCTTATAGTTAGAACATTTGTTATTTCACTGTGTGTATTATGTTGTACTTTTTTTGAATGGTTGGTTGGGGAAGATTTGAAATCTGCATAGCTAAAAAATGTTGATGACAGACAATGTTTTGAACAACCTGTTCTATATTTGAATTTGCTTCATGTGTAGAGTTCTGAACACTGTAATATATATAACTGAAAATTTTTTAATAAAAGACAATTTCTTGAACAAGTTATTGAATTTGGTAGTACTTTGAAGGTTTATATTTCGAACTTTTGTTGCCCCCTGGCTCCGCACAGGAAGGGACAACAGCTATGATTCCAACATGGGGTGACTCGGCTCGATGAGACCTTTCCGTCGGTGCCTGGATTGTGGCTCTACCTTTTGAAAATCCACATTCCCGATTCTCATCTATACCTTCCATATTTCGGAGGGGATGCGTATGTGGCTGTTCGCGGATGATGTAAATCTATGAGACTGACATAGATTGAAGATGATGGCGGAGTGTGTGAGATGTAAAATGCATTTTGTCGTGACATGAATCAATTAGTGATGCTTCCATATTGTCGAAACCATGTGGAAAAATGTTCTCATAGATTGAAATATGGAAGCCATAGATGAGAATCAGGAATATGAATATTTCTATCAATGACTTCCTTATTTACATCTATGTTATTCTCATAGATGGAAATATGGAAGCCATAGTTGAGAATCGGGAATTTGGATTCTCATATATGGGCTTCCATATTTCAATCTAGTTCTAAATAGGAATTTTCATTATGAAAAAAAATGACAGCATACTCCAACTTTTTAGGAACATTTATTTTTTGGCTGACACACTTCTTCAACTTACAGCTGTAGTGATTTAAAATGAAAAAATATATCCATAAAAGTCTAGATATATAATATGTAATAATATATGTACAATATATGTACAAAATATAAATACTTAAACAAGGTGACATTGCTTTATGCCTTTCATAAAAATAAACTAAATTTGACCCACAGCTGGTTACCTGAAAAGGTCATACATGAATCTTTTTTTTGAAAAAACATAATTGATATTTTGGAAGACAGACACTAAGACACAACAAATTTTAAAGCCCTTATGGACATCTTGAACTTACTTGATTGTAAAACTTCCTCAAAACTTAACTACCTGTTAATCGAAGAAGAACTTTTCAACATTTCAGGCACCTCTTCAATTGGGGTTTCCTGAATCTTCAACTGCACAGGAATCGATGACTTGGGTTTCAGGCATGTCTTCAACCGGGGTCTCTGGAATCTCCTCCTCTCCTCCTCCCTCTTCAACCAGGGTTTCCAGAGTCCCCCACCATCCTACTCCCTCCTCAACAGGAGTTTCCAGAATCTCCTCCCCTCCTCCTCTGGGTGGAAGAGGAGTCTCTTCAACCAGGGTGTCCATAATCTCCCCACTTCCTACTCCCTCTTCAACTCCTCCGGGTGGAAGAGGAGTCTCTTCAACCGGGGTTTCCAGAATCTCCCCCCTTCCTACTCCCTCCTCAACTGGAGTTTCCAGAATCTCCTCCCCTCCTCCTCCGGGTGGAAGAGGAGTATCTTCAACCAGGGTTTCCAGAGTCCCCCACCTTCCTACTCCCTCCTCAACAGGAGTTTCCAGAATCTCCTCCCCTCCT
>NW_023340257.1:6225476-6230300 GCF_004916995.1 Morone saxatilis | reverse complement strand
GGGTGGAAGAGGAGTATCTTCAACCAGGGTTTCCAGAGTCCACCACCTTCCTACTCCCTCCTCAACAGGAGTTTCCAGAATCTCCTCCCCTCCTCCTTCGGGTGGAAGAGGAGTCTCTTCAACCGGGGTTTCCATAATGTCCCCACTTCCTACTCCCTCTTCAACTGGGGTTTCCAGAATATCCTCCCTTCCTTTCTCCAACCTTCTGAATTTTTCCTTTACTTTCCTTAAATAGTAGTTTTCAATAGATCTCTTCAGCCGTTCCACTGACACAAAACACTTGGAAGGTGAAACTGCAACAAGATGTGACATCCTTTTTTTGGGTGAACCCTTCTTGGACTGAGTTGAGAAGTCCAACTTCTTCTTGGACTTATGACTTGAAGGATCTGGAAAAGATGGGGGCTCATTCTCTGGGGGCTCATCCTTTGATGATTCGTCACTGGGTTCAGAAAACACATGAAGCCTCTTGTTTCTTCTTTTCATCAATGTCAACTTCTCGCCAGAGGACAATGAGGAGCTTGACTCAGGTGCATCGTCATAGATGACTTCCTCATGATCTGAGCTTGTCTCTGGTGTATCTTCAGCTTTGTCATCTGGTAAGGATGAGGAGTCATCGGTGTCATCGCTATCTTGCGAGGATTTAACAAAAGCCTCCTTGAGGGCTTTCATCCTCAGTTTTCTGGTTTGATATGACATGTTTTTGTCTGGCAGAGCTACGTAGAATTTCTCTGCTGTAGTGGGGTCATGGCACATCGCATGAGCCACCTCCTTCCTCTCCTTCTCAGTGAGGTGATTCTTAACCTGTGAACCCAAATGAAGAAATATGTGTAACATAATCTGAACGTCTTCCAAATTCCCACCTACGACATCCAGATTCAGATCCAATAGATGGAAATCTGTAAATTATAGATGAGAATTGTGAAATACTTGGCTACATTTCAGGCCCAAGTGCCTTATCCTAACAAGTATCACATTGCTGAGTACTTGCCTGCGTAGAGACACTGCTCCGGATCTGGCCGAAGTTGACTGGCCCTGTCAATCCAGCGTCCAGCCAAGCCATATGGAGGAAGAGTGACGGCTTCACGATTTGCCTGCCAAATATTGTGTGGAAAACATATTTGTTGTTCTCATCACAAAGGCAGCAGTCACCGAAGGCAACTTTTTTCAGCCACCCAAACTCCGTCTTGTTTAGGCACACCGCAGCTTGCCTGAATGAGCTCATAGTTTTGTGTTCATCTACCTAAGGAAAAAGTTGCAGAAAATCAGCTTGTTTCTGTCGATAGGTAGACTTCAACTGGAATGACAAAAAATACTAATAAAGCTTATGCTGTCTCTTCCAAAGAATAGTTTAAATACTTACCAGAACCCTATACTTTTTGCCACCACGCCAGCAGTCCGCTGACGTCACCTGGTCACGGGTCATGTTGGTAAGGACGATGGTGCGATGTCCCGTAAGGATGCACAGGTAGCACATGAGGTAGCCCATGAGCTCACAATGTTTCTTACCAAAACGTCCATCAGCAGGTAAGAATTCTACAATAAATAACACGGATAAATGAAGTCAAGTTAGGTTTATGTCAATTTTCCTCTCTTCGTCTCCCAATCTCCTGTCATGCATAAATATGTACTGGATTGTACTCACGAAGCAATTCAGGAATTTTCTTTTTGGCGACCTTCATAAATGTCACTTCCTTTTTTGCATCAAGCAGTTGATCTGTGAAAAAAGTGTCACATACACCACCCATTTTTGAGGTTCCAAATCCCTATTTTCTAGATGACAGCATATATACACAAAAATAACACAATAAAGAAAGAAAACATTACCTGTCTTCTTTTTCACCACCTTCTGCCGGTGGACAACCACGTGCTTGTGCACATTCGCCTGAAGCATCTTAAGTTCATAGAGGATTTTGTCGAACTCAGTAGATTTGACTTTGCTGACCACCAGGAATGAGCACTTCACGTGCCTGATGAACATGGTGATATTTGTCATCATGTTTCTCACAGTGGTTGGGACGTAACCCTTTTGGGCGAGGTATAGTGGATACCTACAAAAAAAGGTACAAGCACAAATTGATAAAATCTCACTCTTATCCCACCACCTGATTTCCAAATCCAATCCAATTTTTCCTACTTCAAACATCACATTAAATTGAAATTCTAATATAACTATATAACCACATATTATCTCTAATTAATAACCAAAAAACACACTTACGTGCGCAATCTGTCCATCTGGAGAAGGAACTTCAAATCCATGGAGACCATTTTTGAAGGTAGCCCAGTAGCCATATAGAGGCAAAAACGGAGCGCATGGCTCGCTGCCTGCCTCGCATTATCCTTGTCTTTTGTTGCTGTCCGTGAACCCAGTCGAAACTTCCTGTAGTCATCGATGAGCCTCTCTGTCATGAAACATACAGAAGATGTTTGTGGAATAGTTACCAAATAAAAAAACATTGATTATAGTAAACAGCAATGTGGAAGCCATAGATTACAATCTGAAATCTATGGCTTCCACGTTGCTATGTAAATATGTAAATTGTAGATGAGAAAAGGAAAACAGGAAATGAAAACTCACGAAATAAATGTTCCGACTTCTCCAACTTTCTCACATGTTCATGTTTTTGGGCTGAGGTAGTTTGTTTTGACGGTATGCCTCTGGGTGTCTTGGGTGTCGAGGGTTGGGCTCTCATAAGTCGGTTTACCATGTGTTCGAGCTGCTGCAATCTGGCTGCAACGTTTTCACAGTTGCAGTTGCAGTTGCCTTGATTCGGAAGTGGTCTCCCGGTGTTACAAGGGTGACTGGAGTCATCTCGATTCTGCATAACAGGTGAGGAAGGCAGAGGATGGCTATGACCAAGCCCACTGGAGGAGGATGTCTGGCAACTTGAGGAGGGGGTCTGGCCACCGGAGAAGGATGTTGGGACACCAGAGGAAGATGTGTTGACATCGGAGGAGGATGTGAGGACACTGGAGCAGGGTGTCTGTCCAGCGGAGGAGGTCTGGCCATGGGAGGAGGATATCTGGACTTTGGAGAAGGTTGTGTTGACACTGGAGGAGGATCTTGGGACACTGAAGGAGGATGTCTGGACCTCGGAGAAGGTTGTGGGGACATCAGAGGAGGATGTGTGGACACCGGAGGAGGATGTCTGTCCAGCGGAGGAGGTTTTCTGGCCAACAGGGCTGAGATGTGGTTTTTCGGGAGTAGATGATAAAACAGGAAGACCAATTTCAGGTTGACGATGCACTGACTCTGGACTCACGACCCGGTTGAGCGGCTGCTCTTCATCGAGGGGCATATCGTCTTCCCCAGTGGGCATTCTCTCATATAATTCGTCTGTAATGAATTGGAAAAGACATGTCAAAGACCAGTTTACTATACATTCAACCTCTCACAAACATTAATACATCATAGTGTAAAATTACCATTAGAGGTAAGATCGTCCAAACATGATACCATTGGTATTTCAGGACCAGTACTGCGGAGAGCAGCGAGCTCCTTTTTAATGCGCTGTCTCTTGGCATCCTTTAGCAGAGGCTCTCTTTCCTATTAATAAAAAGTGACAGATTTTGAAAAAAAACTATTTTTATCGTGACTAAAGATTACATTTGCAAGACTTATTGTGCATTTGCACTTACCTCTGCGTTTAACAAATGTGTCTCCTGCAGATGCTTGTCCAGGCGAACTAATTGCATCCTGTCGCACACAGGGCAGTCTAAGGGGTCACTTGTCCTGGAGTAGGGAATATTGAATAAATGGCTTAGAAATATAGACAAGCAAAATATTTTTTTCATATGAATAAATGTTCTGTATGTTCTTACCTAGCGTTCCCATATTTCATCAACAGACAAAATTCCTCTTTATTGGGAACTGTGTGGGAAACATTCAGGTGTTGCTTCAAATTAACGTAGCTCCTGAAACACAACCCACACAATTTTGTGGCCTGTAGA
This sequence comes from Morone saxatilis, assembly GCF_004916995.1. NCBI lineage: Eukaryota > Metazoa > Chordata > Actinopteri > Moronidae > Morone > Morone saxatilis. The sequence goes on along the minus strand of NW_023340257.1, from coordinate 6,226,349 downwards.
TAAAAAGAAAAAAAAAAGAATTACTTTCTTTTTCTAGTAGGTGGCGCTGTGACACAAACATTTGAACGGATTAGGATAATGCATGATGAAGTTTCAACACACTGTGTCTGAAAAAATCAAGACATTACAGAGCACACTTACCATGCTGCTACTGCTGCTGTTGCTCCTCCACTTCCAAGTTTTATCTAAATGGCATGAATTATAATTTGGAATTACGATGGACAAATTCCATATTTACATATATGTCATTTTACCAACCATGTGCTGACCATGTGACATAAATAAACTTTTGAAACCATCAAAAGTGTATGAAAAAACAACACCTAAGGTGATATTGATACGTTACACACTGAAATAGAGCAAAAGCAGTCAGGTATCAACACTTTGTTGGACAAAAATCAAGAAATTACAGAGCAAACTTACCATGCTGCTAATGCTGCACTTGCTAGTCCTGTGGGGAAAGGAAGTCCAGGTTGTCATCTACAAAATTTGGAATTACGATGGACAAATTCCATATTTACATATATGTCATTTTACCGACCATGTGCTGACCATGTGATATAAATAAACTTTTGAAACTATCAAAAGTGCATGAAAAAACAACACCTAAGGTGATATTGATACGTTACACACTGAAATAGAGCAAAAGCAGTTAGGTATTAACACTTTGTGTCGGACAAAAATCAAGAGGTTACAGAGCAAACTTACCATGCTNNNATGTGCTGACCATGTGATATAAATAAACTTTTGAAACCATCAAAAGTGCATGAAAAAACAACACCTAAGGTGATATTGATACGTTACACACTGAAATAGACCAAAAGCAGTTAGGTATCAACACTTTGTGTTGGACAAAAATCAAGAAGTTACAGA
>NW_023340257.1:6224575-6225376 GCF_004916995.1 Morone saxatilis | reverse complement strand
TATAGGCCTTCAAAGTGATTCCAGAATTGAATCTATGGCCCACTTAATAGATGAGAATCTGGAATCATTTGGTCCCTTAATAACTTATCTTTACTTGTACCTAGAGTGATGCAGCCACCTGTCTGTTAGAAAGGAGTCTTCAAGCTTTTATTGGTACTTGGAATCAACCCGTTCCTTCAATCAGTTTTTGAAATATCAGCCTTTGAAGTGCACCCAAAATGTCATCCATATAATGCAAGAGATGAGAATCTGGAATCATTGGGTCCCTTAACAACTCAATGATACGTGTACCTAAAGTGATGTAGCCACCTGTCCTTGATACAGCAGTCTTCAAACTTTTATTGGTAGTCGGAATCAATCGGTTCCTTCAATCAGATTTTGAAATATTACCCTTTGAATTGCACCCAAAATGTCATCCATATAATGTAAGAGATGAGAATCTGGAATCATTTGGTCCCTTAACAACTCAATGATACGTGTACCTAGAGTGATGCAGCCACCTGTATGTGATACAGCAATCTACAAGCTTCCTCTGGTACTTGGAATCAGGCCGCTCTCTTCTTCTGTCCTTAAATTATAGGCCTTCAAAGTGATTCCAGAATTGAATCTATGGCCCACTTAATAGCCATCATTCATGGCTATTCCCAAATATAACTATTAGAAGAATTGTGGGTCTTGACAACTCATCTTATAATGATCAGAACAACTTTGAAAAATAAAAAACTCAATAAGGAGACAGACACAAGCATGTCAATTGGTCTTAGGAACATTTACTTTTAACAATTCTGCTGAGATATTTTA
>NW_023340257.1:6213382-6224507 GCF_004916995.1 Morone saxatilis | reverse complement strand
TATGTGTGTGCATGTGTGTGTAAGCATGTGTGTGTAAGCATGTGTGTGTGAATCAGTCAATGTGCAAGTGGGCTTGTGCATGTGTATATGTGTGTGCATGTGTGTGTAAGCATGTCTGTGTGAATCAGTCTATCTATACCCACTTGCAGTCTAATATAAAGACAAACTAAATTTACAGACAAAAAAATGAAATGTTTAAATCAGAGCGTCAGCATTATTTCTCATTTTAAAGATAAATAAAGAAACGTATGAATTAAAACCGAACATTTTTAAACAGGACTAATACCCATCCAGGGTTAATCATGTGGGAACTGTTGTTTTGTCGCCAGGATCAGGGGACATGCACAAACACAAAAACCACCTCTGATGGGGTTTGTAGCTCCAACTCTGATGTCTCCTGGAATATAGGTTGCGGAACACATCCTGGGTCCTTCCTTTCTAGGGCTTCTGCTTGGGTTTGTGGCATCTGGTCTTCTGGTGTTTCTGGCACCAACTCTGATGTCTCCTGGATCATAGGATCTGGAACACATCCCGGGTCATGTCCGGCTGGGGTTTGTGCATCCTTATCTTCTTTGGTTTGTAGCATGCAGTCAGGAGTCTGACCTGCAACGCTAAAGGGTGCTGGCATAACAGAAGCACACTTGGAAGGTGTGTAGACATGTATTTGTGAGACTGCAGATTCTTCGGTTGAGAAATCCAATTTCCTCTTGCACATGACAGGTTGAGCTGATAGAAGGCTGTCCTGTGATGGTGAGGGAACCTCTAAATTGGAGGTGATCCTCGTCTTGCTACTTGACTGGGAAGGCCTTTTACGTTTTTGACGCATGATCCTTAACTCCTCAGATGACAGTGACGAGACAGACTCGTGGTCATCGTAGATTGGCTCCTCATCCTTTTCAGAGGGTTTTGCAACTGCCATCTTCAAAGCCTTTAGTCTCAGCCTCCTTGACTCATATCCTGTGACTTTGTCGGGCAGAGCCACATGAAATCTCTCTGCCGTGCTGGGGTCATGGCACATGGCTTTTGTCACTAGTTTTCTCTCCTTTTCAGAGAGGTATTGGTTGGCCTGGACACCCCAACAATGAAATAAAAAAATACCAATTACAACTTCAAAATCCATCCTATGGCCAGATTCCAACTTGCATCAAGTACTTACCTGAGTAGAGACACCGCTCCGGATCTTGTTAAAGCTGATGGTGCCCTTCATTCCACAGTCTGCCCAAGCGAGATTAAGGAAGTTCCCAGCCTGTCCAATCTGTTTTGCACGTGTTGTGTGGAAAACATAATCACTGGCCTGACCTTGAGGACAGCACTTGCCGTTGGTCAGGTTTTCCAGCCAACTAAATTCCTCCTCATTTAGGTTGAATGCAGCCTGACCAAATGACCGCACAGTTTTGTGGTCATCCACCTTGGGAAATAATATTCAGAAAATTATGAGTTCTCTGAGTAGGTGCACTTAAATTGAGCAAAACAAATCACTAATGACTGGTGATTTGTAGCTAGGATGATGCAGTCACCTATCTTTAATACAGCATTTAATAGATCTACAAGCTTCCATTGGTATTTGGACTCAATCTGCTCTCTCCTTCTGTCTCCTTCTGATCCCAAAATTACATCTATGGCCCACTCAATTGATGAGAATTTGGAATCAATTAGTCCATTAATAACTCAACATTGCACGAATGTACAATAATGCAGCCATCTGTTTTTGATACAGCAAACTACGAGCTTACATGGATACCTAGAATCAACCAGTTCTCTCAATCAATTGTTCAAATATCAGCATTTGAAGTACACCCACAATGTCATTCATATAATGAAATAGATGAGAATTTGGAATCAATTGGTCCCTTTAGAATCCGTCATTGCTTTTACCTAAAGTCATGCAGCCACCTGTATGTGATACGACAATCTACAACATTGGTGAAATAAAAATATTAGTTGTTCTTTTGAGTGATATGTTTACAACCCAAATCAAATATGTCCATTAAAGATGGGGTCACTCCTTGAGAAGAAACTAACCAGGAAGGGACAACATATATTCCAGGTTCCAAAGTCCAGTCCATGGTAAATAATCCCCCCAAAATAATAGAGGTACTTACCAGAACTTGGAATCTCTCTCCATGATTCCAACAGTCAAAGTTGACCACATTTTCTTTTGTCATGTTGGTGAGGACAATCGATCTGTGTCCGGTGAGGATGCACAAGTAGCCCATGATGTAGCCCATGAGCTTAGAATGCTCATTATTCTGTGTTCCACTGCCGTCCAATCGTTCTACAAAACACCATGAAAAAAACTTAGTTATGAATGTAAGCTATCAAAAAACAAGGAATACAGCATGAATAACTAAGTCTAATTACCAAACAGTTTAGGAATATTTTCCCTCGCAGCTGTCATGAAAGCAGTTTTTTGAGCTGCATGAAGCTGATCCCCTGAGAAAACAGTGAGACATGCACCACAGTCGATGAGTATCCAATTTCAAATTTCTTTAGATAGCATGATGAAGAAGACCTTGATAAAATTTACCTGTTTTACGACGCAACCCTTTTTGCTGGTGGACGACCAGTGTTCTTTGATCCTCTGCCTGGATCCTCTTCAGCTCATACAGAATTTTTTTACATTCTTTCTGTTTAAGCTTACTTTTATCCAGGAAGGAGTTTTCAATGTGCGTGAAAAACATAATCACGTTGGTCATCATATTTTTCATTGTTGAGGGTGCATAGCCATTGTGGACCAGGTATGTTGGCCAACTATGGAAAAAGGTAAGCAGTTACAAGCCACTCTTATTTCCAATTCAACCACCACATTTGACATTCCATATTCCAAATTTCCATCTATATCACAACATCAGAGATTACAATTTGGAATCCATACATAAGATTTTGGGATTAATTTGTGCCTAGGTAAATAATAAATAATATTCCTGGAAAAATACTTACCCACGCAACTTGTCCATTTGGTTCAGGAACCTTAGGTCGCTGGAGACCATCTTGGAGGGTAGGTCAGCGGCCATGTAGAGGCAAAAGCGGAGAGCATGGTTGGATGACAGCCTTGCATTGTCCCTGTCCTTCCTTCCTGGCCCCAAGGAAAACTTGAAAAAGTCTTCAACAACCTTTTCTGCATTGTAAAAACAGTAAAAACTGGTTGTATAATTGCCAAAAAAACAAAAGTGAAAGGGAAGGAAATAACTAACTATAACTCTTTCTCCTCTCTCCCCCAAATTGTAATTGGAAAGGAAAGAATAACTTACCATAAAAACAAGTGCCCTTCTTTAACTTGACGACATGCTCCCTCTTTTGAGCAGAAAGAGGTGCTTTTAGCGGGGAGGGTGTCTGTTGCTGCAACGCCATCAAACAGTCCACCTTTTTTTCCAGCTGCTGTAATGTGGAATCCAACTGCTCACAGTTGCATTTGTAGTCCCTTGACATTGAACCAGTCGAGTGTGGACTGTTGCCACTCAAGTGCCCTGGTAGGTTTACTGGAGGAAACACGCTCTCACATGACAGGGGAGGCATGGACCCACACGGGGTGGTGGAAGGGACTTGGTGACCGAGAGAGGTGTTTTGGGCCTCAGAAACAGAGGTGAAAGGAAGTGGTTGACCAGTATTTTGAGGAAGGACACTGGAGGAGAACATGGCATAAATGTGATCTTGTCCTTGTGGTATGGGGGTGGAACATTGGGAGGCAGAATGGATTCCAGTCGGAGGATGATTGTTGAAGGATGAATTGCCACTCAAGGCTTCCTCCTCCTCCTCCTCCTCCTCCTCCATGTACTCCAATCCCTCTGGCTCTTCCCTCAGTACCATGGAAACAGCCTCCTCAATGATTTCTCCAATAGGCAGAACATATTTCTCTATAATAAAGTGTAAAAGATTTAAATTGAAAATTTAAACCATGGGGTTTCGAATTTCAGTCTATATCTATTATTTTCGGTTGTTACACAGAATGCCATAACAAAATACACAGTAGAAGCTGATGTTTAATTTGTGTATAGTTAACTACATTTTGGATAGGATATGATGATGTAAGCCTTCTTTTCAGTGCCCCTATAATAAGTAATATTAACACAACTTAAAATCACCATTTTCAGTGGTAATTCCCAAGTCCAAGCTGGATACCATGGGCACATCCGGGTTGGACTCACGCAGTTCAGCCAGCTGTTGAACTATGGCTGCTCTCTTGGCCTGCCTTACGATTGGTTCTCGCTTCTTGTTAACAATTTTATAAAGATAACATTAAAGTAGCATTAGATGGAAAAAACATTACATTTACAACAGATTTTGCAGGCGTTATTGCCACAAATTGAATATGCCTACCTCTGCTAAAGCAATACTGTGTACTGCTTTCAAATGCATGTCAAGGCGAATGAGATTTCCTTTCCCACATAGTTTACATCCCAAGGATTTGGTTGTTCTGTGGTAGGAAATGGAAAAAAGTGTTAAGGAAATCGGTGCAAATAACATAACATAATGGGGTATGCAGGCATAAATATGAAAAATATATTTATCTTGATCTAACCGTGAATTCCCATATCTCTCTTGAAGCTGGAACTCCTCTTTGTTTGGAATGGTGTGGTACATTTTAAGGTGTTGCTTTAGATTACTAAAGTTGTGGAAACACAATCCGCACAGTCTCTCACTCTGTGGATGATCAGAAATAGCACATAATGAGGTTCTGTATCCTCAGCAAACTATCATAAAGTACACTCCCTACTGATACACACTTACCATCCTGCCATCCAGGTAATGAAGATCTCCTGTTAAACCAGTGCATATAGAGTGGGTAATAAAGACAAGTGTTAAAAAATGTTAACACAGGGGAAAACGGAGCACATTTAAACAATAAAAACTTTTTCAGGTGCACTGCTAAAATAACTTTCAAGGTGTGAAGAAAACCCAGGACTCTAAATATTATTTTGTTAAGTCTTTTAATGAAGGCAAATAGCAGCAGTGCAGACCTGAAATGCGTTGCCTGCTTTATGACAATACTATATCTTCTTGGTGGTACTGTTGGGTCTCTGTAAATGTTAAAAGGAGTTCGGTGTAGAGCGCTGCCTCTATTTGAAAAAGTTGTGCCTGGGGAGCTAACTTGCTGTTATGATTTTTTGTCGCTATACAGTAAAATTGAATTGAATTGAAATTTATGCTTACTTGCCAGTTGTTTATTGACTTGACATCAGTTTTGTTATTTTAACAGCTTTCTTTTCCTGACATATTTCTTGAACTTCATTTCTAATACAGCACATGTCCAACAGGTTCATCATTTTTTACTCTCCCTTACCATTATTTTATCAATAGCTTTCAAAAACATTTCCCCCTTCTATTACCTTCAGATGTGGAGATCTCCGTGCTTCTTCCCTGGCCTCTTCTGGGCCCTGGAAACTGTTCTTTTTGGCTGTCTTTCCAGAGCTGGGTCTAGAACTCTGCTTGTTTCCTTCTTTTTACCATCTCATTTCCTTTCCTGTCTGTGCGTCTTTTCACCACTTTAACCACCTTACTGATTACGCCGCGACATCAAGCCCTACACAATTCTTCTCTCTGTGATGATGAAGATATCTCTCCCCTAGTTGGCACTTTGGGCTCACAGGGTCCTTTGTTTCCTCAGAATGAGGCTGCTTCCCTCTGTGTTTGAAGTGACCCTCTCCATTCTCTTCACAGGTGCAGCATTCACACTTTTCATTTTGATCCCCAAAAAAGCTGGAACCATAGTAACATGTAATCTCCTCCCCGGGTGAGATTGGTCGAATCACTTCAACATAAGCGATATTCTTCTCACCAGCGAGAAACTTGCAGTTTGGTTTACAGTCGTGGTTAATGAAAGCTGCAGGCCCAAGCCACAGCTGAGCACAGCGTTTGCGTGTTGAATACATCACGCTGAAGTCATTTACTCCTGCCCTCAGAACAGTGCAGTCAGCAGGACTAAACTCTGCTATACAGCCCAGCAGGACCTCAATACGCTGTCCTGCAAACCAGTGCCTTGTAGAGGTTACCTTTGCTCCATTGGTCTCTGAAGAGTATCTGTCACAGGACTCTATCTTGACACCGCTGTCCAACAGGTAGGCACTGAAGTAGCGATATACATGTTGCCTCAGTAGGCCCTGGTGATGGCTTCCCAGAGAATTAAAATAGTCCCCAGCCAGTTTGCCCACTGTCAGCGCCTCAAATGTCTTGTTGAAGTCATGTGTGTGCTGAAATCGCACCAAGGTCTCTTTAAGATTATCCCAGTGCTGAATATCTGGTAGAGGACTGATGTTCATTTTATGGGTTCTGAAGCCCAGCAGAGGGTCCAGCACCAGACCAGTTGCCAGGTCATCGATCTCACACAGCTCCTTCACACTCATTCTGGTGCATCCGTCCATTTTCCTCCACCATCAACATGCTGGGAGTCAATGTCAATCAATTAGATAGACAGAATGTCACAGTTTTGCTGTATGTTTTTGCTATCAATCTATGAATTAAGTGGGAGGTGGATTGAAAATGGGAAATAAAATTGATATTCCACATTTACATCTATGTCATAACATTTTCGTTTTTAAAAGAAGAATGCCGCCGCACTGAAGAAACACACTTTTTACTCAAAGTTACAAGAGTGCATTAACAACACTGAGCGTTTTTTGGGGATGGTATCAGTGAAAAGGTATTGCACAAATCAACCAAGTATCAACACTTTTGAATGAGAAAAATCTATAAATTACAGAGCTAACACTTACTCACCATGTGCTCAATGCTCCTTCTGTAGCTCCTACTTCCTGTTGACAGAGGAAGTCCATGTTTTCATTTACAGGCATTCATTATACAATAGATTGAAACATGGAAGGTAAGAACATTATTGATTAAATTTAAACTTGGAAATCATGAATAATTTTTTTCTTTTTAAAAATTTTGATCTATTTACAACATGAAATAAGGATGTTATGTTTTTAATCGACATTCTAATGGTTATGAAATTATTAAATACTCTACACCCGCACACTCTGTATGACTTTTATTTAATTACTTTACAGTGTTCATTCCAGGCCTTCAAAGTGGACCATTTCCTATGAATCTATCGACTTCTGTTAAAAAGTTTGATGCCAGTTACATGCTCCTTGTGCCTCATCACTCTCAGGTAGTGACAACACTTAATGAGGTGAAAAATCTCAATTTTGGTGCCCCCCAGTCTTCCAAGATAACCCCCTTGCTTAATCATTTATGTCTCTACCTCCAAAACTTCTAAAACTGCCAAACCAGGGCACACTTGGAAAGACAATGGCAGTTAAATTAACAATGATGGTGACGCAGTTTTTGCTGTCTGTTTTTGCTTTCAATCTATGAATTACGTGGGAGGTAGATTGCAAATTGGAAATAAAATGTACATTCCACATTTACATCTATGTAATAACATTTTCGTTTTCAATAAAAACGACCTTTAAAAGTTCAAAATTGCATAATAACATGACACTGAGATGTTACACACTGAAATATGACAAAATCAACCAAGTATCAACACTTTTGTATGAGAAAAATCTATAAATTACAGAGCTAACACTTACTCACCATGTGCTCAATTCTCCCTCTGTAGCTCCTACTTCCTGTTGACAGAGGAAGTCAATGTTTTCATCTACAGGCATTCCCAAATGCTATACGAATAGAATTGAAACATGGGAATGTAAGCAACATTATTTGATTGAATTTAATTAGAAATTATGTGTTTTCTTGTTTTTCTTTTTTTGCTTATTTTTTTAAATCTATTTTATCCAACATGTTTATGGTTATGAAATTATTAAATACATGACACCTGCACATTCTGTATAACTTTTATTCAATTACTTTAGAGTGTTGCATTTATTCCAGGCACTCAAAGTGGACCATGTCCTATAAATAAGTCCACTTGTGTTGAAACTTTTGTTCCAAAACGATACCAGCTACATGCTCCTTGTCCCTAGTTGCAACACTTCATGAGGTGGAAAATCTCAATGTTGGTGCCCCTCAGTCTTCCAAGATAACCCCCTTGTCTACTCATTTATGTCTCCAACTCCAAAACTTCTAAAACTGATCAAAGGCCACACTCTGCCATGAGAAAAGATTGACAGTTAAATTAACAATGATGCTGATTGCTATTTGACTAGCTTGAATGATAAAGCTGTCTAGCTTGTTGTGGTTTTAAGGTTTTTTAATAATTTAATATTGTAACAATATCAAATCATGGCGTGCTTGTGGTGAAATTGTAAAGAAACTAAAGGTCAGTTTTTAAAATATCCATCAGAGATCAAACAATAGAATTTGAGATACAGGCATTATTCTGACATATGTTATACAGATCCCTGAGAGCATTCGAGAACACACAATGAATATTCTCAGTATGTAAGTTTGGAATGAGTCACATTTACCCACCCCGGACCAGGTAAGAACAAATGGCCTTAAATGTTGCACTAATTTCTGCAGAAACCATGTGGGCATCCTCATTTAGGTACTTGGAATCAGACCAATCTCTCCCTCTGTCTTTAAAGTGCTAGTCTTTAATGTATTTCCAGATTTGCATATTTAGCCCACTCAATAGATGACAATTTGGAATCATTTTTGTTTTGGGTCCCTTAAGTAAGCTCATCGCGATACTCGTACCTTAGGAGTGATGGCAGCCACCTGGTACAGCGTACAGCAAAGTTCCTACAAGGCTTCATTCTTGGCGTACTTGGGAAGTCAGGTCTTTCTTCTGCTTGTTCTCGCTGTCTTTTAAATTTAGGCTTTCAAAGTGATTCCAGCAATTATAATCTATTGGGGGCCCACTTAATAGGATTGGAGCAATCTGGAACTTCATTTCGGTCCTTAATAAACTTATCTTTCTTCATACCTAGAGGTGAGCTGATGCTAGAGTGATGCAGCCACCTGTATGTGATACAGCAGTCTTCAAGCTTTTATTGGTCCTTGGAATCAACCTGTTCCTTCAATCAGTTTTTTAAATATTAGCCTTTGAAGTGCACCCAAAGTGTCATCCATATAATGCAAGAGATGAGAATCTGGAATCATTTGGTCCCTTAATAACTTATCTTTACTTGTACCTAGAGTGATGCAGCCACCTGTATGTGATACAGCAATCTACAAGCTTTTATTGGTCCTTGGAATCAACCTGTTCCTTCAATCAGTTTTTTAAATATTAGCCTTTGAAGTGCACCCAAAGTGTCATCCATATAATGCAAGAGATGAGAATCTGGAATCATTTGGTCCCTTAATAACTGATTATTACTTGTACCTAGAGTGATGCAGCTGCCTGTCTTTGATAGACAGTCATTGACAACAATGTAAAATCTTCCATTGTTTCTCGGAATCAACCTGTTCTCTCAATCAGTCTTTGAAATATCAGCCTTTACACCACTTAATGATGATAAAATCTCTAACTTTGGTGCCCCCTAGCTCCGTACAGGAAGGGGGATGAAAACATTTATTTGACAGTTGTTTTGCAGCATACAAAATCAGGGAATAAAAAATAAACTCATCAATTTTGCAGTTTAAACTGTTTTATTAAACAAAACCAAATTGAAAAACAAAATCATATTAACAATATTTTTTTGGACTGATACTTAACATTTAAAAAAAAGTAAACATCTAAAAAAATAATAATCTTAATGACCCCTAACGCTTCCCTCCCTCATTGTGTCCCTCCCAGCCATATCCCCCTGCATCCTGCATTTCACTCTGAAATGCTAAATGTACTTGTACATATGGAGAATAATTATGATAATGAGGTACAGTACCATCATTATAGCTAGAGTCATAATGAGTAGGACCACATCCCACAGGTCCCATGCTCGTCCACATAGCACTCCCAATCTAAAAGGGACACAAAACCACTTTATTGTAATATAGTACAAACATCACTTAATTCATCATCATACTATTTGAAATAATTATATATATTGAAAGTAGAAACTGCACTTGCCTATATGGTGCATCTTGGGGAGATCCTTGTTGTAGCTGGGACTCAAAGTGGACGGAGAGGCCTTCATTTGGCATCTGCATCCTCATTTCTATTGCGTGATCTATCCATGTGTCAATTAGATATAAACAATTTTAGAAAGTTTAACCTCTGTCTGATTAAATTACTTTTAGAAACCACACACAAGTACAGCAAACAAATTAACATGCCTGGCATTGCTGAGTGACTTCCTGTTGACACCCCTGACTTCCTGTTGACACCTGCATAAAAAGGACCACATAAGTAATTAATATGTTATTGGAAAATAGTAGTAATTTCTATTCAGTAATTTAATTTTTTTAGTGCTTTGAATGCTAGGAACTAGGAATTAGAATTCAAATCAAATCTGCAAGCTTTTATTGTTTTTTATCAATTTTATAACTTAAGTGGAAGGTAGATTGAAATTTGGAAATAAAATTTACATTCCACATTTACATCTATGTAATAACATTTTCGTTTTCATGACTTTTTTTTTTTTAAATGACTTTTAAAAGTTCAAAATTGCATAATAACATGACACTGGGATGTTACCCACTGAAATACGACAAAATCAACCAAGTATCAACACTTTTGCATGAGAAAAATCTATAAATTACAGAGTTAACACTTACTCACCATGTGCTCAATTCTCCTTCTGCAGCTCCTTCTTCCTGTTGACAGAGGAAGTCCATGTTTTCATCTACAGGCATTCATTATACAATAGATTGAAACATGGAATGTAAGAACATTATTGATTAAATTTAAACTTGGAAATTATGTATTCTTTTTTAGATTTTCTACTTCCTGTGACATAGGAAGTACAAAATGTTGATCTATTTACAACATGAAATAAGGATGTTATGTTTTTATCCGACATGTTATTAATTAGGTTATTAAATTATTATTAAATACACTATGCATGACTTTAATTTAATTACTTTACAGTGTTGCATTCAAAGTCAACCATTTCCTATAAATCTTGCTTGTTGTGCTGAAATTGCAAAGAAAGTAGAGGTCACAGTCAGGGGGTCGCCTGCCTTAAATAGATTGCAATTGGGAACAATAGATGTGAATATGGAAGGAAGCTTTTCCTTCTCAAAACCTGAACAAACTGAGCAAGGAGGACAGTGAGGGCACCGTTGCGTTCGTGTGAGCGAGGGCTTTCACGTGGACCATGTCGCAGGTCTCTACACC
>NW_023340257.1:6211142-6213282 GCF_004916995.1 Morone saxatilis | reverse complement strand
TGATTTCTGAATTAATAGTTTAGTGTATTTTTATGAGACTGATCAATCGATTATTGTTTCCCTTATTTAAAGACATTTTATGGAAAATTCACTTTTTGAAGGCTTTTATGTGTATTTTTGGGAATTTGGCTTGCCTCCTGATCCACGAACAATGAGGTTTTACAACCACCTCATTGTTGTGTGAGCTGGCTGCATAGAGATGCCTGTGATTTAACGGGCAGATCAGGATTTAGATATACTGTGATGTAACAGTGTATCCACATTGGATTGGCACATGATTGGCACAGGAGAACATATCATCACAGGCACTGAAAACACTGAAACATCCTGTTCTGAGTAGGACTGATAGAGAGGGTTTTTGAGGCAGGCTAAAATACAGGTTCAGGTGGAGTTTCAACAAGAAAAGTCACTTTCTATTATCTTTTGATAATTATAAATTTTGATAACCATTAATTGATTAAACTAATACAGTTGTAACACCCTACGACGTGGAGCCTTAGGCCATTCTTTTGGGTATGTCTCCCCAGTGTTGCCGTAGAGCACTTGCTATAACAAAGTATACAATGTTGTTGCTGTAACTTGATGTGATGCTACTGTTGCTACTGTGTGAAGTACTAATGAGTGTAATGCATTAGTTAGCCTACTGACCCAAAATCACCACCAGCCGTCACTGGGTTCATTTTACAATTTCTCAGTTGTTCTCTACTGTTATTGATATGCAATGAATGTCATATGAAATATCTATAAAATATATCCCTAGTCAGGCATTGTCAGTTTACTAAGAGGTAAAAGGTTGGGATTTCCAGCATCACTGAGTACAACCCCAGGTGAAACAGCAGTTAAAGTGGTGTGTTTGGGCTTGTGAAGTAAAGATGACATACTTTTACTCTACTTGAATGACCACTCTGGACATAAACAACCCTGGTGGCAGAGTGAAGATGGGGTCACATCCCTCCTTCTTGATGAGGTCTATAAATAAGCACACGCCGAAAGATTGAAGCTCATAAGTTCCAGAAAACCAAACACCCCTAAGCATAAGATTCAAATTTCTGGAAATATTCCTTTTGGGAGTGGAGCACGATAACTTCAAAATGAACCCTGAATCATGTTATTCTGTGTATCCATGTTTACCAGTTACCATTTACATAAAGGGCTGGATATGCTATGCAGTTTAATTTACTGATCACCCAAACAAGGATACTCTACAACACATTCTGCTACTACAGTAAAGCTGGCAATATATTCACAGATTTGCACTTCCCGGATCAATAACTTATAATCGGGACATTTTTAAAACACAGCCGATGCCTCTTTCCAACCGTAGTAAAGCACACAACGAGCTACAACCTCATTTTCATCTAAACAAGCCGTCCTCTGCGCTGCTCGAATAACATTGATCTCTATGTACACCCGGCTGTGAGACGAGTGCGCAGGGACCGTCAACAATTTTCAATAACGAAAAGAGATATCACAAAAGATATTCAATAACTGTACTCTCATGTATTGAAGCCTCAATACACTAAAATCACTGTACACACTATTTGCACCCTTGTGGTGATACTACAACTGGTATTTTCACAATAAAACACTGTTGTATAATTTGGGGGATTTTTATTGGGAGATATAATCAATAACTGAACTATTATGAACTGTAGCTTCACTAAAATCACTGTACACATCATTTGCACAATTAAAGATAGATTGTCACCCAAACAGCATGAACAGCGGTTTGCAGTAAGTCCTCATTTCCACATAGGGACTACTTAAGCTATATTACTGTCAAGTTTGTAGGAAGTTGTCAACATAATAATGTAATATTTTATAATGTAGTTGTTTGATCGTCTTTGTGGGTAGGATTCCAGGAAGTTACGTTGGTGTGAAGTATAATGAAAGAGCCAATAACAAGTTGTGCAACTTCGGATATTTGACGTTTTGTAGGATGCATATATCAAATGGACCATCAAAGCTAGTTCACTCATTTATTCAACGTTAAACATAAAGACACAGATTATTCTGAAAACACAAAAAAAAAACAAAAAAACATCTGTTTAGTGAAATCCATTCACACAAACTTAGTGGTCATAAGATATTATGAACTATGAAAAGTCGCTACAATATATATGTCTATGAGTAAATTAAA
>NW_023340257.1:6210501-6211042 GCF_004916995.1 Morone saxatilis | reverse complement strand
GGTGTGTAAAGATTTGGTTCCTGGATATCTGCTGTGGAAACAGGGTGCCTTAATCAAAGATATATCACAACGCAACCATACATAGACTTACTAGTATTTACTGTCAACTGGAGATTTTGTGGTGTCACAATATACCCGTAGGACATTCAGCGAATCTGGGCCTGACTTAAGAAGAAATGTGGCTATCCAAAAACAATGAAATCTGAAGAAAACCTCAGAAGAGCCTTATTCAAAACTACGACGTTCAGACTTGTTTTTTTCAGACTCAACTGTTAATTGCTGGCTGATTACTGCTAAAATACCACTGCCTAAACATTAAAGACGTGAATTCAATTAAACTCAGCAATGGCATATACAGCAACATTTTGAAAGCATGACTAATGAAAAAGTCACGTTTAAAATTGTACCAATTACTTGGTAATTAACAATGCAGTCTGAATAATACAGAAAAACTGCCAGCAGTCCTTTTTGATTGGGCCAATGTCCAGTTCTTCTACTTAGTTCAGAACTTAGTAGAAAATATGGTCTGGATGGACTAGTC
>NW_023340257.1:6208266-6210341 GCF_004916995.1 Morone saxatilis | reverse complement strand
CCCTCAACCTTCTTAGCAGCATTAAAAGGCCTTTATAATTACATGAACAAAATATGTTCCTGTCTAGAAACATCATAATTAGTCCATAATTAGTTTAAACGTGAAAACTCTTAATAGTGGACTGGTGTGATAATGTGTTTGGGAGTCTAAACGACATTGCTTTCAAGAACTGCATTCAATTCTGAACGAACATCTGGGAAGTTTTCATAACTGTCAGCTAAGTACAGAATCTTCCCATGTGTGCCCAACTGGTCTTCTTGTGAACTCTTTTGTTTTTTTTCAAATTCCATGTAGGTGCTTTCTGCAACAACAAGATCAGATCCAGTGCAGAAACGCAGAAATTTCTGAAGTTTACTTTCATCTAGCTCTCTGATGAATCTTTTAAGATGTGTATGCTTTGTTCTGTAATTACTTACAGGTTTGTGTTTTCCAAAAGAAAATAGCTCTACACTAAAGTTCTGTTAAGTTCTTAAACTCCGAGATATTTTAAAGAAAGCTTTGAAGACTCCATACACATCAGGGATCAACTGTGATCCATTGAACCACTACATTGCAATCATTTTTATACCAATTCTGGTGGTGCAAAAATGTTGGCTAATGGCCAATTGAGTCATATGTGTTAATAAAACTGTTAAATAAATAATAACAATAATAATATTTATTTATTTAATTCATTTTAATTTATTAAGAATTGTGGGAGCAAACCAGAGCACCTGGAGAAAACCCACACAAACACCCTTCCATATTTGGACCTCATTTGGTTCATTTGCTTGGAGAAGGTGCCGCCTAAGCTGGTGATTGAACATGGTCCTAAAGCAAAATGTTCTGCCACTCACACGCGCTGCTCAGGTCGGCAGTGCGAATCAGCCGTTGGTGAGCTCTTGGTTAGTGCAGCCTGTGGTGAGCGGGCCCTGTAGTTGATGTGTGAGCTGCAGTGTATCAGAGATTGCACCATCAGATTGCTCCATGTGTGGCGAGCTGTCCGTTGTAGTATTGCAGCTTGTGGTTGGGGTGTTGTTTGATAGAGATGGTGTTGATGTGTGATCAGACTCTTGCTTAAGGATGTCTGGTGGACATGATATTAGGACATTGCCTTTTAATGTGTGTCTCTGCTGAATCTTGAACACACGTCCATATTTTAACTTCGGCAGCTTGACTGCACCATCAAATTGCTGCATGTGTGGCGAGCTGTCTGTTGCAGTAGTGCAGCTTGTGGTTAGGGTGGTGTTTAATGGAGATGTCTTTGATGTATGTGTCGACTTTTGCTTTCCTTTTCTAGTAAATTGCTGTTTGTCCTTCTTGGACTGATGCTGCTCCTCGTCGTTCATTTGATCAGGTTCTGGTTTACCCTTCATCAACTTCCGATACCTTCTAAACAATTCCTCATCATTTGGTATGTCAATTACCGTTAATGTGTCTGTAATGTCTTGATAGAGCCTCTCAAATTTTGGAGGATAATTTTGTATAGGTGGTAGGTCTGGTAGTGGAAATGTTGGCGGGGATGACCTTAGAGTCTCAAGTGGCGTTTGAGAGATTCTTGATTCTTTTCTCGTCTCTGCCATACCAGGTCTTGCTGCCGGTTTCTGGTCAGCATCCGCCTCAGAGCTGAGTTAGGTAGAATGCCATTTATCCCTCCCAAAGAGGCCTATACAGCGGCCTGTGTTTGTCCATATCCGGACATTGCAGTCTAACCCTGTGGTAATTATGTTTTTACAGTCAGGGTCACACTTAACACTCACCACTGCTGTGAGGTGAGAGTGCCAGGTCCCCAACAGAGGAGGTGGACACAGTGACACGCACCGCCCTTTGTCTTCCTGTCTTTTAAAGCCAAATCCCTGTATGTCCCAATGATAAATCCTTCCGGTACTATCCCCAGCTAGTAGTATATGTTCATTGACATCGGTTGACATGGTGGTAATGACTGCACCTTCGTCATTCACTGCCTTGAACTTTCCTAACAGACCCCCGTTGCTTTTAACAGACCAGGCATAGATGAAGCCATCTGCAGAAGTCAGTAGTGTGGCTGTGTGAACATTGGTGGCCCTGGTCTTCAGACATATAATAAGAGGGCTAAG
>NW_023340257.1:6201841-6208166 GCF_004916995.1 Morone saxatilis | reverse complement strand
TGGATTGAGAAGCCACAGTCAGCGGAGTGCTGTTACTCTGTCTTTCCTCGCCCCAAAAAGAGTCATGACCAAAGGTTACATGAGGTTATATTTGATTATAGTAAGCAATGTGATTGGTGGACTATATGATGGGAAACAACCGTGGTTTAGACTTGGTGCTTCCTTGTTGGTGCACTGGCTGGTCCCAGCCTCTTGGCACACGACCCAACCAATTCTGAGGAGACAGCACCCTAAAACAAAAATGAGTAATTCCGCCCTGCTACCCCTCCTTATAATATCCTTTATGAAACTAAAGCAACTGTCAGAACTGCGTGTTCCGACCTTGAAGATAACCTGTTGTTCCTCCAAACGCTCAGGTGTTTGTAGCTATTGTAGCTCGCAAGCAGAGAAGAGAATATGTGCCTGTGTTTATCTTTGTGTGTATTAGCTTTATAAAATGCAGGCTTTCACATCTATGTGTATTAAAATATATTGAAATGACTAATCCCTAACAGGACCAAAGCTTATTCCAGAGTCAACAGATGTTTCTAAAGCAGTCTGGACTTCCTGACATCTTTAAGTTCCTTTGGCTTGGTTGCAATGTAAAAGCGTAACATTGTCAGTCTTGCAGTCTTGTACATAGTGCCAATGGACTGGCAAATGTATTTCTCTGTTTCTGTCCTTCTCTCTTTACATCTTTAATTATGTGCTCCAAGAATGCTGTTTAAAGGTTTGTTGTCGTCAGCTTATGAGACGAGCTAACTAGCTGCTGAGCTAATCATACAAGCTAATTGCTAGCATAGGCTGCTTTCTACATTAACACACTTTTCTAGCAAATGTTTGTTTGTTTGTTGGTCTGTATAAGTTACATGGGCTAACTGTAACCTCATTTGGAAACCTGTGAAGAAGAAATTGTTGCACATGTTTCATTGTAGTTGTGTAACATGTATAGAACTCCTACCTACAACGCACAAACCTTTTGCACTATTTATATTTAATTTCCACTTTAGTAGTTTAGTAGTTTTAGTTTAGTTTTAGTTTTTTAGTTTTTAGTCAAGTTTAATTTTCTGCTCATATTTTGGACTCCATGTCCTACTTGAACAACAAATAGTGGTATATACTTTAATTTTATAGTTTTTATATCTTCTAATATTAATAATATTAGCAATATTTTTTACTGTTGATATACTTTGTTTTCTGTTTTGCGCTGGCTTTTGCCCTATTGGCTGCTGTGTCAAAATGAATTTCTCCTTTAGGGGGATAAATAAAGGAATTAGGTATCTTATTATCTTATCTTATCTTTGTTTTGTAGTTGTAGTTTTACAACCTAAGCATCAGTAAATCATGTGCCCTTTAAAAGATTTTAAAATTCAGAAGGTTGAGGCTTAATTGAAAAAATTGTTTCAAAATAACTTAAAAATAGGTTTAGTTTTTAGTTTACTAAATGGCATTCACAATTAATATCAGCATATTTATGTAATGTGGTTAACCTTAAGCCACTTTCCACCGGTGCTTTTTGGTCAAGACTTAGACTTAGACAGACTTTATTTGTCATTTGGATTTGCATCAAAATGAAATTACGTTGCAATGGCACATAGCACAACAGGAATGCCATGAGTCAAGCTGATAGTGGAGTGCCCTTACACTCACAATTTTGAATGAAAAGTGACAGCCCTAGTTATGACAATGTGAGCTTTGTTCTCTAATTAATTACAGGTTTGTGTTTTCCAAAAGAAAATAGCTCAACACTAAAGTTCTTAAAGTCATACTGACCGACATATTTTAAAGAAAGCTTTGAAGACTCCATACGCATCACGGATCAACTGTGATCCATTGCACCACTACATTGCAGTAATTTTTATACAAATTCTGGTGGTGCAAAAATGTTGGCTAATAGCCAATTGAGTCATGTGTGTCAATGAAACGGTTAAACAAATGATAACAATATTAATATTTATTTATTTAATAGATTTTAATTTATTAAGAACTGTGGGAGGAAACCAGAGCACCTGGAGAAAACCCACACAAACACCCTTCCATATTTGGACCTCATTTGTTTCAAATACATGGAGAAGGTTCCGCCTAAGCTGGTGATTGGACATGGTAAGAATCGTACTTTCTGGCTGAATTTCCGACTTAGTTCACACTGCCGACCTGAGCAGCGCTTCAAAGCAAAACATTCCGCCACACACACGCGCTGCTCAGGTCGGCAGTGCGAACCAGCCGTTGGTGAGCTCTTGGTTAGTGCAGCCTGTGGTGAGCGGGCCCTGAAGTTCATGTGACCTGAACTGGGCTTGATGATATGTGAGCTGAACCTACTCAGCTGTGGTGGCTGACTATGTTCTGAGGAGGGTGTGTTGTTTTTATTCTTTTTTATTCATATTAATTCAATAATATTAAATAGGATTATGGGAAGAAACCGGAGCACCCGGAGTAAACCCGAACAAAAACCCTTCCATATTTGGACCTCACTTTTTAAAGAGTCCTCCTGCTGAATTGTGGTGAGCTCTTCTCTTTGTAGCGTTAGTGCGGTCTGTCGTGAGCGAAGCCTGAGGTGGATTGGTCTTAAGTTGACTCTGACCACATGTGAGCTGCACTGTGTCAGAGATGGGTGGGAAATGCAGACGCTTTGAACTGTGTTCAGGCCTTGATTTGACTGTATTAACCGGTAGCTGCATGTGCGGTGAGTTCTTAGCACTATTGCGGCCTGTGGTGAGCGAAGCCTGAGGTGCCTGAGGAGCCTGACTATGTGTAAGCTGCACTGTATCAGAGATGGGTGGTAAATGTACACGCTTTGAAGTGTGTTCAGAAATGTCTTTTAATGTGTGTCTCTGCTGAATCTTGAACACACGTCCATATTTTAACTTAGGCAGCTTGACCGCACCATCAAATTGCTGCATGTGTGGAGAGCTGTCTGATGCAGTAGTGCAGCTTGTGGTTGGGGTGGTCTTTAATGGAGATACCTTTGATGTATGTGCTGACGTTTGCTTTCCTTTTCTAGTGAATTGCTGTTTGTCCTTCTTGGACTGATGCTGCTCCTCGTCGTTCATTTTATCAGGTTCTGGTTTAACCTTCATCAACTTCCGATACCTTCTAAACAATTCCTCATCACTTGGTATGTCAATTATCGTTAATGTGTCTGTAATGTCTTGATAGAGCCTCTCAAATTTTGGAGGATAATTTCGTATAGGTGGTAGGTCTGGTAGTGGAGATGTGGGCGGTGATAAACTTGGAGTCTCAAGTGGCATTTGAGACGTTCTTGATTTTTTTCTTGTTTCTGCCGTACCAGGTCTTGCTGCCGGTTTCTGGTCAGCATCCTCCTCAGGGCTGAGTTGGGTAGAATGCCATTCATCCCTCCCAAAGAGGCCTATGCAGCGGCCTGTGTTTGTCCATTTCCAGACATTGCAGTCTAACCCTGCAGTAATTATGTTTTTACAGTCAGGGTCACACTTAACACTCACCACTGCTGTGAGGTGAGATTGCCAGGTCCCCAACAGAGGAGGTGGACACAGGGACACACACCGCCCTTTGTCTTCCCGTCTTTTAAAGCCAAATCCCTGTATGTCCCAATGATAAATCCTTCCGGTACTATCCCCAGCTAGTAGTATATGTTCATTGACATCGGTTGACATTGGTGGTAATGACTGCACCTTCCGTCATTTCACTGCCTTGAACTTTCCTAACAGACCCCCGTTGCTTTTAACAGACCAGGCATAGATGAAGCCATCCTGCAGAAGTCAGTAGTGTGGCTGTGTGAACATTTGTGGCCCTTTCTCGGTCTTCAGACATATAATAAGAGGGCTAAGAGGGTTTGAATTCACAGTCTTAGCTGTGGATTTTTTACATTGGGCTTTTTTCTCAGTGTCTTTGACATTATTTTGCTTTTTGTCAACCGGTAGACTCCATGATCGTCCTTGTGCGGTTTTTTTGTCTGGCATTTGTGTTCGAGAGCTTATCCTGGCATTAATCCAGTAGAGAACTTCTGCAGTTTCTGTCTTCCAGAAAACAATATTTTCATTGCTGGAGGCAGTAACCAGTGCGTCTTCATGCACATCCATTGAGGTAACGTCATTTAAATAATCATGCTCCAAAAATCTGTTTTCATATCCCTCGATATCCAGGTCAAAAATTTTCTTGGAGTCTCTTCCAGACACAAATATCCTATCGTTTATGCAGACGATACCTGTTACCTCCTTTGGCACAGTAACAGGAAGAACACCAAGCTCTGTTCCATTGTTAAAGTTCCACAGTCTCACTTTCCCATCCTGGGAAACTGTGAATATTCTGCGCTGTGGTTCATCAAATGAGATGGCAATAAGCCCCACGTGCGTGGACTGTGGAGTGACACTGAACTGCATCACAGCTTTTCCTGTTGTGATATCCCAAACTGTCACCACACCGTTTTGGCAAATAGAGACAACCTGTTTGAAAATGCTGTGATAGAGAGTGGAGCACAAGGGTTTCTCATGTGTTGTTAATGTATTTCTAAAAACATCTGTTCCTCTTCCAAGACATTTTCCTATATCTGAGTTAGCCACGACTAACTCATTGTTGAATATGTTAAGACACACACTTGAGATAGGGGCCCGTCCCATGCCTTCAGCCTGGAAGCTTTGTCGGCACACCCAGCCATTCTCAGACCACACACATGCGATCTTGTCGTCTGATAAACTGATAAATGTTTTTTCCACACCATTGTACATAACATGGGTAATGGGTCTGACATGTCCGAATAATTCCTGTTCACACGACATGGTCTTGTGGAGAAACCACACCCGCAATAAGCCATCTGTACCACCAGTCATCAGATACCCAGCCGAAGGGGAGTATTCAACACAGGTGAAAAACTCTGCATGTCCGTGGCTTTCAAAGATGGTTTTAGAGACTTTGGTATTGGGCAGCTTGGGTAGGGTAGCGAGGACCATTGTTTTGGATGAACTACCGCAGATGGCAAATGAGTCAAGTAATGGAAAGTATCGGATCTGACTGCACACATCACCGAAGATGGGGACTTCAAATGACAAAAAGTCCTTGGAATGGTGTTTAAGCAGTTTTCGAACATAAGCAGTTGGATAATCCTGTATAGAGGGGTGTTCGTAAACCTCCTTGGGGAAAAGACCACAACTCTTTATGTTGTGTGAGATAAATGCTGACAAACAACCTTTAATATCTCCAAAGGAAAACACTGCTTTTTTTCCATCGGACCAGTAGTTCATGGTATTAACTCTGTTGTAGGGAACCCAGTACAATCATAGAACAACAGTTCCCTCTCAGAAGTGGTGACAGCCAGCTGTTTGAGTTCTCTGATGTACACCATGTCATTAACACAGAATTTTGACTTCTGACTTTATTCTACTAGGAACCAACTTTAGCAAGAGATTCACTGACGGAAAATGTTGGATATAATAGAGTTTTTGCATGTTCGAGGGGTCCCAGAGTAAGCCATTTCATTAATGGAAGAGGAAAAGGGAAGTGAAAAGAACATGTTTTGGTTTGGTTTGTAACGAAAAGTAACAACAATTTAAAATTTGTTAGCTAACGCGGTTGGGCTATTGGATATCAGCGAGTCCATCTCAGGTTGGGATTTTCGGAAGATGTTTTTACTTTTTACTTAGCTACTTTAGCTAAATGCCTGCCTCCGAAGTGGAGTTAGAGCCGCTGACCAGCGACAGACTCTCGTACTGCACTAGCAACTGCAGCATGTGGAGCCAGAATTATCACATCTAAATCTGTGAATTAAGGGTGTATTGCGACCAAACCAGAGTTGGTGATTCTCATCGGAAAGAGTATGAATGATGTGTTTTACAAGGCAGTAAGCCCCAGTTAACGTGCTGGGTGACTGATGGCTGCCGCTCCCCTGCAAGTAAGTAATCGCACTTGCTCTCCCTCCAGTTAAGATGGTTTTAGTTCAGTGAAAGAGAGAAACTTAATATTAATATATCGCCAGTTGGGCTGACGGTCAGTCGGGTTTCACTAACATTGTACATGCACGTGTTTTTCTCTGGCCGAATGGGGTAGGAATATGGAGTAGGAATAGCAGCAGCAAAATAGTATTAATCAGCAAAAGGAAAGGTATATTATCAAAAATATAACTCTCTCAGGGACAGCTGGTATATATGGGCTAACAGGGCTAAGCCCTATCTTTTACAGTACAGATGAAAAACTATTATTAAAAACCTTAGAACATATACATGTACAGCAACAGCACCAAACAGTGACAGAAAAAACCCAGGATATATGATATATCTTGGGTTTTTCCTGTGAATGGGCTTATTTTTTACAGCCCAAGCCCAGTAGCATAAGCTTCCATTCAATTTTGAGGCCTCTTCATATGCTGCCCATTTGG
>NW_023340257.1:6200573-6201741 GCF_004916995.1 Morone saxatilis | reverse complement strand
TAATATCTCCAAAGGAAAACACTGTTTTTTTTCCATTGGACCAGTAGTTCATGGTATTAACTCTGTTGTCAACAATTAAAGCATGGCAGATTCCAAAAGTTGTAGGGAACTCAGTGCAATCATAGAACAACAGTTCCCTGTCAGAAGTGGCAACAGCCAGCTGTTTGAGTTCTCTGATGTATACCATGTCATTAACAGACATTTTCCTAATTTTTGAGTAAGGAAGTGTCTTTTGATTTGTGCTCAAATGAAATGTGTATGGGGTTTCAAACCTGTCAGTCCAGAAGTTGAGGACACCATCTGAGCTGATGGTGAGGTATTGACCTTTCTTGTAAGGCCTAGTTTGTTCTGTTGAAACCCCATAACCAGGTTCGACGTTATCGTTGAAGGGTCGGAATATTGTACTCACAACTGTTTTATGAGAGTCCACAGGTACGATTTGGAAAGGTTTGGGAAAGGATTGATTTTTAAAATCCATTCTTTGTGATGCCTTATTTTGGTGTAAGAGGAAGTTCATTAACTCCCCAATGTCCACAGTTCCGTCACAGTTTATGTCAATCTGCATGTGGAGGATAGTGACATCTTCTGTGGTCAAATTACCATCTAACTTCTTTATCACTACACAAAATTCGTCTATATCCAATCCTCCACCATCATCGGCATCAGCCTCCCTAAACAAATCGACAATCTTTGGAATGTCTTTAGCACTAAACATTTCTGTACTCTGTGGTCGATCCTCCTCCATATCGTCAGATAGGTCCTCCTCCTCCATATTCTCTGGCATGTTTTTCGCAATGTCTTTGTGTCTTCTCATTATTACTTCGATATACCCAGTTAACTGGTTAATTAGGGTAATAGTGTTGCTAACTTTGTTAAAAAGAGAGAACTTCCCTAAAAATTAGGGGTCGTCCAGATTTATAGAGCCAGATCAAAGCCATTCTAAAATCCAAGATCAAAGCCAGATTCTAGAATCAAAGATCAAAGCCACGCACACACACACACAATTTTTTTTTAATATTTTCACTTATTCGTATGTGTTTTTTTTTTACGGAAGAGGATTTGGGCCAAATTAAAACTCAAATGTGAGTCTAAATGAAAAAAAAAAAATTCTGACATTAATCTCAGAATTCTGACTTTTTTTTAAAGAATTTTGACTTTATTTGCAGAA
>NW_023340257.1:6199649-6200523 GCF_004916995.1 Morone saxatilis | reverse complement strand
ATTATTCTCAGAATTTTGACTTTAAATTCAGGATTCTGACTTTTTTCTACTAGTAGGGAACCCACTTCAACAAAGGATTGACTTTGCATCATGCAAGAGGGGAACGACAGGCTGACGGAAAATGTTGGATATAATATAGTTTTTGCTTGTTCGAGGTGTCCCAGAGTAAGCCATTTCATTAGTGGAAGAGGAAAAGGTAAGCGAAAAGAACATGTTTTGATTTGGTTTGGTTTGTAACAAAAAGTAACAACAATTTCAAATTTGTTAGGTAACACGGTTGGGCTATTGGATATCGCAGAGTCGATCTCAACTTGGGTTTTTCGGGAGATGTTTGCCTTTTTACTCAGCTACTTTCGCTAAATGTCTGCCTCCGAAGTGGAGTTAGAGCCGCTGAACAGCAACAGACTCTCGTACTGCGCTAGCAACTGCAGCATGCGGAGCCAGAATTATCACTAAATCACTAAAAAGATCTAAATCTGTGAATTAAGGGTGTATTGCGACCAAACCAGAGTGGGTGATTGTCATCGGAAAGACTACTAAGAGGACTTTGGTGAGGTTTTTTGTTTTCATTTATTGTGGAGTATGAATGATGTGTTTTACAAGGCAGTAAGCCCCAGTTAACATGCTGGGTGACTGATGGCTGCCGCTCTCCTGCAAGTAAGTAATCGCACTTGCTCTTCCTCCAGTTACAATAGTTTTAGTTCAGTGAAAGAGAGAAACTTAATATTCATATATTGCCGGTTGAGCTGACGGTCAGTCCGACTTCACTAACGTTGTACATGCGTGTTTTTCTCTGGCGGAATGGGGTAGGAATATGGAAAGTTGAAAGTTATGCAAATAGCCTCAACCCTCATGACATCTGCAGAGTCAGAGA
>NW_023340257.1:6198360-6199549 GCF_004916995.1 Morone saxatilis | reverse complement strand
TATTGTTTTGTCTCTTGCTCCTGTTTCTTCTTTTGGCATTTTAAAGCTCTACTTATAAACTTGTTATGTTCCACCAACACGAAATGCGAATACTTGTCATTTTTCCCCGGTCTTAAGATTTTGTTCAGGAGTGTATACCAGCTGTCCCTGACCCAAACAGTGAACAGAATAACTGCAGGAGGTTTGTGTAAAAAGAGAGATTTGGATGAATTTTGAGCAGATTAATTCCTGTGAATATTGATCAGAGATAAGTTCTCCTGATATATTTTAGGAATTTATAATACAATTCTATCTATTTAGTGTACTATTTAACAATCACAAAAATTTAAAAGGTTTCCTTTTTGACAAGTTTATTGTTTTCTTAGCCATTGTTCTAGGTTCTTGTTGTTGTTCTTAGGTTGTTTTAACTTTTCTAATGCAGGACGAGGAAGTTCATCAGAGAGTGAGCTCTGTGAATGCAGCTTGTGTTCAGGCATCAAAGTTTAGATCTTAAATAATAATCTAAAATTTATAAATAACAATTTCATTAAGTTTTCTTAAAATTGAAAAATAATAATAATATAAAATTCTGAGATATAGGCCTACTGACTAATCAAGAAGCCCTCATGGTCCCGACCCCCAGGTTAGGAACCACTGGTCTATATAATGATGTCATACTAAATTTTACTTTATGCATGTTTTATAACTTTTTAATAAATAAAACTAATACAAAAACAAGGCAATTACTCCCTTTTGCCATAAATACCAGTGTATACATGTAAATCCCAGTCATAACTTTAAACGTTTGAACTAATGGTTTACATTATGCCTGATTTTAGGGGTGCTGCAGCCCCCTCAGCACCCCTACTTCCAGCATGCATAGTTGTACTGTGCATATATTAACAGCATCACTTTTTTAACAACTAAAGCTACTTTTGTTTTTTACTACTACTTCTTTATTTCTATGCGTCTGACACGAACTGGTTTCCTTTGAGTATTTTTTGCATCAAATTAAAATCATTCAGAACTGATAAACATTTATGTTTCAATTTCAATTAAATTGTATTTCTATAGCAGCAAATCATAATAGAAGTTATTTGTAGAACACTTTTCAAATAGAGCAGGTCTAGACCGAATCCCTATAAAATAATTTACAGAGACCCAACAGTTCCCACCATGAGCAAGTACTTGGCGATGGCAGCAAGGAAAA
>NW_023340257.1:6174117-6198336 GCF_004916995.1 Morone saxatilis | reverse complement strand
AGACCCCAGCTCTAGGTGGGCAGCCGTCTGCCTCCACCAGTTGGGATTAGAGAGAGCAGGCTTAGTAGAGAGCTTAGTTTAAAACTACAGTGTGTCACATTTAGGAGGATCTAACGATAGAAATGGAATATAATGTTCATATGCATCGTTTCATTACTATATAATTAGCTGAAAATAAGAATTACCTGAGACTAAGCCCTTTATTTTAAAGGGAGTAGATCATAAGTAGAGTCCTACGTGTTGCACCGGCATTTTTTTGTAACCCAGAACAGACAACACCGGCTGTAGACACAGCCTTTTTTGAGTTTGGCAGCCACCGTAGTTTCTCCTACACAGAGGGGATGGTGAAGTCAGGGGTGTATGCAGTCTGAAACCTCACTGCTAGATTACACACAGGACCTTTAAAGTCACCATTCTGGAATTCTAAAATCAAAGTGAAACATTTTTTTTTAATTTATTTACTTTATAGGCATTAACAATACATATAGGCAGTGTGGGGAGTGGTGAACTACTTGTAATAAAACTACTAGTTGAACTAAATTCATAGCTGCGTAGTTATTTGAGTATGAAGTAGCTAACCAATACAGAGCAGGCAAATTTGACCATCTTTCATAGAGAAACCACCTTCATCCCCCGAATCCCAAAGACCTACCCTATGCAGGAATGGACTTCTGTAGAGCCTCAAACCAGCAGCTCTTGGACCCTCGTCGAGCTGCTAGGAAGGTCTCCACCAGGTGAGCTGCGTCCCGTGCTGACTCTAGCTCCCTTTTCTCGTCCCACACTCTGACCCCTGGAGAGAGAGAGCGGTAGAATTGCTCCAGAATGAGGATCTTCCCAAACTGCTCCTTGGTCCTCTTCTCCGGTTGAATCCACTTTTTGTACAAGTCTTTAAATCCATTGTAGGTTCTCATTAGGGCAGCATATGCATACGGCACCACCTTTTGACTTGTCTAATCATTTTTTTTGTCCCACCTTTCACTCAGGTCACGTTGGCAGTGAAGAAATTGCTGCAACATACCAGCAACTAAGTGTATATCTGGTGGCTCCTGGAATTTCTCCCTAGGATGTATGATCATGGATATCTCCTGCAGCATCCTCCTCTGGGCTGTCTCCAGCAACATCCATCTTTTGAGTTTTGAAGTGCATTTTAGGTCCCATACTAACGGCTCTGAAAGCTATAAGTCAATACGGCTGCATCTCATCCCAGACACCAAATGTAAGGTTTGGATGGTGATAAACTCTTACAACCAGGACGAAAACTAGAAGAATTGAGGAGTATAGCATAATAAAGAAATAAGCAGCATCAGTGAAGCAGGGTTTTGTTCAGAGCTCAGATTTGTTGTACTTGTTCCTAAAAACAGGTTACATGAAGTTCACAGGTTGAAAAGGGCAGGTTTACCTTGACCCCCTCTGGGTAACACACTGACACTGTCCCCCCACTTAACCTCTATACCTGTGGCCTATTTCAACCCAACTGCTACAGTGGAGGCACCTATACTCTTTCATTTAACTGTGTCTGCATTCTCATGCGTGTACTCCATGAAAGTTAGCCCCAGAAGTAGACCTCAAAGAAAGAGAGGTTAGTAGGTTAGTGAAGCACAACTTAACAAAAAATGAATTCCCCGCATTAGTTTGCTTTTGTGTAGCTTGACACAGTCAATGTGTCTTTGTGTGTGTCACTTTCACCTTTGTGAGGCGGATGTTTTCCAGTTCCCTCACAGGATACTTTCTTGTCGGAGGCACACCGGGCTCCCCCTCACTTAACGTCGAGGCTGCGAGGCGCATTCTGTGGCTGGACTCTCCCTCACTTGACTCTGAAGCTATGGGGACAGTGGAGCACATATCTATTTGTTTTATTTCTACACCAGTATTGGGTCTGAAAACATGTATTATGTATTTTTTTTTTAATAAGAGAAACATTAAACAAATATATATATATATATATTCTTATCATAGTAGTTGTTGACAGGTGAGCCCTACCTCGCGGGGGCTGCAGGGGTATACTATATGGCACAGTGAAAGTACTAACAATTTGATTCAAATAAATGTACTGTGTAAGCCTCTCTACTAATTTTATAATAATATCAAGCAATCAATCAGTACTGTGCATACTGTGCTGACTGTTTCCCACAGTAGAATATTTTATGTAAATATTGTGTACCTGGACGTTGTCAATAGACTCTGGCAAAAGATCGTGTAAATGTGTACGGTCTTCATCAAGTGCCAGTGCTAGTTGATTAAGCATTTGGCGACGACTAGTGGTCAAAATGAATAAAGGGCTGCTGCTAAATTATAATCCTGCATGCAGTCCGGTTTAGATACATTTAGATACATTTAGATACATTGCCCAAACTTTGTGATTATATAAAAATTCTCTCGGGGGAAAAAAACTACCGGTTAAACTTAATGGTCACACTGACATAAATCTATATTCTTGCCACAACATTTCACTAAGGCTTGTGTTTTTTTTCCGCCAAAACGGCAGATTTTAGTTACATTCCTGTACCTATGTATCGATACACTTTACTTCAGAAATAAAATAAATAAATAAATCTTCGAAACTTCAGACCAACGTCACAGCAATATGCATACTCTTCATGAAAATCTGAACAACATAAATCAGTATTTGTAAGTAGAGAAGAAAGGCAATTCACTTTAGAAAGTAAACATTTTGTTTTGAAATGATCTGAATACTTATACTACCACTGGAGTTACCGTACTATTTGTAATTGTACATTAGGCCCAACTTATTTACCGCTTTGCTGTGGTGCGCTCAAGTGATAAAATAGGTTTTTCCGATAGTTGTTGAATGCAACACAATCACGGTTTGGACGGAAAGAAGCGTCGCTATAGAGAAAGATGCCGGAAGTAGCGAATGTAACGGTGAGAGCAAACAGCTGTGTGTTTATCCAACACTTTGTATGACCGTAAAGCAGAATAAAGTAACATTTTCTGGGACTATTACCCTCAACGCGACGCCTTATTGACGTTGTGTCGTGTTGCTGTAGTCTCGTGCGCGGTAGCTCAAACACGCGGCTGCCGTGATTTGTTCACGCGCTGTTGTCTTCATTCAAAGTAAAAATGCCCGAAAAACTATGAACTCACGAGCTACTGTTGGTGTCTTTTGGAGACATTTACTGTATCCTTCCTTTATAAGGTTATTCTGGCATTTGATAAACTGATAGAAGTAGTTACCTGCAGCCTTTGGAACTGGTTCATAAGTAAGAGGTTCAACAGTTAAGTCAAACTTGTATTGTGTGTCCACTGTAGTGTTTGAAACGTCCTCAAAGAAGTGGTGAACTGGCTATGACTTTTTTACTTTTAACATGGCACTAAAACATGTGGAATCAATCTTATATTTTGCTAAGAAACATAGATTTACTGCATACAGACAGTCACCTCATCTCCCTGTTCTTTCTTTTGGAATTTCCATCCTTCCAACGGGGAGCCTTCATGGTGACAGGGTTAGGATTTTGGAATGACTGGAAAGATGTATGCTCCCCTTTGTCTCAGGAATCAGGAAATCAATATAAGACTGTATGCAGGCAAGCTAGACAGCTTTTTAAATTCAAGCCATGTAAAGATATAATAATTATCACTATTCACGATTATCACTATAATGGAAATTCCCCACCATAAATGTATCTTTGTTTTTTGTATGCGATAATGTTGTATATCATCCCATCCCTAGTTTTTGCTGTAATTTGGTTTAGCTATGCAATGTATTTATTGTGGAATGAGGTTACAGAATATTTAGCATTTAGTATTTAGCCATTTATCTTAACTTTTTAATTTTCCAGGAATTTTGAAAAGTAATCATGGATAGAGTTTAAGAGTGGGCACCTACAAAGGGCTGCTTGCCCTCCCCCACTCCAACCTGCACCCAGTTCCCCTGTCTAGGGATGTCACGCTCAGCTGTCCCGCCCTTCAGTGTTGGGGCCACAGCCCCAGAGGCTCTGTCCCTTCTCCACCAGCGCCTGTTGTTGGCAGAGGAAGAGGCTGAAGCTCTTATTCAAGACATGGGTGTACTGGGGGTGTCAAGGGACCAAATCTTGGGATCTGCTGAGAGAATGGGCGCCACTCAACGGCCTGTAAGTCCTCTGAAGATGCGTCGGGTCTTTGGGGACGAGGGCATGCTTTGTGACTCTCTAGTGAGCAGGGTGTGTCGCATGGAAAGTCTGCTACAGACCCTCAAACTCACCATCTTCCGTCTGGAGACTGAGAGAGAACTGGATACCTCTCACACAGGTAATGGCTCACATGTAATCCAATCAGCTAACTGAGATAAGGGGAATACATTAGTGATCTCAATAAGTCTATTGGTATGTTACAGTGGCAGCTACAGTCAGGGTGCAGCCATTCAGTGAAATCCCAACAAGAGCAGAGATTGGCGCTACTAAGAGATATCACTATTAATGATCACTAGAATTATGGATATTAACTAGAAAAACAAAAGCTGTGTGGATAATGAGTAGTGGGGCAGAAAAAACAGGCAGAGCCGGACGTTGTTACGTTTTTTGCTCTTTTGCTCTGTTCTGTATTTGTTGGTGCAGCTCATCTGAAGCAGCAGCTGGCAGCGCTGCAGCGACAGAGTGAGGAGGAGCATCACACCACCAGGAGGGAGGCGATGAAGCTCAGGGACCAACTTCAGCAGGCTTACCAGGAGAGAGACGAAGCTCGCACAGAGGTGCAGAGGCTGGGGGACACAGTGGAGGCAGCTACTGCTGTCAAGGTAACTATACTATTATTCACCATTTTCTTGTAGAGATAACAAATATACACAAACACTGCTAGATTGGATCAGTTTTATGAGAATCACCTTTGTTTTCACTTCAAATTAAATAAGTTAGTTTACCAAAGTAAACCTATGTCCCTTTGCTTTTATGATAATACTGTTGAGTAAAAGGTTCTGAGGAATGATAGTCAACTATAAATGATTCAATGGATATTTCAGAAACTGCTGAGTTCTCTGGTGTTCAGAAATCTCTTTCTGGCCTCTATTGTGTTTTGTAGCAACACTCCAAACATTAAATGCTAAAAATGTACTTGCACCCACCTGCCAAATAGCTTAGCTTACCTTAAAGACCAGAAACAGCAATCTTATTTAGCCAGGAGCAGTGACTTCCTGATTTGCCAAGAAGCTAAACAACTTTTACACGTTGTTATTTCTATGGATTAAACAGAGCAGATTGATTACCTCTGAACTGAGTGGGGCTAGCTCATCTATCGCTTGGCAAGAGAGTACATTTTACAGAATTATTCTGTTTTCTGATTCTGAAAATACAATTTGTAGTTGATCCTCTCTGTTGTTGAACTTTGCTTTGTTTTTCTTACTTTACTTACTTTATCAACAGTTCTTGTCTGTTTTCTTGCCATTTTTTAGGGATGCACAAATTTATCAGCTGAACTTCAGCATCGGACAATTTTCGGCTTGTTGACTGACCAGCCTGTTGGCAAATAAGATGGCATTTACCGATGTCAGTGGACAATGTTTATGTGTTGTATTGCATCAGTTTTGTGCTGGCTAAATATTATGTTGGTTATTTCCAACTCGGATACTGGAGAAATAATCACGTTGGTTTTCCAGCAATGGCACAAATACTGACGTGGAGCACGCAAATACCTACAGTACCTGCTCCATGTCAGCAGCACAGACAGTGAGCGGCTGCCGGCTCTGCGTCTCACATCTTGGATGAGAAGAGAAATAGACTCAGGTGCAACAAGACAGAGACATATTGGCCAAATTGTCATTTTAAACATCAATATTGGCAACAAAATCAAAATTTCTCTTCAGTTTTTGTTACTGTAAGATTAGATTTTTTGCACTTTGCTTATTGCACCAGGACCTAATTACTGTAAACTACAGTGATCAGTGTCTTCTTGGCATAGAAAACAGGTCCAAGGGGACAACAAATCTGTTTGACGTGCTGTAGGTGCATAGTGAGCACTGTAGTGGTCATTGTGTCATGGGTTGTAACCGTGTCTTTTGCTCCAGATGGATGTGGCTCTCGCTGCTGAGGAACTGAAGATTGTCAAATTAGAGATGAGTCAGAGACTGAAGGAGGTGAGTGGCTTATTTTAGCCCTTTTATCCCCAACCATCAGACATTTGTTTTATAAGCCCTGACCAGCTGAAAATGAACCATCTTAACAAAACTCTCCTCTGATTTCAGATGAAAGAGCAGATGAGGCAGGAGTCCGCCCGCTCAGCCGAAGCCACGAGATCTCACAGTGAGCTTCACCATCGGGTTGAGGAGATGGAGAGAGTGGTGGAGATGGAGAGGAGACAGGTACATTGTAAGAGAGCTCACTGAGTAATGAGCATGTGTAAACAGCAGCTGAAATGTTGTCTGCCTCCGGCCCCCACAGGCTCTGCTGCTGCAGTCGGATTGCCATGCCTTGCATGTGGAAGTCCAGACCGGCCAGCGGCAACTGGAGGAAGAGAAAGACAGAGGCAGACAGCTGGACGAGCACTGTCAGCGGCTCAAAGACCAGGCAGGTTAGGAGCATCAGGGGACACAAAAGCAGTGAGCTCTGGCTGTGCTGCAACCATCGCATTAAACTCCCATAGAAATAGCCAGTCTTCTCACCAATGGTCCTGTTTGCTCATGTAGGTCATATAGAAGCATCAGTATTACACTGAGACAAATTCAGAACCAGCTAACTACTCCTTGTTGTACGTTTAAGAGAAAGCTTACATTTATTTATGGGTAAAGATGTAACAACACAAATTTTTAACGAGTGTTTTAACAAAATGAAACTGAAATGATTACGATATACCTTTACATTCATATTTATTTGTTTTTTTATTAAGTTTATTCTCACGTACACAATCATTCACAGGACAACATATAGTAAAAATCTTAGGTGCCTATAGATCCAGACCGAGAAGGGTTATCTAACAGGATTTTCACTGTGATTTGGTTTTATATAAGGTTAGTCAGGTACTCCACAAGTCATATTTGTGTTATTGATATTTCCCAGTGCTTCACATGTAATATAATGTTTGGATCTTGAACTGCATTCTTCCATTTGATTTTGACAGAAATGAAGGACTCCCTCGTGTCTGAGTTGAAAACTGAACTGAAAGTAAGTTGAGAGAGACAGATCAGTGAATGAAACTCTCCTCAGAAAATCCTCGCCTGTAAAATGTATGATCTGTAACACATGTTATGACACTATTTTTGTTGGTGAATACTGTATGTGTTGTGTTCAGAGTGTTTGTCAGGCCCTTCAGAGGCAGCAGACAGAAAACAGTAAACTGCTGAAGGAGGGCACAGAGTTGAGAGCTGCTGCTGACAGAGTCCAGGTCAGAAGCCTAAAAGGAATATTTCTTTATTCATCAGGTATTTTAAACCATGCAACCACTGCAGACTGTGGGCTCTTTGTGTTTCACCACACTCAAATAAGGAAAAGACAAATAACTTGAAAGTTATAGTAGGTTTTCCGAGCTTTGAAATATGACAGAACTTGAATTACAGTAATCCGGATAACAAGTTTGATCAGATTGATGAAGTTACCATTAAAAATTAAACAATGGACCCCAAAAAAACGCTGAAAGTTTATTAATTCAAATTTTAAGTTGAAATTATAGCAACTGTGTTCTGTCCTGTTTTGTGCAATGTAACAGTGATACTTTCTACTAATGGTGATCATGTCTAATAAATAAATATCAATATTAAATGTTTATATATATATATATATATATATATATATATACATATATATATTTTAAACAGACCCTGAATAAGCAGCTGCAGAGTCAGTGTACCCATCTCAGTTCTGCTCTGCGTTCACTTACAGAGGAGAATGAAAAACATCAGGCCAGTTTAAAGATATCACACACAAACACACACACACGCACACGCACACGATATGTAACACAACAGGACTCCTTTTTTCTCACTGCGTCTTTTTTAGGCCGAGAGGAGTCGTGTGGTCAAGCAACTGCAAGAGCGAGACCTGCAGCTGGGCACAGCCAGATGCAATATTCAGACTGAGCTGCAGGTGGCACTAACACATAAAGTTAGTCTGCAGCTGGAGCTGTGAGTCTCTTATGCCTAACACTCAAACTTCCCATCATTTTTAACTAATGATCTTTTAACTTTGCAGCCAATTATGCCATCAGGAGACTATTATCAGCTGTCATTAGGCACTGCATTTGTCTCCCACTTTTTTCTCTTTTCTCCCCAAGTTCACTGTCTCATAAGAGTGTGAGTATTGGTTGGAGGGGCATTCTAACATTTGAGAACAGTAGGGTTAGACAGATATATTGGTTTGCAAAGTCTCAGACTGATATTTGATATTTGTCTTTTATTAAAAACCACAGTCTGTCTCTGTGATCCATCAGTGATATGAATCATTTTTGTTAAATTTCTGACTCTTCCTTGGTGTCAGTATTTAATGAAACCTGTCTCACTGTGAACCTAACAACCTAAAATAACAGCATAAGTCTGGCTTTCAGTGCAGAGATTCAGGATGCTAGAGATGTATTTTGGACGTAAAATAGAAAAAAATAGAGAAACGTATTTTAAGTTTTGGAAGTACCTTTTAGATATAAAAAAACTGTCTCTCCTCAGAGAGAGGCTCAAAGGCGAACATGCAAAGCTCCTGCAGAGCTCCTCCATTGCACAGGAGACAGCGGCCACTCAGAGGGAACTGCTGGAGCGAACCACTGAGAGGCTACGGGGGGAGCTGAGCATGGCCAAAAAAGAGGAAGAGGCAGTGAGGAAAGACCTGGAGGATTCAAAAAATGAGGTATATTCAAAAAAAGCAATACTATTTTTGCATGAACGGGTAGTGCTATACCAGGGAGTAAAACAATCCCTCCTGTCCCTTCTCTCTTCGGCCACAAGTTATGTCTTGTTGTCACTAAGCTGGAAGGTGAGAGGAGCAGCCTGGAGACCCAACTTAGTGAGGCCAAGGTAGGATTAGCTAGAAAACCACCCCACCTCATATAATACCTTATATACCTTATACATTCACCTATTGGACATTGAACTAACTTCTGGCCATGTTGGCGGCCTGTGAACTTGTGATTGGCAGCGGGAGGTGGGATCTCTGTGCTCAGCCTTGCAGAGCCAGCAGGATGAGAACAGGAGGCTCATGGGAAAGGTGTCTGCTTTAGAACAGCAACAGGTGAGAGACTGGTCACCATATTGTCATTACAGATCTACTTATACACATTAATAGTTATGAATGGACTGTTAATTGTGCCAAAGTCTTGCTCAGCAGGAATGCCTGAGATGGGCACAGTTGTTCAGATTGTGTGTGTGTCTTTATGGTTGTAACAGGTGGACCAGATGCTGAAGGACCTAACTGACAAGAACAAGCCGGCCTGTGAGAAAGGGAAACTTAAGGTATAAGACACACACAAACACTGATTAGAAATCAATTTTGGCTTCTTATTTCTTAAATGAATCACTCCAGTGCACAGCTGAATAGGTTTTAACCAACATTAACAAGCTCATAAGGTTAATAGGGTGGTCATGTTAGCAAACGTATTTATACATCCAGCTGCTACAGAGCAACATAAGCATTCATTTGGAATTGTGCTTGTCTCCAACAGATGAATGTAAGTCCAATGTTCACTCTCCTTTCAACTCCTGATGGAAATATCTGGCTCTTTAGCTGCTAGATTCACCAGAGCTTTCTCGCCTGCTGTGTCTGGAAACTCGAAGATAAGTTGATAAGTAGTAGTAAATAGTGGTGAGACTGAACCCAAACAGTATAGTCCTGGGCCATAACACCAAAGCAAAGATGCGAAAATGTCCCTTAGAGCTGAAAGGAACTCCAGGATGCTACACCCTCTCTCACACTCACAGTAATTTAATCCATAAAACATATGATGCTTATTATATTCCACTGTTAAGATCTTTAAGTTTCAAGTCTTCAGTTACTGTGGCACAATATGAAAAAATAATAGTCAAAACACTTGTCTTATTAAGCAACTTTCAAATATAGTGTGATGATTTATCATGATTGTAAGCAAAGATATTGTGCTGAAATCTACCTTAACACCTTGCTTTTGTAATTTTCT
Organism: Morone saxatilis; assembly: GCF_004916995.1. Lineage (NCBI taxonomy): Eukaryota > Metazoa > Chordata > Actinopteri > Moronidae > Morone > Morone saxatilis. Next base: position 6,188,298 of record NW_023340257.1, on the reverse strand, counting down.
ATGAATGGTACAAATACAATGGTAGCTCCTCGAAGAACTTCTGGCTTTAAAATGTATTTAAGAAGCATGTTGCTTAGGTATGAACTTATTCCTGAACCTTATTCCTGGTAGAGTGGGAAAGCTTCTAATGTTTACTATTATCTATTAATCTAACAATGAATCACGTATTACTGGGACAGCGACAGATTATACTGTAGCTTTCAGAGACTTCTCCTCCTGATAAACAAGAAACCTTGGTTTAACCTGAGTACTATCTCCGATCGAGTGTACTTACAAATCAACAAACTTGTCCTCACAGTGAGCAGTAACATCACCTGTCTTGTGCTGTAGATCAGTGAGCTGGAGGCTGTCTGTGGTCCTGCAGGGGGTGTTGTCAGTCAAACCCTTGAAGACATCCTAGCCTCCCGTACCAGAATCCAGCTCAACGGTCAGACCCTGTGGCGAGAGCAGGAGCAGAAAGACAGGTCAGGAGCTGAATGGGGTTTACAAACACTGCGTGATTGGATGTAGAAGCAGTATGAAGTGTGTGTGCCTGTTTATCCTGTGACATTGTTATGAATACATTCAACACCGTGTCTAGCCTTTAAATCAATCTAATAATTATCTGTGCATTTATCATGTAAGGTAAGATTTCTTCATGAGACTGTAAGTATTGTTTGAAAGCCAACTTACTGTAGTGCACTAATAATATTAGTATACAGTGAATAAGGGCCTTAACAGACACAGTCTAGAGCTTACAGTACAATATCTGTCATGATTGTTTAAAATCATACATGCATGTCCAGACTGTGTGTATTTGGATGATATTAAGCTGTATAACTGGTGATGTTATAGTGTTGCTTTCCTGTGTGCCAGGCTGCAGGCTCAGAGAGAAATCCGGAAACACCAAGCAGAGGTGGAAAAACTCCAGGAACTCCTGACATCTACTCACTCCAAGAGCAACAGAGCTGTAAGGACACACTGCTTCTATAACAGATGCACTCTAACACACACTTTATAGAAGCTGTATAATGTACTTAAAAACACTACACCAGAATTCTTGTTGAAATGTATATTTGTACATGTTTGATATTTGTAGATGAAGTTGCTCATATTTTCTCACTAATTCATGTCAAGAAATGCCTATATTCACTGATTCCTCTGAAGTATTTGCTTGAGAAGGCAACTATAATAAAGAAGATACATTTCTCTAAGTCATGCAGCACTAGGGCAGAAATGACTTAATTGCTTGAGCCAAAAAACAACTTTCAAGACTGCAAATTAAAAATTAGCAAGTGTGAAAAGAATGGAAGTAACTATGGTCAAAATATTTTAAAACATTATTGGTAGAGACTGTCATTTGGTCATGTCCCTGCTGTTCTAAGAAGGTATACTAAGCTGATGTAGTATGGCTGCATTTCTTTTCTTCACTCAGTACCTAAACGTTCTGTGGACTATCAGCCTATTAGTTGTAAATGCATACTGCAATGGCAACTGATAACTGATATTAGGATGAAAAGATTTTATCTTATGCATGCATTATATACCAAAAATATAAGAATTATAGAAATCAAACTCTTTTAACTCTACTTAAGGAAGTTCTGTTTACATTTTTCCATCTCACTTCCGTCTCTTAACAGCAGTCGGGACAAGTAAGCGACACAGTTTGTGCAGCTGTGTAATTATATCAGTGGCAACTATTTTAGGGCCTTTTGATGTTGTGATTACAGATAAAATATAAAGGGACGAGTGAAAAACTCACAGAACACAGCAATGAAAATGATGAACAAATTCCAAGACTTGATTAATGACTCTTTTCTGGTCGGGTATAGTGATTTACTATACATGACAGAACCAGGTTAGCTTTTTCCCTTTCTTTTTGCTAAGCTAAGCTAACCAGTTGTTGGCTGTGGCAGGAAAGCGATTAAGCCTATTTGCCAAAATGTTGAACTGTTCTCTCAGGCAGGTCCTCCATTGTGACTTAATGTTGTAGGTCACTCAAATCTAGTTTTAAGACCTTTTATTTCAGTTGATATTGTGCTTACATGGCTTATATTCCTAAATACATTTGTGATAAATTAAATTACAACAAACTGTGAGGCGTGTAGTATTATAGCCTAGAAGTACTGGGCTCGAGGCAAAATATAATGAAGGTGCCATGTATATTCTGCTGCGTGCCTTATGGGAACTCGAAGTGGACAGGATACATACACAGTGCACAAAGAGGGGGAGTAGCAAGTGGTTAACCTGGGCTCACAACTCATTTTTTGCCATTGGTCCCCCCTAGTGGGTTAATCTGTTTGCATTAACATTCTGGTATAATTACAATATTGTATTTATTACCTTGTGTGTTCCAGCTGGAGTCCTTACAGAAGGCCCTGGATATAGCCAAAGCTGACAACAAGAGGCTCGCCCAGAGTGTGGAGCAGGCTGTGTTGACCAACAGCAGTTTACACAGCAAACTGGAGCAGGCCAGAGACCAGTACCAGGCCACCATCACACTAAGGTACGCTGTCAGAAAAGTGCTCGATGAGAGTGTGTGAACAAGACATCCTATATGCCATGTTATAATGACATAGTCACCATGCACTGCAGAGACGAAGAGCTACGCGTGGCTTGGACAAAGATTGGTCGTTTGTCTGAAGAGCTGGGTGCCATAAAGCAACGAATGAGGGGAGAATATGACTCTTCAATGAGGAGGCTGCATCGAGAAATCACAGAGGTGCCAAATGGCAGAATTTTTTATTCTGTTATATTGATTTTTTTTTTTTTTTGAGAAAATTCTGTGCAGATACAAGATATTCCAGCATGAATCATAACATCTTGTGAAGTCCCTGATTACAGTATCCCAGCCTCAGACTGGTGTTGAAAGACCTCCAAATACAGAGTCAAAGTTTGAAGAAGCCAAAAACAATTCTAAGCTGCTGAGAGATTTACTGAAGTGTGTAAATGTGTAAATATGTAAATATGTATGGACATGCATAATCCTTATTGAAAATCCTTACCTCTGACTGTGCTGTTTTCTTTTGATGCTGTGTTCAAAACAGTAGAGGCTGCCAGGCTTCTCATCCCATACTTTCTTAAAATTCCTCAGCTACTGATTCATCAATGTAAAATAAATAATAAATCATACTAGCACTCTTCTTGCATGTTGTGTCTCGGGTTTGTCCTTCTTACTTTGCTTTTTGTGAATTTCCTGTTACCCTGCCTAGCTAAAAATGACAGTTAAGGACTCGTCAACCGGGTCAGGTGACCTGTCCAAAGCCAACCAAGAGCTCCGCCAGCGGGTGTCTGAGCTGGAGCAGCAGGTGTCCAAACAGCAGGCTCGTATCAGAGAGGAGAGGAGGCAGCGACAGAAGAGCAGAGATTCACAGGACAACTCTCAGAAAGTCGAGGTAATGTTCCCCTGCACACCGTAATAATAAAGATGCTTCCTCCATGAACTACTGTTAAATTATCAAACACAACTGACTCACCTAAAATGATTTAATGTGGTTCTGTGAAGACTTTCAGTGTCCTGTAATGGTCAAAATGTAGTTTCAGTCATCTCCAACCTGGCATGATTACAATTCTGGAGGATAGACTTTTATTATTTTATTATTTATTATTTTTAAATTATTTTTTAATTATCTAACAGCTCAGGTTTGAAGCCTTTAAATATTGGCACAAAATTACATCTTTTGATAGCGTTGATTTAGAATATTCATTATAAAATTGAGGCTTGTATTGTCCTTAAAAATCCTTTCTTGTTAAGTCCTAGTACAGAGAGAGGAGATAAGGTTGGGACCATGTGTGAGGCAAGGCCAGAACAGGTACAAGCAACTAACAATGGAAGAATCTCAAACTTGAGTCAGTCTCTGGCCAGTAATCTTGTATCTTTTGGCTTAAAGGTGTATGTTTGTGTCACTGTGAGCCTGTGTAGATAATTTGATATGAGTCTACTGTGTCCACAGCGCATCAAGAATATTGAGGAGCAAGAGGACAGTAAGCTCCAGCAGGACGGGATGGACTCCCAGCAGGTATGTGCCAGGCATTTTTTTCTCGTTTTTCCATAATGTTTTACTAATACTGTTCAGTTATCACAGGTCTGTCTGTTGTCTTGTATTGGCTTTCTCTTGGTTCAAGGCGAAGCTTGAACTTTTTAAAATAAATGATAGTTCCTCGAAGCCACTGAAACCTTGCGGCTCAGCAGTAAAGCATATTTAGCTATTTGTAAATCTCTGATATTTAGACCTCCTGATTTTATGTGTAGAAATAAGCCTTTAAGTTTGTCTTTATCTTTTTTTAATATTCCCCAGTGACATTTCGATAACCACTGATCTCTGAAGCAATTCTAGTGGAGAATATTTTCAGTTGCATAATATAGATTGATGTTCTCAATCGACTCAAGATTGTTTACTCACGATCAAAATGAATAATGTAATCTATTGACTTGTCCACCAGTGGTTTTAGAAAGTTCTCATGGTCTCACATACATTTTAAGACAATAAATTGAAAATCTCATTGTCAGCAAGCTATTAACTAAACTTTTTTTTCACATTCTGAAAAGCAGACTTTTTTTTTTGTGGTCGACAAACAGGGTCAGCGTAGTTCTTTACAAATGGATAGAATAGACCTTTTTCACAGCCATCATGAAATAGTAGTGTAAACACAGGTGTTACCAGTGATACTAATTAATGCCACCTTTCTACATGCTGGCTCACTGGAAAGGCTGTGCTACACTAAATCGAACTGAACCTTGAAGGACCAGTGTGTAGGATTTAGTGGCATCCAGCTGTTAGGTTGCAGATTGTAATTTACAGAACACAGCTTGTGTCTGTATTTGACAACCTGGGAACTTACTTTGTGTTTAGTGCTAATTAGCAAACGCTAATACGATAAACTAAGATGGTAAATATTAACATCTGCATGTTAGTATTGTCATCGTGAGAATAGAATGAATGAAAGCATTAAGCACAAATCACCACTGTGTGTAAGTACAGCCTCACACACTGCTGGCAGTGCTTGTTAATGGATTTCTGGGTGTCTGATGAAAGTGAAATCCGTTTCCATCCGTCGTTGCATTAAGCAGTCCCGTCCCTCCTCCCCATGTCACCACACTGAAATTCTGCTTCCTGCCCTTCAGGACCGCCCCTTTGTGGAGTTCTTTCTCTTGATTGGATAAAGTGGGAACATGATTCCACAAAATGTATTCTCTGTTTACTGCAGAAAGGAGGGCCTGGCACACCCATGTTACTGATAAAGCACTCTATATCAGTGATGGCTGCTGGAATGTACAACTATATTACACCTTTTTATAGCACCTTTAATTTTATTTAGGGGACATTTAAAGAGAGAACAAATAGTGCAAAATGCTACTTACCATGAGACTACTCCCATGGGTCCAAATGATATATTAACTTTCTTTTAATTGCAACACATTTAAAAGCACACACGTTGCCTGAAATAGTGTGCAGACACTTAAAACCTGAGCTCAGATTTTAACTCACAGTAAGTGCAGCCCGTCTTGCAAACTGATCCCTGTTCACAGTGCAGCAGTAAAGGAAAACCTTCAGGGAGAAACCTTCGAAAAAACACTGTTTCAAACTGGCAGATTGATTGCGACTGGTTAAACTGGTAACAGCTTGTTGATGTTTCGTAATGTAAATGTGTGTGTGTGTGTGTGTTTGATTCCTGCTTGGTTTTGCAGGTTTTATGCAAACGGGAGGCGGAGTGGGAGAGGTGGACTTCGACCATCCAACGCTGGGAGGCCAAGAGAGAGCTGGCTCACATCGCTGGAGGATCCAAACAATCACACTGATAAAAACCAGCACATGGAGAAAAATAACTCTCTCACACACCTGAACACAGACTAAAGCGACATGACACAGTGAACCTTTGTATTTATTCAAACATTAAACGGTGACCAACAGAGACGAAGAGATAGCAGCCACGTGTGGAATAGCAGATGTAGAGTCAGGCGTGTGTGTGATCCTCCACATATATCGATCAGAATTGTGAATGATGGTCAGGAGGGAAACATGCACTCTCATCAAAACAAACTGTACAACCATAACATCTGATAAACTCCACTTTACAAAGATTCTTATTCTTGTACCAAGAGAATATTTATACAAAAGTAATTTTTTAAAATAACACTGCATACAAATGTATGATTCTCCATCTACCATAGTTTATGTACTTTCTTCTGTACAGTGTCAGCTTCTGGTATTTGGTGAGTTAACTGTGAAAGTACTGTATAATGTGACCTGGCACTCTCCCTCTTTCTTGGGTTGTGTAAGATCATTCATCAGGAAACACAGAGACGTGAGTAATCCGATAGTTTCCTCCATTTTCAACAGAAAAGAGCTCTCAGATCAGCTCATCCAAAAACAGTCTTCTCTTTGTTTATTCAATGTTTGATAAATGTACCAGCTCCTTTGTGATTGTACTGTAGGATGAAGAGTTGAGTATAGATCGAGACACAAAGATCCTCCATTTGGCGCTTCACTTTGCTACAAATCCTGAGAAAAACATCCATCACGAGTCCGCCTTCTTTTTTACTAAAAAAGTTGACAAATCTTATAAACCGTACAAACACTCACAGTAACAAGAGGACCAATGCAGGCAAACGATACGACGGTCATGGTGGTTGAACAGTATCCTTTACTGTCTGCAGCCACAAGAGCGCAGCATTGCGACACAAGTCGGACTCCAATACCGAACTGAAAGAACAACATTTTGGCAGGCACAAGGATGCTACTGATCTCAGTTCGTTTTTAATTGGTCCTTGTCCGGGTTACATCGGGGACTTAAATCACTGTTGAAGTTTGATGCTACAAAGAAGAGAGACAATTGAGCAAACATGTTGCTTAATTAAAAACCAAGTAGCTTATGAATCCTACGCATAATGTACGTGATATATCTGCTAAAATAGAAAAATAGATGATTTGAAAATAACTTTAAACATAGAAAAATATATATGATCAAATGATATATATGTACATGATCAATGGTCATATGACCCATGCTTTAGATCGGTTAGAACACACATTGAAAATGTCTACTGATAATGTTGAAAAGATCCTTCATAGGCAAGAATAGGCTTTATCATCCTGTTGGTTCTGATAAATGTGTGATGTAGGATAGGTTGTGTCTGTTTGTGTATGTGTATGTGTTTGTGTGTGGGTGGGTCGGGGCTGTCAAGATGAAGTTCATCCCAAGGTCACCAGGAGGGCGGAGAGGTCACCATACGGAGCATTTGTCTACAGGGTTCATTGGGGAACCCTTTGGACAGTGGAAAACTCGGGCAAACTCATCAAACTGGGACACACTGCCAATCACTCTGCAGGGGGAGGAAACACAGGGACGTCAAACAGTAATGCAGAGATCATGAAACAGTTACAAAACTGTAACTTTGGTGGGGGGGATATCTTGGAGTAGAAGCTTATTGTAAGGTTGAAATCTTTCTTTAAATGTAAAGACAATACACACAACTGTAACACGATGATGACTTTCTGTGAGTGTTCTTTATGTGGGTGTGTATACTGTACCTGTAGTGCTCTGGCGCATGTTTGTCAGTCAGCAGCTGCAAGTAGATGGACTGAGATCTTCTCTTCATGCACCAGTTCTGAAAGGTCAACATGAACACAGCAGTAACCCAATCTGGATACAGTTCAGCCAAAGCAGGACAGCGCTAAGTGACAGTCTAAAAAGTAATACTTCTAATCCACAACGTGGCAGAAGGAAATATTGTACTTGCACCACATTTGTTGTAAAAGTTATTACAGGGTGTCCGCAGGGTCTTAAAAAGTCTGAAATCCAATCATCTTTAGTTGTCAGTAAAGTTTAGACTTTAAAATGTCTTAAATATGAATTTGAAAGGTCTTAAGAATTGATTGGATTAATCAAGTTAACGTTTCTTGTATAAAGCAACATATTTAAGTCTCACTTTTAAATGTGTTTTTGGGATAAGTTAGTGTTTATCATGCTGTGATAACACCAAAAAAAACCTACATGGAACCAATACCAATATTCCTTTATATCTTTACATCCTAGTCTTGAAAGGGCCTTAAAAGTCCAACAGAAACCTTGTTGTTCCACCAAAAAGTGTTTCCCGCTCTAAAAAAAAAGATTCACTGTCAAAAGTCCAAAAAATACACAATATAAACTTGTGAAGCAGAAGTTAGTTTTTTTCCTCTTTTCTACCTAAATAATCATTCAAATCATCATCTATAATAGTAAACGGAATATCGTACTATTTTCTCACTATTTTCTGTTTTCTTGATAAAAATAATATTGAGAATATAATCGTTAGTTGCAGCCCAGCATTTGTCAGTAGTTAGATATTTAAGAAGTTAGATATTTAAGAGGTCATTATGTTTAAAAAGCATGTCTGCTGGCCTGCTGTGCAGATTTGCAGACTGAACCACATTAATTCTCTGTGAATAAAAGGGTTATTGAATTGCCTCACAGCTGAAAATGATGCTTTTCTTTCACCCTGGACATACACATGTGACATTTCAAACAACAGCACGCACATATACATGATTTTCACATCACTTCCCTGTGGAAAGAGTTTTTAAAATGTGCTGAAAGTATGCCAGTTGCATTAAAAAGTGGGTGTAGATTTTGCTACTGTTACATTAAGCCATGAATTTCAATGAAAGCACTGAATTTCAATGATAGTCGTAATAGTTACAAGGAGCAGGGGTGGTCTAGTGCTTAGAGCCACTGTGCTGTCATCAACGCTGCTTTTTTGGATCCCTCCAATGGTTAATGCATCCATCAGCTAATGTTGAGATGATATAGAACCCCTACCTGCTCTGTGATGGGTCGCTTCAGCCGAGAGTGGCAGCTAAAATGATTTAACATGTAAATGTAATGAAAGGCTGTAGAGTAACACTTTGGCAGGCTTCTGTACCTGTGCAAAGGCGATGAAGAGAAGCTGTTCGTGTGTGTATCTAAGGCCAGGCAGGGGCCTCTCAGGACCATGTTCCCTCACCCACTTCTGATACGCCTGGACAGCAAGAGAGAGAGGTGTGAAGGGAGTGAATAATGAAAGACAGGAGACAGAAATTAAATTATGATCCCTCACCTCATGTCCAAAGTAACGTACTAATTTAAACTAACATCTGAAACCAATCGTGAAATTTACAATCTCCCCTTGCCTGAAATGCCTGACACATGATGAAACGTATTTGTTATGTTTACTTCGGCTAATCTAACTGATTGACATGGCTAACAGTCATTGTGGCACTTTTGTTACATTATGTTATTATCATTTACTCAAAATCCTTCCCTCATTTCCTCACTTACTTTTGTTTCTGCATGCAAAAAGCACCCCTCGCTTTTAAATAGAACACTGACACACTCAATAAGGAATTGAAAGATGCAGCATGCCAGACACTCTGCTGTCCAGGCAAACACAAACACACACACCAACACAATGATACAAACGGAGAAAGGGAATTCAAGTAAAAATGTTTATCTTTTATCTTGATTCTGGCACACCTCTGCTCTCTACTTTCATGCAAATAAAACAAAGTGGTTTATGAAGAATAAAGAGTGAGTTGACAGAGGGGCTATAAATTGATAGAGTGAACATTAATATTTAGGTTTTGTGAAGCCACATAGCCACAGTATTTGAACGATTTTTGCCTTTATTGGACAGAGGCAGACAGGAAACGGGAGAGAGAAGGTCATGACATGGAACAAAGGTCACTGGCTGAAATCGAACTGGCAACCACGTGGCCATGCAGCATGCACTGTAACCATTACCTACTACCAAGGTGCTCCACAGTCAGACAGAGTGTTTGAACAATGATGGTGCTGAATATTACTTACATAGTATGACAACTTGAGCCCTCCCATGTCTGCTATGTTCTCCCCCAGTGTCAGACGGCCGTTCACCTAGACATACAGGATGGAAACTTATGAAATACTGAACTGTCTTAATATCTCTGCTTCTATACTTGTGTGCTGGTATGTACATGCACTTCAATAATGTACTTGGATCTGGCGTGTGACTCAAAGGCCAATATCAAACACCAGTATTTTTTCAGTGAAGTCTCTTCTCGCTGACTCAATCTCGCCAATTCAATCATTTCAGTTCTACATTCAAAAAAATATTCTTCTTCACTTTCTTGCCAAAGCTTAGATGATAAGATTAATACCACTCGCATGTCTGTACTCTAAATATGAAGCTGGAGCCAGGACAGCTTAGTTACCTCAGCTCAGAATAAAAAATGGAAACAGCTTGCCTGCTCTGCCCAAAGGTGAAAAATCTACTTACCGGCACCTCTAAGGATGACTAATTAACATGTTATATAAGTTAGTTTAGTCTGTACAAAATCCAACATTGTTGCCAGGCAACCAGTGGTGACGCCACACAGAGTGCTGCTAGTCCTAGTCCTGCTGTTTAACTTCTCATTTACCATACAGATATGAGAGTGGTATCGATGTTTTAGTTCCTGGTAGTGGTCAAATTAGGTCCAAAAACCATGGATCCTACATTTCCCATAATACAACTCTCTCTTTTACTGCCCTAAATGTTTCAAACTCCAATCCCACAGTTTTAATCAGGTTTTCTGTTATGAATTTCTATCCGAGATAACCCTGATGATATCACTGGGAATCAGGGTTATTTTATTAGACTTGAGCTCCTCTAGGGCCACAGAAGGCATAATACTGTTTTTACAGGTTGAGTAGTTCTCCTAAGTAAACTGACCTTTAAAGGACCAGTGTGTGGGATTTAGTGGTATCTAGCAGTGTAATTGCTGATTATAACGCTCTGTTACAAATGTGTAGGAGAAACTATGGTGGCCGCAAAACTCTCGAAAAACGCCCTCTATCTAGAGCCAGTGATTGGATAGATCCACCTAAATGTTTTAATCTGAAGAAAATATTGTAAAAGACAGATAACCAGAATATTATTGAACTTATCAGCAGCTTGATGTATTACTAATACATACAAATAATATTAGAGGACACTGACTTACTGACATGGTTTTCAATAGAATCCTAATATCGGTCCAAAATATTAGTGAACCCTTATTTCAATGTAATGTGATCATATAAATTTTGTGACTGTGTGTGTGTGTGTGCAGACCCACCCTCTGGTTATAAACAGTGAAGTTATCATAGAGCTTGACGATACATTCAGCCTTCGTCTGAAACTTTCTGTAGGACTCCTCTGTCCACCACTGCTTGAGGTTGCCGTGGCGGTCGTACTGGCCCCCTAGGGACATGAACCATTGCATCACTAAGATGAGGGGCAAAAGGGCAGGGGGAGGGCAGTGTTAGCATGGAGACGACACAACCTGCAACTTTCCGTCACAGTCCAAAGAGCTGCCCAGCACGTCCTCTTTTACGCTTTTTGTAGCTGTGGAAGTCAAACCATTCGTTTGAAGGCAAAGCGTTGTTAAACCCAGGTCTGACCTTGGCTGATGTATCCAGTTCAAGAGCCAATTGAACTGCTTTTCCAGCCAGCTAAATTTGTAAAATAAAAAGGATGGTTGACTGTCTGCCAAAGAAGCAGGTAGTGCACAGTCCTTCCACTCACACTCAAAGTTATTCCAGCATTTGGTTAGGTGGCTGGCTGAAGTTTCACACCCTCTTTAAATTCCTTTGATGTATCTTAAAGGGCAGCACTTTAGACTGGAGATGAAAGTTAGAGATTGTGGCTCAAAATAGTCTCTGCTGTACAGTTGTGGGCATTCTATGAATGTTACAAAATTACACAAATCATCAGGGAACCCTCTCTGTCAAATAGAGTACTTAAGTGCAATTGCGGTTGTACTATTCAAAATGGTGAAACATATGGGTGTATAAGCATTGTTGCAATGGACTATGGGTGAGGAGGTTGCAATTCTTACCCCAGTCATCGTATCCGTGTGTTAGCTCGTGGCCAATGATAGCCCCTATTCCTCCGTAGTTCAGAGACCTGGCAGCAGAAAGGAGAGATATGGAATATTGCCTGGTTCTTGTTAAACAAATGAGATGTAACATGTTACCTGAGCTTTAAACATGCTGGATTTTGTTACTTCTGGACAGAGCCAGGTTAGCTGTTTTCCCCCACTTCCAGTCAAAACCAAATGTGAACCCATCATAGAGTGCCGTTTTGAGCTTCAAGGATTGTCTTTTTGACCATGTTGCAGTTGTGACGTACTGCGAGTTGAGCTGTGCTTAGGTTCAACTTGTCCATAGCAGGAAACAATGACGGCTTTTCTGGTCACACACTTTCTTGTATTACTGATAAACAGTCCACTAAAATATGATTCTGAAAAGACTTTAGGCGAGAAATAGTCAACGCAGTAACAGAATCTTGATTCATATTTGATCAGCACTGCCTAGTTTCACAGTTTTTCTGAGCCTCTGTTTTCAAGTAGAAAAATGTACACTAAAATAGTTCAGTCAGGACCACTTTGCAATTAAATATCCTTTATGCAGAAATTGGGGTGGAGGGCTCGGACCGAGGTGAGTGTGCTGTCTTGTTTTTCTGTGTTTTTGTTTGTATGTGGTTATAGTGTGGGATATTTCTTTGGTATGTGGGGCCTGATTAGATGTGTATTTTAGGTGAGAAATAGGCAACGCAGTAACAGAATCATGCTGTATGTAAACTCAGTAGGAAACCTTTTACTGAGCTATTAAATCAAGTGAGAAGTAGAATAATTTTGCCATTAGGTTGAATACAAACACAGTTCTGTAGCCAATAGAGCTGCCCCCTGCTGGCCATTAGAAACAATGCAGATTTAAGGCACTTGCATTGGCTTCACTTCTCACAGGAAGCACATTTCCCAAAATGTCACTAACAAAACTATCACTTAAAGGTTTTAAAGAGGTTGTCTACACCTTTAGGGGCATTCATTTATCATAAAAAATAGGGGCCTTTTTTAAATGAAGTAATATCCATTAAGAAAAAGATACTATATGATTTGTGGTTTCACTATTATAGTAAGTGTGTTTGCATGACAAAGTTCGGTCCTTATGCATATCCACTCACTTTACAACAAAGCCATATGCCTTTTTACTGATGTGAGGTGTCTCATTACAGTCTGCTCTGTGGAGTTCTTTTCCTCTGTTTTGTCCCATTGTCTTCATTGCTAATTCTGCTCAGCTGAGCCAGACAAAATACACGTTGCACTTGGGATTTAATTCTAGATCCACGTGGTTCAGATTGGTATTGAATAAAAAGAAGACTGATTAGGAAATACCAGATATCCGTTTCACATGTGAGGGAAGAAGTCAGCACGGGGGACCTTTCAGCTGCAGTGTGGACATAAAACTTAATTTCTTAAAGTTGTTGATACAAAATACAGCACCCTGTAACACGTCCCACTTGTCTAAGCACCCACTGGCCCAAAAACAGCGGGTGGCTCCACCTCTCCTTGACCCTGGGCCGGGCTGGGGCGCTGTCTTTGCAGCACATGCAGATATAGAGAGCGATGAGAGGGCAGACTTGGGGCTATTCACATGGCTACGTCTGAAAATGACTTTCTGACAGCTAGTCGATACGCTGCCTCACACTGGGCCCCGACTCCCCCGCTAAACTAACTGGCTGATTGAAGCTTCATTATACTCCACGTGATAGCGGCGAGGTGCTTGTGTGTGTGTGTGTGTGGGAGTGAGAGAGTGAGAGTTTATAGGAGGTTAGGGCTACTGCAGTAATAACTTCAAGAGGACAGGTACACGCACACACACACACTTCACTTTACTACATCATTAATTAATACTGATTAGCATGCATGGCAGCAGGTAGTGGAAGTAGAGGAGATCACCCCTAATGAAGACATAGAAGTGTTAGCTAATGTTGGGTACACAAACTGCTAATTGAGAAGTGTGTGTGGTGTGTGTGTGGTTTCTCAGGGGAGTTGATATGAAGGCAGGAGGTGCAGCTATTTGGACTGTACGTGTTGGCTTGGATTGGAATAATACTCAGTAGTGGCAGCAGCCACTGTTTGCTCCTCAGTGAATAGCTTTAGTGAACAAAAGATATGTTCAGTGGAAACCATCTTTTCCTCAGTGCTATAGTGCTTTGGTTTCTCCAAACACACCAAACGTTTTGGATCAATGTCCTACCCTCCAGTCATTTAGTTTTAAAGGATGTGTCGGATTTAGTGGCATTTAGTGGTTTCAATTTGAATAAAGCTCAGCCTTCCAAGTGTGTAGGAGAAACTACGGAGGCCGCAAAACGTGAAAGGCCGTATCTGTAGCCAGTGTTTG
>NW_023340257.1:6169290-6174090 GCF_004916995.1 Morone saxatilis | reverse complement strand
AAACATGGCTGTTCAACATGGCTGACTCCATAGAAGAGGACCCGCTTCCTGTCTAGATAAAAACAGCTCATTCTAAGGTAACAAAAACACAATGATTCTTATTTTCATTATACACAAATGAAAACATACCTATGAATATAATATTCAATTTCTGCATGAATGTTAGACACTGGACCCTTAATCAATGTCAGTATTGTATGAAAGTTAACTTGCAGAAAGGGGAAACTACATCTGACATTTTGAGTTAGCTGCTGATCATTTTAGTAGAAAAAGTAATTCAGATCTTCCATGAAAGTCTTTTTCAAAACAGCTGCATTAACTCATGTTAACAACATAACTCTGTCACTTGGATTGGACTGATTTTTACACTGTACTAAATGAATGAATGAAAGGAAAATGACCGTGGCCTAGAAGGTAGGAAGTCAACCTATAAACTTATAGTATGCTTTGATAAATGGTTGGGAGTAATATAAATGATAGACAGTTGTAAATTGTTAATTATAAGTATATTATACACCGTATATAACAGAGAAAAAGAAGTAAAGCTGCTGCATTGTCCTGCAAAGATTAGAAAAGGCTAGAGATATAGAAGCCTTCTAAAGGCCTTTTTAACAGAGCACATTTTTACATGTCACAGTAGAAAAGGCACAGGTGTGAATAATAAAATGAATGATGGCTGAATTCCATTTAGCTACTCACTGTCATACCGTCATGGCTTGCTTGGACACTTGAATAGAACGGAGCCATTCCTAATGTTATTAGTAACACCTGTCGTTTTCCTTACTGCAACATCAAAATGTCGGCTGTGAAAAAGTTCAGTTTTCTCCACTTCTGGATCATGTTTATGATGCACTTAATGTTGTGTAAACCCTATTAAACTGGTTATCTATTGGAGGCCCAGACCGGAATATATTTTAGTTGGACATTTTGATCATCTTAA
This sequence comes from Morone saxatilis, assembly GCF_004916995.1. NCBI lineage: Eukaryota > Metazoa > Chordata > Actinopteri > Moronidae > Morone > Morone saxatilis. The sequence goes on along the minus strand of NW_023340257.1, from coordinate 6,173,150 downwards.
TTTATTATGATTGCTGTTGATCTTGTTATATCCTTAGAGCTGGGGATTGAAACGCAGTACCTTTCTGGACTGAAATGTTAATGTATACATAATATATGCAAGTACTAAACATTTTCAACTACTAAAAGTTTGCATTATTTTTGCATTTTTTTAGAAAAACAAATTGAAATGAAAATACCACCAATTTATATCACTAAAATAGTTTACTTTAAAATATATGTATGTGGTCTGAATTCTTCTCTTAGAAATTTAAGGACATTTCATTTTTAACTTTTTAACTTAGCTTTGTTCCTTATGAAGTATTTCTTATTAAGTGTATATAATGTTGTAGTTTATTTTATTGTATAATACACAAAATGTCTGTGTGGGAATATTAAAGAGCTAAATTGGAGTTCTGATTTAGTCTTTTGTTTTACCTCTTTGGCTTGGTCCAAAGCTGGGTTGCGCCGGCTTTGTGTAATTTCTAAGTTAGGGTGTAATGTCAACACTGGAGACTTAATAACTACTAGTTAGTTGATCTCTACTGAATTAATGTGTTGAAAAATGGCTGCAGTTAATGCAAAAAAAGTAGGTACTCTTAATGCCTGCTATCGGATTCCCCTTGAAATCAATGAAACAAGGTGGTAGAAACACTACTGCTTCTGTCCACAGGGGCCGTCAGAGTCAACCCAAAATTAAAGTTCCTTTATGGGCTTCAAAGATCAATCCAGATCAATCCAGTTGCTCAAACTGTCCTGATCAAATTCAATTTCAAAATTCAAAAATTCAAAATTAGGTATTCAGTTGCTGATGATTCCATAATTATGGCAAATATTTACTTCAGTGTTGTTGGTATCTGTAGTGACACTAGTATAAAAACATTGTAGTCCAGCTGCAGTCATTTTCATACGTTTGGATTTCAGTGCTTATAATGACTGAAATGTTAATTCAAAGTAATTTCCACACTGACAAGAGTGAAACTGTGCGGAAAATACTTGCTCCCTGTTTGGCATAAAGATGATAGATCTTTACTATATATTGTCACAAAGTGCTGTATTGCCTATCAGCAGCTGTATTCCACAAAAATATTATTGGCCATGATGAAATATCCCACATAAGAGCTCTTATCTAAAATGCACAATTGAAGAGAGAAATCATTTGTGTTCGGATTTAAATGTAACTAATTTCAAGTTATGAATATCTTTGTTCAATAATGCTGTGACTCTAATGCATGAATCACAAAGAGCTTATTTGTGAACCAGAAAAGAGAACAAGTGAGATAAATAGAAGAGGGAGAGAGACAGACGGGAGTCTATCTACTTTCATGCGCCATCAAATTACTCGATGGACTCAAATTTAGGGAGGCAACCTCTCAATGACACCTGTTCCATTAGCAGGACCTTGTTCAGTAATTGAGCTCTTGGTGGGTAGTTAAATTGGTTTAATCAGGTGTGTTGGGACTTCAGGGAAGCAGAGGCTTGCCAGACTAACGTAGCCTTTAATGACCTTTGTTGTTGTGGCTGTGGAGATGTTGTTGCCTCCCTGTGGAGCAGGCAGCAGGGAAAGGCAGGGACAGGAGGAGGGCTATACTCACTGTGGGAACTCAGGGTTGTAGAGAGTGGGCTGAAGGATGCCGGCAGGAAACACTGGGAGAGAGATAACGAAACAACATTAGGGAAGTGGAAATGTCCAGATACAACTTATATTAATATAACAGTACCCTGGTTACAGTGTAAATAGAAAAGTTTTTTTTTTTAAATCAAAGTGAGCACATTGATACAGTCTCCTTTAGAGGGAGAATGACAGTTAGGAGGAAATGGGAAACACAGACAGCTCAAAGCGGCACTAGCAGGATGTTAATGCAAACATCCATACTCCATCCCAAGTGTCACAGTTCAGCTGCCATAGAGGACAGTTGCAGAAAGTCTCTCTATTTCTCCAAATGTATTTCTTTCAGTACACAGTGAGAGCAAAATACTCAACAGCAGCGCGTTCTCACTTCATCCTGAGGAAGCTGCATGTACCAGCCATAGCTAAACTTGTCAAACTCCCACACCATCCTACACCCTGAAGAAGACATTTAGTTTATTAAAATCATTAGTATATTTTGAACCCTTTCAAACTTCAATCAATTCAAAAAATTGGCTCCTGTCACCACCTGCTGCTTGCCACTATTTGAGGTTATTATCATTGAAGTAGCTGCAGAATGTCAGCGGCTTGTTGTCTCAGAACCTTCAAAACTGTTCATTAAAGTGGGAAAATAAAAATATGTCTCATACCAAACGGAAGAAAAGAATGAAGTGTGGAAAGAATACGTAAACAGACAGAAAATGAACCATGTACATTTTGATAATTAATTAATAATTTGAGTTATCTACAGAATTAAGCAAATTGCCAAAAATGTGTTGTTGTTGTTGTTCCAGCTTCTTAAATTTAAAGAAATATGTTTGGGATTTGACTGTTGTTTGAACAAAGCAAGCCCTTTTAACACTCCACTTTGGACTCTGGGAACTTGTTTTAGCCATGTTAGCGGTGCGGCTCTGGGAGTGACAATGTCAGTTGGTTGGTCCATCACTTTGATCCAGACTGAAATATTTCAACTATTGGATGGACTAAAATGATATTTAGTACAGACATTCATGGTCCCTAGAGGATGAGTCCTTTAGTGATCACCAGCTGGTCAGAGCTTTTACTCATCCTGTGAAAGAAGTATCTACAAGATGGTTTGGCAAATATTTTGACTTATTCTTATGGGCTCTATCTGCAATGCTAATGATCAGCCTACTTTGTATTTAGTGCTAATTGGCAAATGTTAGAACTAGGACTGTAAACTTTATTTGCTTATTAGCTTTATCTGCTAATTATCAGCATGCTAGCATTATCATTATGTGCACATTGGTATTTAGCTCAAAGCACCACTGTGCCTATACAGACTCACAGAGCTGCTAGCAGGCCTGTAGACTCACTGCTCATATTTTTCACATTTTATAGACAAAGAGATTTATGAAAAACAAATCAGTAATTCAAATAATTATAGTGGCAGCATTGGCATTATGTTGGTTAACATATAGGTATTCACGGTTTAACATTATCATTGTGAGTGAAGTCAGTCATTTACTGACTGTAAGTCAATTAAATCAGTAAAGACTGTATCAATAAAGGTGCTCATCAGGAGAAATAAAATGACTTGTTCTTTTAATTAAACCTCTGTCCTTGTCTCTTTATAAAATTAAAAGAAGCCTAAGAGATGGAGGTACATCATAAGTGGGCAATATTCATTTAATAAAATAAAAAAATAAAACAAAATATATATAAAATGAATACAGAGCTGAGAGCTGAAGGGGTCGGGTTAAGTAAGAGAAATAATGTGTGTGGGTTAAAAACAATGACCCAGAGGGCTCTGATGACTGTGTTTGTCTGACTCCTCCCGTCCTCTAGCATCAGCTTGCGAGCATGCCATTGATTTTTCTGCGAGAGATTTAATCCAGCAGGCAGGCAGACACAGATCCTGGGAGAAGACGAGGAGAGGAGGGAGGGAGAGGGGGAGGTTCTCCGCACACACACACACACACATACACATCACACCAACACGACAAACCTCAACTACGTTTCCCCATTGCCATTCTGCACCACGACATGGACCGCGCTTAGTTACACGCAATTACACCATGTTGACCTGCCTGTTTTCGACCAAGTTCAAAACGCAGGCCCGCTTTAGAAAAAGCATCCACCTCCTCATATCATATTCTTCTCATCGGCTCACTCTTCTACTGATCGATCGTCCACCTCACATACTAATACCCCCCTGGAGGAAAAAACAAGCAGCAACACCTTCCCTGAGTTTAACAAATCTAGCCTTGCGATGTCAACCCCCCCGCCCT
>NW_023340257.1:6154660-6169190 GCF_004916995.1 Morone saxatilis | reverse complement strand
GGAGGAACAGGAATAACTCGTTAACGAGACGTAAACCTTTACACCAGGTTTTCGAGCTCCAGCGTGACAATGACGACGCTCTGTCGTTGGAATATAACGTTCAAACTACGAATCGTTGTGTGTTCGTCACCTGAGAATGAGACGTCTTTACATCTACAGTCCGCCATGTTTCTACAGAACAGACAAACCAAGCTCTGGATCTGGATCTGGAGGGACGTTTTGTGGTTTTTGCACATTTTGCTGCTACCGTTATTTTCAGCTGATTATAAACTAATGAAAACATACAAATAAATAAATAAACATAGATATTATATTAATGTGACACAGAGGAGCTTTAACAGTCTGAATGTTTCTGCACGAAGAGACGACGTCCCTCAGGCGGTAAAGAGTTCTGGGTCAACGTTAGTGCTCAAATACAGAAACAATACGACAGATGAGGAAAAACATCAGAATAATTACAGGAATCACTCACACACACACATACACACATACACACACACACACACACACACAGACAGACAACAACATGAGTCATTATTCTGTACGGTTGACCTCCAGAGAGAGAGACGTATAAAGACAACAACAAATCAACAAACTGAAATAAAACTACCTGAAATACACAGAAATAATAATAATAATTATTATATATGAATAAAATAATTAAAATATTTATCTGAGAAACAACTAATTATTTCTGTTTTTCCTCTTTTTTAAGCTCTTTAATGACTTTAATAAATAAATAATAATAAATAAAAGTGCTGTTGAAAAGTCAAAGTTGAAGCTAACGTTACTGCAACGCTCGTATATTATCATTCTGTAGCTTTAGCTCGCTTGCTAACAGGTTGCTAGCCTTGCTTTGTACCGTTACATCATTTATTGTTCATCATAAGTTAGCATCATGGCTAACGTTAGCTGGAGCCAGCCTCTAGTGGCCGATGGAGGAACTGCAGGTTCTGATATGTCAGGGTCGTGGTTGTGGTCGGGGCCTATATTCCTATATTTATGATAATAATAACAATAACAACAACTAATAATAATATATATATAATATATAATAATAAATATAATAATAATAATAATGATAAGTGTGGGTCCTGCTCACCTCCTTGTCGGAGACGTAGAGCCGGTCTCCTCTCAGGACCACGAACCGGTTCCTCCACAGTTCTCTGAAGATCCCTCGGCCGCAGAACTTCCTGATCCAGCCCACTTTGTCCGGCTGCTGGACCGCCTGCTGACCCGAGTCCTGAACGCCCTGAAAGACCACGACACCAAGGGGGGTCAGAGAGGAACCACCAGAACCGTCAGAGTCTGATCTAGGTTCTTCTTATTATTATTGTTATTAGTAGTAGTAGTATTATACTATAATATTACTGCATTATAATTAATATTACTGCATTAACCGGTGTGAATATGAATGACTGAAATATTATATTCATATTGATTCATATCACAGAACTGATCATAGACTGATCACTCTATCAGAAGATCAATATATGTGATGGATGATTGATGATAAATTAAATGATCATTATAGAAATATCAATCAGCTCCAACCCGTCTGCTCTGGTTGCTTTTCTTCATCCTCCTCCGGTCCTCCGGGACTCACAGGATAATCACACCGACGGGGAAGAGGTTCGGCCCGGCCCGGCGGGAGGTTCGGCCCGGACCCGGTGACTCTGAGCCCGGTAGATCCTGGAGGCGGTGTCGGTGGATCGGTTCAGTCCGTCCGGTTCTCGTTCAGCTGCGTCTGTTGTCTGAACGGAGGCATCCTCCCTGAGTGTGTGTGTGTGTGTGTGTGTGTGTGTGTGCGGAGACAGATGACAGAGAGAACACAAATATCAGTATGTACAATGAAGAGTCACGCACTCACCCATTTGGTTCTTGTTAGGGAGGTAGTAGGCATTAAGGGCCTGAGGGGGGAGAAGCCACCTAGGGAGAAAAACAGTGTCAAACAACAGGGTTTTAAAGATGGGATCCTTCTCACACACACACACAGACACACTCAAATCACCAATCTACCTACTCGAAACCACCCCGATCCTGGACAGAATCCGAAAACACCTCTATCTCTCTCTGAACCCCCTGGTGAGAAATATTCAGTGTGTGTGGTCCCACGGCCAAAGTTCCTCTCTGCATATGAAACCGCGGACAGTTTCTTTATGGTAATCCACTTAAAGCCAGACCAATCGATTGGCACAAAATCCCCCAAATGACTAACTCTGAAAGTGTGAGATGCCCTTGTTCTAGGAGCGAAAGACTGATGGCTCTGCATGGAATGCGGAGAGATAGAGGGGAGACAAACAGTGAGAAGGAGGAGGAGTGTTTCGTTTTTTATTTTTGTCCTAACGACAAGACAGAGTGAGTGATGAAAGGTTCACTTTTTGGTGATAAAGGGGGAGTATGTGATTTAACTCTTCAGGGCATTGAGTGTGGGCTAATGATACAGTTGTTTTGAGTACCTTGGAATACTAATGTGACTGTAATGTGTTGTCATAGCAGAGAATCACTCAATCCGGGAGTACGGGGCTGTATTTCAGAAAAATGAACCGCATGTCCCACAGCACTTTGCTGCTGCCTGGCTGCTATAGATAAGTAAATCAAATGGATTTTCTCCAGCTGTGTGTGTCGATTTGGTATCTGTTTAATTTAGAGGCGCATCAACAAATATGTCAAACTAAAAAGGGATTCACAGGGACACATGTTAGGCATGTCAAACATATTAGAAAGACAGACACTCACAGTGGTGTGACTGCAATGTCCGGTGTGAGCCTCAGCTGCATGAGCTCAGACTGGATTTCAGATATATTAACCTTCTTTAATTGCTTTGCTCTGCGTGTCAGTAAGCTCAGAGAGCTGGGTAGTGTAGCTTGTGTAATATGAGGAGATGTGGCACTCACGTCGTCTTGTCCACTTCTTCATGGATCTTCTTGACTGACAGCTTGATGTTGAACTTGATGCTGTTCAGGATGTTCTTGAAATAGGTCTTCTCATCCACATCAAACTGTAAAACCACACAGATGAAGTGAGTGTGAACACCTTTTCTGTATGCTTATTAAAGGAATAGTTTGACAATTTGGGAAAAGCACTACATGAAGATAAGAATTTTGATACCACTGTCATGTCTGTACGCTGTACGAGTTAAATGAGAAGACTGATAGCACTCACAGGGTTAATGTAAAGCTAAAATTATCTGGAGCTGTTTCCCCTTGCCTCCAGTCTTTGTGCTACACTAAGTTTACCAACTGATGGCTGTGGCTTCATATTTGATTTTATAACATACAAAATGTATCTAGTTATTAATACTCCTGACCACCAGAGGGCAGCAATAAGTAATGCTCATACCTATTTAAATTTCAGTAATTGTAATTGCATTATTTAATTTGAAAATGTAATTTGTTACAATACTAGTTACCACCAAAAGCTGTGGAATTACAGTACACTGGTTCTCATCTACCTCTGTGTCAGCGAATAAGCGATTTCCCAAATATCAAACTACTCCTTCAGCTGGATGTTTGTGGATGTGTAAAGTGAGTTGGTTTGAACAGAGAAACTAAATCAGCTACTAATTAGCTATTACGTTGTAAATAGTGCTAATCTGTGGTGCTCATGACACAATTTATTAATGACTCAGTGTGTGTGTTAGGGCTATTCCCCTTGTTGTGGTGCTAGTGCCTAACATTAAAATGCATTTGCAGTGGTTTATTTTACACAGATTAAAAACAGGTTTTGGTCACTTGCCACAATAATTTAATGTAACTAGCTTTTTGTAACATCTCCATCATTTAAACTGACAGCAAACACATCATCGTTCTTGTTTGTTTTTTGCTTGTTTAGTCTCACAGGGCCAGATGTGCCTCTGTTAGTTTGTGACAAAAATGCACATCTGTGCAAAGCATTATTTAAGATTGTGGCAGCAGATGGAGGAAAATGTGCCACTAACAGCTTCCAAAACCACCTCCCACTGTTGAGTCTGGAAACTTTTAACTTAGGAAAGGAACCAGTAACACAGGTGAAGCAACTCTTTGCTTGTCTGTAGTTGTGATTAAAAGCTGTGAGCTGACAGCCCATAACTGTGCCTTTTAAGTCCTCCACACCAAGCTTTCCTTTGAATTGTAGTAAAAGTATATTTGAGGTATGTCTATCAGTCCTATGGTGATATAATCTACAGACATGTTGCTGCTTCCACTCTCAAACCCTCACACTCATCATTCTGCCCTCAGATTCATTACCGGAGATTCCTGTGACACTCCCCATTAACAACATTGGTTGGTCCTCTCTGGCATGAAGGCGTGGCAAACACTTGTATCTTTTCATCCATAAATCCCTTATTAGACATTCACCACCCTATATAACATCTATGCTGGACTGGACCTAATCTAAATTCGTCCTCAGCTAGCTAGTTACATACACAGTTACTATATAAACGGTCAATGGTTACATCTAAAAGCTGGTGTTTGTAAACGCTAGCTAACGAGCGAGCTATGTCAACTGTTTGTTAGCTAGTTAGCTAATGTTTTGCTAACATGAGCTAACTTTAGGTTTTGAATATTTATATGTTGCCTTTATCTTATAAGCATCTCTAAAGTTTGATTGACTTTTCATCGCGTATCTAAGAACAGGAAAGGAGAAAGTTGACAGAGGCTTGCTCAACTGTTATTGGAGCACGGAGCAAAAAGGGTGTGGCTTAGGAAGGGTATTGTGCTCTTGTGTATTTCTCTGTACATCACTGCAAATGAGGGAAGCCTTAACGGTTCCCAAAGGTTTAAATTGTAAATGAATAACATAAAATAAAATGAGTTAGTCTTCACTACAGATGTGGGTTGTTTCAAAAGGACTTTGTTGAGAGGAACAGAATCACTTACCCTACTTTGAGCACCACCTTCATGATGCATCAGTTTACAGATTTGAAATTTGGATTAGGCTTCCACTCACATTTAAGCAAATACTCAACTCTTCCCAGTTCTCCCTAAATCTATAGTTTACATCTGTTTATACGGCTGCCTCCACTAGTTTTCCATCAACAGAGTCTTGATTGCATATTTTTGACAGCTGAGCTGCCTGCTAGCCAGTTTTATGTACACGGCCTCCTGGTTGTATCAACGTACTTAAAGTATATGATTTATTTGTACAGTCTCATCAGTGTGTTTCAGGTTTATTTACTGTGTATGATGTGTTCTTCTATCTAACGGATTCTAGAGACAGAAAGTGGAATTCGTTCGCATGACATGTGGGTGCTTGTGTGTCTGGGTGAGGATGACCGGACAGTGCAGAATGATATAGGAAGCACATGACTCACCCCATATTCTTGATCTATGAGCTCAGGTTTGAGCAGGAAGTCTGGGTATCCTGTCATCACCATCATGTGCTTCAGCTTGGGAGAGAGGAAGAAAAGAGTGTGATGAGGGAAGGAGAAAGTGGAGGAGAAACAACTGGTCCAACATCACCCCACATCCACTGGCAGTAACTAATAACTACTCATACGCACTCGTTTTTGGACCCAGGCACACAACCATCCGAGCATGCACACACACGCATCAACTAATCAAGCAAACCCAATGTAATAGGATTACAGGGAAGCTCTTTATATTCACCATGGCCCCGTAAAAGGATTATAACTTAAGATTGTAAAAGTATTAGAAGGGATATCTTGCAGTGCAGACCCTAAATCAGCACCACAGTGAGATCCGGATTAGGCGATCCTCACTTCTCAATGTCAAACCCTTGATGTATTCTATCACACACTTCCATCTAACCAAGCAATCAATCAAAGGCCCGGAAAGAAAGGAATTGCGAAGAAATAATTAAATTCTTTTCAAATACTAATCGGATCTGGCAGGGAGTCTCGTTTCTGATGCACAAGCTGAGTTAGGCCCCCGAACCTTTGCTCTGGCAGCTTCCTTGGTGGCTTCATCCATCCAGTCCAGCTCGTGCAGCCGCAGGTCCAGGGAGTGCTTAATGTCCTCTACCAGCTCCTGTACCTGGAGGGAGATCACAGTCATATTGGAAGAAGTTCTGAAGGCCCTAAAACGTTATTTTGTATGAAATATGGAGTCCTACATGAACACACTTTGTACACATTATATTATTAGTTATATTTCACATGAAATATTTCTGTAACTGGTTTGAAGTGGGCAGGAAAAATGTGACTTGTGACATGTACTTGAAAACAAGAAAGGGTCGCAGGTATTTTAATAACAACCCCCAGGTCTGACTCCTCTGACAGGCACTTTCTTGTGTTGTTTTCATGTATACCAGAGAGGAGAAAAATAAATCACACATACTGTAAGAAGCTGGGATCACGCAATACCACAGTGAATGTGCTATCTGACAATGATGGATATCCATCTCCCACAAGCAGCCAAAACCTGCCTGTTAAGCTGTTGGCCAAGTAGTGTTGAATTTGATTTTAGTTTTGTTGGTGGGCTCAGATTCAGTTCTGTCAGACTGTGTCAAGGACTGAGATTTATCCACATAATTGAGCTCTGTTTACTCTGTCAAATCTTTCCATCGCTGCTGACATTCGCTATTTTTCTGACTGCTGAGCTCCTAAAAAACTCCCAAAGAACGTAACATACAATGTAGTTAATGTAAATGTCTTGAGTTTTTTAAATGTTGGATGATTGATGGTTGGATGGTTGAATGTTATTCAAATCGTACAATAAATGTGAATGATATGATACATTTCATGGCACCTTTGGCTTGTCCCGAATGCAGCAGCTTTGAGAACCAATGTGTCTAGAAGAATTACAGGATTTTCTCTGGGCCAGGATCAATACTAGTGTAATAAACTGAGAAAGTAGATTGATTGTTGAATTACTATTTGAAGTATTTTTAAATATTCATGAATAATTTATGTTATAAAGAAAAACGGAAAAAAGATTTGAAGCCACGTTTGAACTTTTTGGAATTCTCCAAATCCAAACATTTAAAGGTGTAATTAAAGAGTATAAGTTCAAGCATGAACAAACTTCAGCAGATGGTGCTTGTGTTGCTAACTGATGATATGAATTTTTGTTATATCAGATGGTGGATTTTCTTCCACCTTTGTAGTCCCATTGCTGCAGTTCCTAATGTCAGTTGTGTGTAATATGAATTCCCAATGTCCAATATGTAATTACCACTGACCCTATGTGCAGCTGAAACACACCACAAACCACAAGTTGAAGCATTCAACCATCACTGAATTTCGATTTCATTTCAAAAACAGCATGGCACACGGTTCTATTATCCAGCTGTGAGCACCAACGCAAGTCAAAGTGACTGAAATGGGACACTTTGACTTGTGGTCTGTGGTGGCATTAAGTTGCAGTGCGAAAGTGCAGGGAAGACACAAGTTATAATGTAAGTAAGCTACTAAGCCACCAATGAAACTATGATTGCTGAGAATGTCTTTTGTCCTTGTTTTTTTACCCAAATACTTGAAGAATCCGTGAAAAGGAAAAAAAATGCCCAATTCCCCCACCAATCAAAGCAGATTCTTTTCACTTCTGCATGCTTGTTTTTGTTGGTCACATAAGGAGAACTAGGAATGTCGGAGCACAGAGTCTGATACTTATATATACTTATCTGGAACACTGAAATAACAGCTGTAGCTACTACATTTGTCACACCTAATTTTTTACAAACTACTTGATCCAAAAATTTATGGTCTCGGCTCAAAACTATTAAGGTCATCACCCTAAATTATAGATCTAATATGAATGAAAGTTTAAAGGTCCAGTGTGTCAGATTTAAAAGCAGGGGTGTAGTTGCAGATTGAAACTTTCTCACTTCATCCTCCCCTTAAAAGCATGAAGGAAAAACCAACCGCGTGTGAAACACAAATGGCCCAATAAAGAGCCAGTTTTTGGTTTGTCCTTCCTGGGCTACTGTAGAAACATGACGTACATGTAAGGCGACCAGTGGCATCTGTTGAAAACAGCCCATTCTAAGGTAACGAAAACATAATGATTCTTATTTTGATACATGAATGAAATTTAACTGTAATAAAGCGATGGAACATGATGAGTTGATGGTTTTACAACAGAAAACTTTGTTGGTGCTGCTGGAACTACAAAAACAGTCGCATTTGTACAGCAGTTGCAGAGTGGACTCCCTTCCCTCACAAATGATCAAAACCCATCAACACTTTTGCCTGCCATCAAGCTACTCAGTCGACAATAGGGAGAAAGAGAGAGGAGGGGTGTCAGATCGTTTGCACAGCTGTAGAGAACAACAGTTGAGTTCAGTAAAGAAAGGATCTGATTTTGAGGCTTTATTTTAGCTGAGACCGTTCCATTCATTCACCATTGCTCATGGTGGTACTGTTGGGTCTCAGTAAATGTTAAAAGGAGTTCGGTCTAGACCTGCTCTATTTGAAAAGTGTCTGAGATAACTTCTGTTATGAATTGCCGCTATACAAATAAAATTGAATTAAATTGAATTGAATGGAATTGAACTTATTTTAAGAAGAAGACCACTTGCAGAACTTCTCAGTTTAAGAGAAAGTGGTTGGAAATTAAGCATTTCATTGTACCTTTAGCATTTTTGGTGTCAAAGTCACTGATTTTTATTTTGCTGTTTGAAGAAATTGTGTCTTATTGTAAGATTTGTTTAGCTAATTATTAATATTAGATTATAGCACAAATTCTTCAAAAATGCAATCTTAAATTACTGAGTTTCCATTGCTTGTAATAAGCACAACTTGCTTACATTTTTTCTAGTTTTAAGGCCCATTACAGTCTTTCAGTGACTACACTTTTTATGCTAGTATAATAATCACACACACTCAATTAATTTTAAAATCATTACCCATAAACATAATGATTGTTTGTATGACTCAGATGACAGAAACAGCCTTGATTGTGAAAAGGTTAAGCTGAGTGTATTCTTATATTTAAAGAAACAGAAATGATTGTGGTTTAAATGGTTTCTTTTCTTTGAGGATATTGAAATACTAGTTCCATCTGCACCTTTTAGATACAGCTTTGTCTATGCTGTATTTGTTTATAGTTGATACTGCAACACTGATGGGTGGCCTGCAATCAGCTTCACCCAGGAAAAACCCTAAAATAGCAGCAAAACAAATGTAACAAATGTGGTTAGATAAATCTTATCTAGGTAGCTGACTGGAACTTACAGCTGAAGTCACAAGTGTTTTCAGCAGGATCTGGTTTATCCTGTATGGAGCTGTTAGCAAGACTTTTTTCAAGAGAAGCACGGGCCAGGCTGGGCAGGAACCTAAAACATACACACACAGGCAATTAATCACTGGTGCACACAATAATACAGCATTAAAACACATTGTTTTTTTATCAAAAATGAATCATCTGTATCAAAGCCAAGATAAACACACTTTTTTTTTGAGTGCGTGTGTGTACCTGGAAAGACAAGCCTTTTTGACAGTGTGGGCGATGCTCTCCTCAGGGTACTGAGAGAGACGGCGACAGATCCTCAACAGCTGTCTGGTGGAGAGAGAAGAGGCCAGAGACTGTGCCTGGAGACACACACCGCACACAAATAAATGACTTAGATGGCACACATCTTAACAAACTGGTAAGAGCTAACACACAAATGCAAACTTACCGTGGGGTCGTTTGTCTTGCGGAGATTGTGTGTGAGGTGCAGTAGATTCTCTGCCGCTTCCTTTGGAACATTAAGAATCTAAGTGGGAGAAAAAGAAAGAGAGAGTGGCTGATGAAGATTATGGTATTTAGATAAGAAGAGAAGTGGATTTAAACTACAGAAATCTTGATCCAGAATAGATTTTTCCCAGTTGACACACTCAGTGGCTAGTTTATTAGGTATACATGGCTAGCTTGTGTTGCTGTTCAAAAGTTATCAGGCAATAAATGAAGATGGAAAAAATAAAGCAACAGCAGTGATGTGACGATATACAATATCATCATGTACTGCGATAAAACACACTCAGACAAGTACAAACTGGTGAATTTGCATTATAATATAATAATCATGAAAAAGCTGCCTAGCTCGCTAATGTACAGTCCTATATTGATTTCCTGATTGAAGCTTGAATTGCCACAAGGGGGAGCCTACATCTTTCCAGTCATTCCAAAATCAGGGATTCTTTTTAAGAAATCATTTTCCAGGACATTTTCAGGAATTTTCTTGACAATACAGGACAGCACTTACCCACAAACGGTCATATAATTTACCGGTAGGCCTAGTATTGACACATTCAACCCACTTGTCACTCAAAGAACTTAAAGCCTTAATATAATTTAAACGGGTGAGTTATATAAAAATTCACCCCCGTACAGTTGTCATGAACAGGGAAATTAGCTACAGAAACCAAAACATGGTTGTACACATTTTTATTTCTGCTGTATAGCTGGGCATTTTAATATGGAGATTGACTGACTGGTGTGAACTGGGAGTGGGAGTTTTTTGGACAACTACAAATAGTAGGGTCTAGTATTACACATATATTACACAGACTTGTTGCTGTCTTGGGTTTTCTTTTATAAATCAACACTTCCATGAACTCTAACACATTGAATATACCTGATCATCGGTTTATGGTATTTGTGGTATGTTGATGGTGTTTATTATATAGAGCGTGCTAGTTTTTCTCACACAACGGCAGATTTGGTTAACAAGACTTAAATTCAGTTTAAATAATTTATGAGAAAGTGGGTCATGCACCTTTAAGAGGAGGAGAAAGCGCGGTGCGATTAATGTTCATTTCTTTTATTTCCCGATTTCTCATATATTTACGGATTATATATTTTACTGGAATTGGTCTCGCTTATGCGATTTTAGAAATACCACAGCAACAGGTGAGCTTAGTCCACTAGTAGGAGCATGTCGGTGATTCAAAAAGGTGAGAAAGGTTAATATTTAGTCCACACAAAACAAGCGCAAGACCTGAGGCAATGGTAGATGCAGGTGCTGGTGTCTCGGCCTTCTCGCACTAAGTGCCCGGTAAGAAATACATGTTATTTAATGACGAGTATTTGTGTAATCATAGTTATATAACTCTGGGCTAGTCCAGAATGTGTGTTTTTATCCGCTAGCGCACGTTGTCTGACAACGACATTGAATCTGAGCTAAAAATATTTGGTTTTATTTCATAACAGTAATAGGAGACATAAGAAACAAAACGTAGATATTGAATTTTCAGATAATGTCAGACTTACAAATTCGAATGTATGCTCAAAAGCTGCATAATTAGCTCAGTGCGGATATAATGCTGTGGAGTGAGGCATTTTTATTGATGATATCATTTGGGACTTATCGATACAGTTTGGGCACAGAAATATCTTACCGCAAGTAAATAAATAATTGACTATAATATTGGTCAGATTGTTCAGGAAATACTTATTTTTGGGTTTGTCATTTTTTGATGTTCAGAGCAACTTGAATTAAGGAGATGAAGTATTGCGTTAACAGTGTGATCATCCTGGTTGGGGATGTGCTATTTGGGCTGCACACTGAGAACAGCATGGACTTCTTTTGGCGATTTGCAGCGGACCAGAAGCCTCACTGTCCAGGGTATTGATATGTTTATGAGAAGGTCACTGTTTAGAATAGTTAATTGCACTAACATGCACACTGTGGACCCGAGAGGCATTCCCTGTGGGTTGTCTGTAATGATAATAGTTAATTATGTTGCAGTTTATTAGTTTTACGTATTGAATTTTGCGGGTGCGTGGGTAAAGCGTGGACCTCCTGAAAAAGAGAGAGTACTTGATGAACTTCGAGTACCATAGGGACCGAGCAGTATAGTTTGCCGTTTCGTCTCTGTTTTGTTTTTACCTGTAGGCATCTTGGTGCAAGAGTGATGGAATCAACTCAAGAAATGCTGCAATCTTAATCGACAGAACCGTCGGAACTAGAGGTGCGGCCGACAGAGAGTGGTTTAAGTGAAGGCAAAACTGTGCTCCAAGGAATAGTGCGGCAGTGTATGTGCATTTCTTCTTTTCGTAGAGGAGCGTGCCGGAGCATGAAAACACCGACCCAAAAAGTGTTATTAAAATGATTCTGGGTTGGAGCATATTATCGATGTTAAGGAGCATAGCGAAGTTCATCCGGCATTGGAAAATAAGCAAGTAATGGTACGCCAAACTCCCCATAGTCCCAATAGCAAATGGTTCAACCCCATGGCTTTTTTCCCTGAAGCATACCTTAACAATTTCGGTAAGTTTAGGAAGAATGCAAATTGGTTATGTTAAAGTTAAAAGAAGTTGTGCAAAGAAGTTAAATTTTATTTTGGGCATTAAACTACCATACAGATACAAGCTTTGAAAACTCGACAGCAGCTAATACATCAAGACTCCTTGGGGGTGCTCGACATGAGGGGGAACAGTGAGTCTATATTCCACAATTCAAATATATTTAGGAAATGAGTTTATATCGAATAAATGAATCCGTTTATACAGCTGAACGAGAGAATAAGGTCTGTATATATTGGTCTGTCCAGCTGGTGGAAAATGAAGCAAGTTGGGATGCAGTGCTGTAGAATCAAATTAGCAGGAGAGGTTGGTACAAATGTCTAGCAAATGTGCCATCCCATACGAATTACAAGAGCTTGGGCGGATAATGCGATGCTTTTTGTTATCGGTTACCTGGCACAACTAGTGGCGAAGTTACAGGGTAATAGAGTGAATTAAACTGCGAGAAGGAGTGGCGTAAAAGAGCACTTAATACTAAAGACATATACAGTGGGAAACATTTTCATCCTATTAGGCAAAAGCACTCATTTTTAACACAACACAAACTATTTGCCGAGGTCGATTTGGGGGGAGGGAGGGTAGAACATTATCGGTGTTTAAGACAGCACAGAGTAGTAAAGGAGAGAAATAAACAGAGAAGAGGTATTGGGTTTATATTTTGTGTGAGACGCTAAGATTTGTTGATCAATTACTAGGGTTTCTAGGTTTAATATTAAGACATTATCTATGGGTCATATTATTTTCGTGCGCACGCGGGAATAGAAAGATACACTCATGTAGAACCCATGCAGAATATCACGGATTTATTGCCCAGTAAGGTTTTCCACGATAGGAATAGGCTGAGGCACTTCTCTTTACCGTGCCATAGGCCCCCCAGGGCTGGTGCATGAGGATCAGATTAAGTAAAACCATGAAACAAAGTACAAAACAAAGCCAGATACAGAAAAGTCGTATGCGGAAAAAGAAGGACACAAAAAAATGTGCAGGCTGGAGAAAGTCCTCTGCCAAGTTAACAGTGAGTGACACATGAATCAACCTAATATATTTGGCAATTTGCTAAGCCGTTGCATTAACAAAGCACCAGAAAAGTGCAATTAATGTAACAGTATAAAAACTGTAATGTACGTGTCCTCTCGCCCTGCAGATATAAGCGTTGAAAATGTTGACCACCCATCTGTAGGTCCAAAAAAAACGTGCAAGGAGGAGATTGCGCTAAGCGCTATAAGAGAGTAAAATCATTAATAACGAGACGAAGAAACTTGGGTGGTGAGGTAATGGACGTGAGAGGGGAGCGAGCGAGGATTTTAGAAGAGGATATCCACTAGTTTTCAGTCGAAGACCAAACTAGACACGTCACCAAATGAAACAGTGTCTATTTATTTTATGTATTTTTTTTATTTCACGATCCTACTAGTTACCCTATACTGTAAGCTAGGCTGCTGGTTTCTTACACACTCACGCTATCTGTACTTTGCGGTAGGTATGGGTAACTCACTATTGTAAATTAGATTGCAGATCCACACGAAGGAGAAAAAAAAAAATAAAAGACAAAAAAGTAATCACGCCCCATGGTTGCTACCTTAAAGCGAAATAGCTTAATGAGCGACACGTAAACATTTCACGACACCATCCAGATCTATCATAACGACCACTTTGGAGTGCTGATTTCAAAAGATGGCACGTAAGACACAGATAGAATTACTAGTAATCAGGTGCTCCTGGCGAGCTTATCTTCAATCATATTCCGTCCGCCGAGAAAAACCGGTACTAATAGGACGTCGGGATGCATATCATTACCCCTAAAATCCCATAGATAAACAAAAAACAAGAAGCTCCTGACCCGAAAATAAAAAAAAATAAGGGCCGTAAGGAAAGAGAAAGTACAGAAACTCCTTTGGTTTCTTCTCCCGAGCTACGACGAATATTGAGCGACAAAATAGCGAGCTGACAGCGAGCAGCGACTCTAGACGAGGAGGGAGAAAGTCGAAGCAAGTTAGATCCTTGGGGACCATGACGATCCCCAGCCGTGCGGAGCCTCAGTCCCCGGGGACAACGCCCAACAAAACGGGAGCCCAAATGCGAGCGCCCCCCGGTGGAGGCTTCCTTATAACACCATAATCCCATGTCGCCTGAGTCGTGTATTTTCGAGCGCACTAAACTAGGATGGCGCGCGTGATTTAACGCGTCAGCCATAATCTGCAAGCTATCAACTGCGGAGGATTAACCACTACTATATTTATAATATTATAATATATATGACTATATACTTATAACACAAGAAACAACCAGCTAATATAATATATATATATATTATATATATATAGCAAACTAGTAATATATTTGAAGTGAGTCAGTCT
>NW_023340257.1:6146237-6154560 GCF_004916995.1 Morone saxatilis | reverse complement strand
AAGGAGTACGGTCTAGACCTACTCTATTTGAAAAGTGTTATGAGATAACTTTTATTATGAATTGGCAAATAAATACAATAAAACTGAATTGAATTGAATTGAATTGAATTCAAATATGTACTATGTCAAAGCAACCAGTAGTGTGCCTTGTATGCAGAAAAGTATAGTGTAAGGATATTCGTTCCCTAACGTAAACCTTAACATAATTGCCCTGCACAGATATTTCAGAGTTAGAATTAGAAAAACATTGGCAGCGGACGTAATCCGATTTGTAGATTCATCCAACATCAGTGATTCTTTCTGGCGATAGGGTTGAGGAACATTTGCTGTCCAAACCTGAAGTAACTTTTAAGGAATTATACTGGGCTTTCTTAAACTACTGTAAATGGGAATACTCCTAACTAAGGGACAACTGGGATATGGTGTGTTCTTTCACTTCCTCTACATTGGTGATTCAGGATAACAAGAAAGGTTGTCTTTCCCACTCTGTCTCTGTCTCTGTCTCTGTCTCACGTCTCTCAGCTCCAGCTCCTGAGACTCATTAATTCCTGTTCATGCTGAGGTAAGCAGCGTCAGTGAGTCAGTCAAGGCTTCACACATCGCCACCGGCATCGAGGCCAGTATCTCTCGTGTTGATAATGAGGTCTCCGACCTGTGTGGACATGCCAACTTAGTACAGACTGATGCCTACGAGCAATGTGAAATGATCAGTGTGAACATGGAAAATACCAAAAATGCAGTAACCCAGCACGGAACTTTCAATCCTGCCCACATAGACCTCTGCAGGACGACAAACACTGTTGATGGTTTGAATGATTTAGATGCTTATGGGATTAGCACCCACTTCATCTGAAAAAAACCTGCCAGACTGTAGACCTGATCCTAATAAATCTTTATTCTTTATTAATCAGAAATGCTCCACTAGCTTGAAGCATTATTGAAATTTACACTTAGTGTCTTATTAGAATCTTAAATGGAACATTAGAAGCTTGGGAACTTAAATTTCAATTAAGGTACAGTACATAGAAAGTAATTAGCACCCAGAACTTTCAGTTTTGTCAGACTGGTTTTATGCTTTATAGTCCTGAGCCTTGGCAGAGATTTAAAAGTTTTCAAGAAAAGAAGAAAGGCGGCTCAATGTAAGATAAAGAGTGTAGGGTGGACTGTGAGAGTATAAGAAGAAGACGATAAAAGGGAGATGATGGAGGGCTTAAAGAAAGAGCATGGGGTTACAGAGGTTAGAAATCCCATTGGGAACCATATCCCCATGTCCTGGAATGGACATGAGACTGAGATAAGAATACATAGGGGGGCGGATTAAGGTGAAAGAGAGGGGGACCAAAGGGCAGAGGAGGGGGATTAGTAGTGACTGACCTAGGCAGAGAGCAAAATAGAAACAATAAAACCTGGACTGGAGACTGGAGACAGCTTTGATTGACATGGATGGTATTTCCAGATCCCAGTACAGGAATCCATCAAAACCATCTAGCAATGTCAAAAAACACAGCTGGACCCCCCTACACTGTCCCTGCGGAGCCAAAAAAAACTAGAAAAGAAAAATAAAAAGAAAAAAACACAAAGAAACAAGTGCAGATCCAGTCTAATGGAAAATGTGGAAAAGTCTTAAGATTATTATTTTTTTCTCCAGAATTATAAATGTCTCAGATGACTGTAAAATATTGTTTTCAGTAGTAAGTACAGTCATATCATAAGAGTCAATTCAAGGCCAAGGCCAGTTTTTTGGGTTTTCATCTTACTGTCTTAATCAGTCAATGCAAATTGCAGACAAATTGATCATTACAGTGTACTTTTTTAGACTAAGTAGAGTTGGAAACACCTTCATTAAATAAGTAATGATCTGGCAGTTACAACTTGACACACAGTTCAATCTCCCAGCAAAACTGCTACTCAAAATGAGCTCTTAAAAATCTGAAATGTCTGAAATATCTCTCCTCTACAGCCTCCAGAATGCTTCTTGCGTCAGTATGGCTCTTAAATTGTATATTTGATCAAAACAGTGGTCACGAAAAAAACCTCTATTTGCATCCTCAGAAAGACAGTTTATCTTCATCAGTGCAGCTAATGGAATCAGATGCAATTACTGTAGAGTGCTGCTACTCGACCTGAACCAACAAAATCCTTTATTGGTCATTGGGTGAGATTTTGTCTGTTTTGTTTTGTAAAGTTATCATTATTCAAAAGTAAATTTTTAATAAATGTTTGCCTGATTCGTCTGCCTCCATGCATGTTTCAAGTAGATAAACATTGCGCGGTGGGAAGAGGGAATTGTTATTAACATATTTGTAGTATAATGGTTTTCAAGTAAAACATTTTAAATCTCCTCTGAAAACCACTCAACCATCACACCAACCATTCATTAGCTCATCCCCACCCGTACCTTGGCCTTGCTCTGTGAGGAGAAGTGTTGCTGGACGAACAGGGCTCCCAGGGCCATGCCGAAGTGTTTGTTGGCCTGAGTGAGGCAGAGCCTGCCCAGCTCCAGCTGCTGCTCGGTGCCGTCAATCTCCCGAGAAAACTCGTGGATGGTGCTGCGGAAGGCAGTGGACAGGTGTTCACTTAGCGCCGCCACAATGCGCCACAGCATGTAGTTATGGAGAACCCTAGGATAGAGGAAACAAGAAGGAGGGGTCCGTTACATCATCGTAGATTTGGTTTGGATGTAATTCTTCTTTGAACACAGCAACAACTTTACAAAACAGTCAAGATTCAAGTCAAGTCATCTACTTGGGATAAAATGTTGGTATCGTTTGATATGTGAGTTGACTCAAACATCCTTGTACAATTCTTTAACAGTTCCCTACAGAAACCCTTTTTTCTGATGATTATTCAAAGCTGCGGAAGAAGCATCTGCTGTGATACGAACCCAAAGAACCCATTTAATACAGAACCCTTAAAGTGAAACCTTTGCTAATGGCAGCCACTGTGGCCACATGTAACCTTATGGGATAATGGAACATGCTAAAACATAAAGAAACAGTAGCTCAAATAGAGAAGATGCACCAAGTCAGAAAACTCACTAAGCAATGTCTGTTTTATGCAAGTTTTCTAACATTAGCTAACTTTTAGCTACTGGTCACACCAGACCAAGTAAAACTGCAGAGTGTCTTTCTTATGGATGAACCCTTATGAATAAATCCCTTATGAATTCAACTTTTTAGTTGTAAGATAAAGAATGTATTATTTTTCCTTTCAAAAGTAAACTCTCGCTTTAATGCAAGACTGTAGTAAACTTCCTCTTGTGTTCTATTTGTAGAGTGACATCTACTGTGTCTAACTGTAATCTTTCTCCATCTGGCTCAAAGTTCGGTTTTTCCATCTGCCCTCTGAGTCACTTAAAAGTCAGAAAAGTTGGAGCGAAAACAAGAGGGAGACAGTGATCGAGAGCGAGTGGTGAGGAGTCAAGAGGGCCCAACAGTTTAAGAACAGCTCCCTCCAATCCGGAGTGACTCGCAGCGGAGAGGCAGCAGAGGGGTGAGGGAAATGTCGAGCGGGAGGAGAGAAAATGGATCATTCATTTATGTATTCAAGCTGTGTCTTCTCCCCCAGACGATGGAGTGCTGGTGTGTCCTCGTGCCCCCACTGGGTGCACACATCTAATCTGCCCTGCGGGGACAAATGCCCCCCTCTCCTACTGTGAGGCTCAATGCAAACCTAAAGGCATGTTGTTGTTGTTGTTGTTTTCCCCTGTTTTTTTTTTATTTTCCCTATGCATGACACATATTAAATCAAAAGCGCCTTGGTAACAGCACCCTGAGGTCCTGCCAACAAAGCACTTGTGAAGTGAATTTAATTGACGGGAAAAAGAGAGTAAGACTGGGGGTGGAAGAGGGGAGGGTAAATAAATGAATGAGAGACTCAGGTGGTGTCCTTCATCATCAGGATCATCAACATGTGTTACAGGTGTGGCTGCTTTGCTTGAGTAGCTGGTTTTTGTCATTTTGTTGCAGATTTTTTGTTAGTATCGTCGCACGGATACGAACAAGTGAGTTTATATATGCGTGTGTGTGTGGGAGTGTGTACACAGAAGTGAAGCTACGTATGGAAGTCATCTATATGGTAATGGTAAACTACAGCATTTCTCCACATTTGGGGGAGATGAACATTTTACTTGAGGCATCTTGGTAGAAAAGTAATGACAATAATCTCTCAGAGTATAGCTGGGTTCACTCTTGACACAAGGGGTTAACAGGAGGTTTTGATTTATAGTTTTCAGATTTCCCCGCTGATAGCACCACCGCAATATTAGACGGATGTATTGTATGTGGTCAGACTGTATCAGGCTTTAATGAAATTTCCCACAGTGACAGTATTTTTCCTTCATTCAATGTGTGATATAGAGCGACGGTGGGACATGCCTATATCTGGAGTTACATCCAGGTAACTTCTATTTCACCTTGTGTCATTACTGAATAGGAGACTACTCCTGTGCAATCACTGTTTATTCATTCACTGTGATAGAGCGTGTCAGTCTTTGTTGAGCAGAATGTTTGCAGTGGAGATGGCTTTATTAGATGTGTGTTATAAATAGAAGATTGCTGAGCCTTTCTTCAACTTCCTTAAAGGTCTGGTGTGTAGGATTTAGTGGCATCTTGCAGTGTAATTGCAGATTGAAACTCCCTTGCTTCACCCTCCCCTTCCAAGCATGTAGGAGAAACTACGTTGGCTGTGAAAAACGTCCCTATCTAGAGCCACTGTTTGGTTTGTCTGTTCTGAGCTACTGCAGAAATGTGGTGGTTCAACATTGCGGCCTCCACAGAAGGCAACCTGCAGCTCTGTAGATATAAACAACTCATTCTAAGGTAACAAAAAGACAATTCTAATTATCGATTATACAATTATATTATATTATATTGAATTTCTGCCAATAAATAGACCTTGAACATTGACTCTCAAACATCTTTACTCCAGCATTAGAAACTACAAAAAAACACAAGCATTTACAGTTCTGGCATGGTATTTCCATCGACCTGGCCCTGAGGTGTAGTGACACTAACATTTTTTAAGGAGGTGAATGTCAGCAATGGTGTAGACTATGGCATACCTATGGAGCTGTTATGATTTTTCAGCCTGAACCAAAGTTCCTTAAATACCGGCACCATCCATAGAGCCATACAGGTAGTGTGGCTAAAATATGTGCATTGTGTCTTAAATTTTGATTTACTAGAAGGAACAGCTGGAATGAGGAAACCTCTAGTATTAAACCGTGACAAGGCTGCTATTGTTGAAAATGGTGACCAATCACACACATTTCATGATGTTGTGAAATACTGGAAATCATCAGGTTATTAAAAAAACCTTTGATCACCTAACAGTTTATGACTAAAGTTTTGCTAGCAGTTTAATATAGTACCAACTTCTACTACTACTACAGTATCTGAAGCTCATCAAACTTCCCTACAGACTCAAATCCTCCCACTCTCCCCTATATTGTGTGCTGTATATGCCAGTGTGTGCTTAATGCAGTAATGGAGTCACAGCGGTGCTAAATGAAAGCACAGGGGCTTTCGGTGAGAGTGCTGTACAGATCAAGCGGTAGGTCTTAATTACCGGAGGACTGAGTGAAGGCTCATTAGCTGAATGGATTTTAATGGGGCTAGTTAGGGAGATGAAAAGACACTGTCCCTGTGCGCTGCATCAACACATTACCACAGGTAATGACTCCACAGGTAATGGAGGAGGGAAGGACTCCTCTATTCCAAACTTGGAATAACTTGGAAACTGGAGTTTCATAATTTTATATGTTAAATTATCATTTGAAAATTGAATAATGGGGCATAAAAACACACACACTCTTTCAAACTACAAAGTACAAACACCACAGAGACAGAAAATCACACATTTATTTATTATATCAGTGGAGACTTTTATCCAGAGCACCTTATAGTAGCGTGACTGCGTATATTTTCAGCTCAGGACGCCCTGCTGGGAATCAAACCCAGACTGCTGAAAGCTATAATGCCATGAAATCCACCATTTGGCGAACAGGATTCATTCCAAAATGCTTTACAACTACCTTGAGTGTGCGTTTTTAAAGGCAGTGGACCCAGCAGGAAGTGAATCCTCGACTGCAACTGTTTCCCTTCTATGGATACTCATGAACACACATACATCGTACGCTGAAACACACCTGAATAAACACACATGAAATGACAGACTCTCCCTCTAGCCTTCAAATTGTGCAGCCCAAACACACAGCGAGAATAACACACACCCATATCCCCCACACACACACTCACACCCTCGAGAGTGACGGATGAATGGATGGAGCAGACGGGGAGAGAGAGAGAGAGCGGTGGCGAGGGAGAGAGTGTGTGAGAGAGACACTGGTGTTGTCATTATGCTTTCCCCTTCATTGGAGGCCTGCTCATCTGGCTAATGGGATTGGCTGCAGTCATTGCAGTGTGTGGGGACTGCACACATACATAGGGAGTGGAGGGAGAAAGAAGAAAAGGAAGATGGATGGAGGATGAGGAGATGGAGGTGTGACTGCTCTTTTCAGAAGAATTGCATGGTAAAAAAGCCATCAATATGAGAACATGCGAGGGGTGGAGAGAGAGAACAATGAAGAGGGGACTTGGTCAATAGATGTCCATAAAGATGGAGAGCGTGTATTATCACCGAGGGGGGGATTGAGAAACGGATGGGGAGAAATAGATGGATAGATCAAATTGTCATCAAAGTGAAGAAGAGAGGAGGAGAATTAAAATGACGCTTAGAAGGAGAAAGATGGTAAAGGAGGAGGATCTGTGGATAAAGAAAAACACCTGGGGTTTTAACAGGAAGGAAGGTACAAATGGTGGAAGACAAAAAAAATTGGGAGGGAGAAAGCATGAAAAGGAAGATGTGAGGAAGAGAAGAAAGGAGAAAAAATTAAACAAGCCAAAAGAAGAAAAGCAGAATGGTAGAAGCGCCCCTGACAGGCGAAGCGGAGCACCTGTCTGTTCTTTTTACTTGTCTGTCACCTTTTCACCTCTCAGAAAGAAACTTCACACTGTTCCTCCAATTTAACAAGAACCCAAACTTTCCTCCTGTTTTTCTGTATTTATACGAATGTCAGTCTGTACCAGCCTTTTCAACTGTGTTATATCTTCAAGTGTACTGTTAGACAATGTGTTTGTGTGTGTCTGTGTGTGTCTGTGTGTGCGTGTGTGTGCGAGTGAGTGACAGAATCCAGTGGAGTACGAAAGAGTACAAAAGAGTTTTTCTGTGGTCCATTAGATGCCTTAGAGGAAAAAAAACCTATCCATCTGCTCTACTGGACAATGATACAACGGGCCAACACCTCTGCTACAACCCCTGACTCACACTGCACGAAGCCAAACAATGGCACTCTGTGTGTGTGTGTGTGTGTCTGGATGTCTGTGTAGGTATATGTGCAAGAGATTAATGTAAGCACAGACAAGCAACTCTGGTATTCTTTGGTTTTTGCCTGTCTCATGACGACTTCATGTTTTGCTCAGTTGGATTAGTGACTGGGCAATCATGCGGGTGGGTTAATCACTCTTGTTTTATCAAGCTCATGCACTGGTGCTGTGAGAAATATCAACTCTCCATATCCCACATCAATAAAAATCAAATAAATTGGCCTGAACTTCAAGCTGTGCTTGTAGAGCAGGCAGAGGTAGATTTAAGGAAATACTAATTTCTCAACGTGATTGACCTTGAACCTGGCCACTGGCCAGTTGGTCAGTCCACCACTTTGGTCCAGACTGAAATATCTCATTACATGCATGACATTTTATAGTATAAACATTGATGGTCCCCTGATGATAAATCCTTTGGTGAGACTTTTTTTTTGATGATCCTCTGCGATGTGATCCAGACATCTCAACAAATGTCGCCACCTAAAAGCAGACATTCATGTCCCCCTCAGGATGAATTGTAATGACTTTGTTGATCCCTTCACTTTTCATCAAGCGCCTGTACTTAGCTGTACTTTGTGTTTAGCGCTAAATGTGCAAAAAATGCTAATGTTAGCATGCTAACACGCTAAACTAAGATGGCGAACACAGCATCAGCATGTTAGCATTGTCACAGTGAAAACTGGCACTTAGCTCAAAGCCAAACTGACTGTAAATAAAAGACTCAATTAGTTGGTTAGGTGCATATTATTACTTACAATCATTATGATAATTATGTTTATTTTTAGTTGAAATAATTAATTTGAAGTTTAAATAGTGGATACATGGTTTAAAACTAGTACTGTCAGTTAAACGCGTTATTAACAGCGTTAATGCAAACCCATTTTAACGGCGTGTATCAAGAGATTAACGTTCTTTTTGGCCTAGCACACTTTGTAGTT
>NW_023340257.1:6143942-6146137 GCF_004916995.1 Morone saxatilis | reverse complement strand
GAGAAGAGGGAAGGGATGAGGAGCAGGTGAGGAGGAGGATGACAGGAGGTACAGAAGTGACAGAGGCAGAGATGGATAGAAAACAATAGAAGAGGTGCAGATGGAGAGAATAGGGAGTGGTGTTGGGGGATCGAGGCAGAATTGGGAGAAAGACAGGGTTATCATGCAAAGTTGAGAAGGAGAGATGTAGCGATGGAGGAGAAGGAGAAGCAGACAGATGGAGAGAGCTAGGGAGCAGGGGACTGAAGAGACAAGAGTTTGGTGAGGGGAGGATGAGAAGAAGGAAAGACACATCAGAAAGTTACAGACTGAGAAAGAGGAAATCTTAAAAGTTCAAACTGCTATCTCCCACTGTTATTGTATGGAAGAGAAAAGAGAAGAAAAAATAATAGACTTAAGGTTTTATTAATTGTTACTCTCAAATGAGTAAAAGTAACTTTTTAAGTCAGAATTACCAATCTCTTTTACACACAGATTAATTTACTTGTCAGGAGTACTACTCAGCAAGTGAAAACAGTTGTAACGTCCTTTGAGGCTCTCAATGTATGTCCAAATAACCCTGATGATGTCATGAGGCTGTGTTATGTGCTTGGGTGAACGTAGTGTTTAAAATATGTGGGCATTTACCAGGCAGGGAGGATTTAGTGAAAGACTATTGAGTTGCATTATGGGAATCGTTGGATTCAGTGTTTTTAGAACTTCAATCACCTCTTAAACCTGCTTCTTCAATTTTGAGGAAATCTTTTAAAAATCTGTTTTATGAGTCCCTCAACTTGAATGAATGTGCAATGATGAATGCAAACTCGTGACTGAGTATCTGATTCGTTTGACTTGGTACATTTCAGTTTTGATCTATAATTCTTATAATTTTGTCTTGTTCACCTTATATCTACTATTTCCAAATTAAGCATTGACTTAAATCAAAAGTGCTGTTTTTTTTTTTATCATTACTAACTTTTCTTTTTTTTTCTTCCTCCTTCTTGGCAGAAATTGGCTTCCATACATTTGAGCTCATCAATGTGCACAGTAGTTTGTGTAGTTTAAAATATATTATTTTGACCGCTACCTGATATACTACACAATAGCCACTCTTGTCACAAAGTCTCAGGTGGGAGACCTGAGCCTGGCCACATGTTTCAGTGGGTCATCTTGTTGAACACAAGTTGTTCATTTTAACCAATAGAAGCTAAAATGAGGCATGTTTACCAAGATGAATAGAGCCTATTTTGTCATCACATGCTTAAGATGAGACTGGCATTTGATTCTGCACTAGTAGCACTAGATAGTACTAGTAGAACTCAGAAATAAGAAGTTGATTTGAACTTTCAGAGTGCAGCGCCACACTAAAGCCCATATCAGCCAAACGTTATAGCTGACTGAGTGAACGTGTGATAAAAACGAGAAAAGACAGGCTGTCAGATAGACACAGGTGGAGGGAACAAAAGACAGGGAGGGAGGATGATTGAAACTTAGTGTAGAATCTATTACTAAAGCCATCAGGGGGGATGGATGGACAGACAGCTCAAAGAGAAGATTGGTAAACAACAAGGGAAGAGAACCTGAGGAGAAGTGAACTAATGGATGTGACAGTGGCGAAGGTAGCTGTACCTTCACAAAGAGGATTATGAATCCCTTAATGATACAACCCTAACTCAATACACATGCATGTTGGAGTGTTGTGATTAAAAAGGACATTTCACAAAGACGGGAGAGCAGCAGGAGACCAGATGAAAGAGATAAGAAGAAATGGAGCGCCAAACAGAGTGTAGAAAATTTGATATGGAAGAGATGTTTACACTGATGGGAGCTGTGTGAAATCCCTGCAAAAAGAAAGATCCTATCTTTTGTTGTGGCTGATAAAAGTAAGCAGTATAAAACACTAAAGTGCAGAATAACATTTATTTGTATCCTATAAAAATGTGAATGGAGAAAGAAAAAATAGTAAAACTAAGGCAATAAACTGAGGTAAGATAATGATTACGTATAATGTGTAGTATTTATCAACACTACAGCAGTGTGAAGCCTTGGACTTACAGCATGGTGGTAAATCTGAAATGGTGAGATGAGGTAATAAAATGACCAACAATGAAGGTACCGTGATGTCATGAACTGGTGAGTCATGAAATTACCAAAATCTCTGAATAGGTTATGCTGCTATACAGACAGACAGAAAGACAGAAAGACAGACAGACAGA
>NW_023340257.1:6138431-6143842 GCF_004916995.1 Morone saxatilis | reverse complement strand
GATTTCACTCAACACTACACACACACACACACACACACACACACACACATACACAGAGATGCACACACACACGTGCATGGGCAATCAGCTCACATTGGCCAGACGGGTCTCCAGCTGTATAATCTCCTTGGACTTCTGCGTGGCATTGTGAGCTCCCAGCATGCTCAGCAAGCGCTCCATCAGGGCCTTGTACGCCGCCAGAATCTGGGAAGCACAACGACATCAGCACTAACAGACGGGAGGAGCTGCGACATCATCAGTAATGGCCTGATGACGGGGGTGACATGTGGCAAAGTGGACAGGATAACAAAAGCACAGCGGGTGACAGAGGAAAACAGGTGGATTGATGAAGAGGAGAGAGAGATGAGTCAATAGGGCAGATGGAGGAGGAGAGAACGTAAGGAGGGAAAGGAAGGAGGGCAGTGGGAGGGGAGGTTAGAAAGGAAAGAAAGAATGGAAGTAGAGTATGAAGTAAAGGAAAAGCAAAGAAGAAAAGAAAAGGTGATGTATGTGAAGGTAGGATGGAGAAGAAGGAAGGACGAAGTATGGATGGAGAAGGCATCAGGAAGTGGGGAAACAAAAGGAGTGAAGGAAGGGCGGAGAAAAGGAGGATGTAGAAGGGATGATGATAGAGGGAAATGGTGGGGCGGTGTTAAAGAGGTAAGGAAGCATGTTTACCTTCACGCTGTCCTCATCCTGTCCCAGGTAGAGACTTCTCTCAGGCAGCGTGAGCCCCTCCTGATCAATCTGCACACACACACACACACACACACACTAATGCAGTAATTACATTTTTTCTGGCATGTAGTCACATATGTGTTGCTAAGCCCTCAACAGATGCATATTCAAAGGAGTTTTTAATATTTAAATAATCTGTTATAATGCCAGCATTCACAAGCCACTCAACACACTGTATGAATTATTTATAACATTTAATAAATAATGCCCACACGTACAGTCATTCTGTGTGTTGGACTGATATTCATCTTTTATTAAATCTCAGATATGGCTGGCTAATGTTACTCAACTTTAATATCGTCGCTGTCCAATTCAAACCATGCATCCACAAACGTGTTGATTTAGAATTTTTGAGATAAACTGAAGGATTAAGTATTCCTTAATGGGTTTAGAGAATTCTCCTACTTTCTTAAGCCAAACAAACCACTCTAAAGCCTATTTGATTATCTAAAAAATGCATTGTCACAAAGCTGAACACAGCTGCTGTGGTGCCAGTGGCAATATTGGATATTTCCCCTGATAAGAGTTAGTATGTTTTGGTTATTATTACTTTTTATCAAACTGTGTATCAGAGCAGATGTTGCAAACCTCAGTCAGTAAAATCTGTTCTAGTAAACTTCAAGGTTCATCTACTAGCTTTTTCTGGAGCTTTCATCCATATCTCAGTGCCAGCAAATGGAACTTGTTCAGGCGTCATCACATGGCCGAAGTGCAAAGCTTCAGTCGCGTGATAACAGGTGGTTGTATATGTATGGAGGCAACTGAGCAATTTCGATATGCTGAAGAAGGTTTGCGAGAAACACTCAAAAGCTCCGGAAAAGCCCAGCAATTGAGCCTGGACTTTAGAATATCTCATCACAGAAGTATCCCAGGGTTGAGAATGAACTTCTGTGCTCAAGTTCATTCACTCTAATTTAAAGTAACATTAAATTAATACCTATGAATATTATAGTCCATTTCTGCTAATAGATCCTCCTAAATGTTACACACTGGACCTCCAGGTCTTTGCTGATGGTGCACCTAATGAGTCAATGTCATTAATGTCCTGTGACTGTGATGTTTCTGAGGACTGGAACATGGCATTCTTTCACAAATGTACACTCAGTTCCAACATCCTTTTACCCACCCTGATTGCATTCCTGGAGGAGTTTTTGTCGTCCACGTTGACAGTGAGGGAGAAGAAGACGGCAGTGCTGTACACCCCCTGGGTCCTGTACAGCAGCTCATTGAAGTCCGGCCTCTGCGGGGCACCCTCTCTCTCCCACCCAGCAGCACCGGGAGGAGCCCCCACCAGATCCCACCCCCCACAGCTGTCTATCACCTCTGTCATGGGGTCAGAGCCCAGCTTGTCGATCTCCTGGATATTGACGCAGGATCGATAGAACTCCTTGACCTTGCGCTCTGCTGAGTTGGCCCCTTGTCTCCGTATGGGCTCCAGCAGGAGGCGCTGTAGTTTCTCCTCATTGTGCTCTCCTATGGCGGTGATGATTCCGTAGCTTAGCTTGTCCTCTGGGATGCCGTGGCGCCTCAGCCAACCACCACAGGCGAAGGAGTAGAAATCCTGGCAGGGCTGGATTGTTGGGTCAATATTGGCCTGAACGAAGCGTGCCGCCCGCAGCAGGGAGCGTTTGCGTTGGCAGTCCTGTCGACACTGTGGGTCCTGCTGGGCGTCCAGGGAAATGTACTTGAGAGCCAGCATGCTGCCCAAGATGACGCACATTCCTGCTGCAAAGACCAGTGCAGAGAGGAGGCAGATCTCCCTCCGGCTCCATCGAGGAAGCCCTCCGCTGCTGCTGGTGCTGCTTGGATCTTTGTTTCGACCGTTGGACCAGGTCCCTCCTCGGGTACGCCCCATGTGACGGTCCAGGCTGCCTCCCAGGTGAAGGGTCATGCCATTGCTGAGGATGTCACTGCTATAACGGCCACCATATTTCACTTCCTGGAACTCATCATAGTGGGCAGTTAGTGAGTATGTCTTCTCCATGGTAACAGCCTGTGACTAGGTAATAAGTAGCAAAAGGGCGTAAAGAGAAACAGATGACTTTGTTCTATGCTTAGTGTACAGCCATGACCACTCCTACTGAGACAGAAGGGTGGACCCCCACTACAGGGCAAAACACTGAAATGATGTCAAGATCCCGTTGACCCTCTTTAGGCAAAGTCCCCTTTATTCTTTTCAAATCAGAAGCCGGCAGAGCAAGGGGCTCCCATTGTGCATGAGGAATCTCATGGGTCCTGCTCTGTCTCTTTCATCCTCTCTCTCTCTGCTCCCTTTCCATTTGTTCTGCTCCCCTTCCTCTCTCCAACCAGTTACAGGTCACCTGTCGATAAAAATAGAAATGAGACAGGGGAGGGCTGTAAGTCGAGAGCAATAGGAAATTGAATCCACGATTACAACAGCGGAGAATGACAAAATAGCTTTTTTGCCACATTTTTCCCCGCTTTGTCTTGTTCTGTTGTTTGTCAGCTAAAGTTGCTGATTGATTGGTGATAGTCATCCCTCAGGGAGACGATGTCCCCGGGTGACTCACAGCTTTGGATGGATCAATGGAGACAGGAGCAAGGAGCTGAGCATCAGCTGGGCATGGAGAGGTGTGGCAATCACCATAACTTAGCTTGTGTCAGTCTAAATTGATGTAAAACTTTATATTATTACAGAAGGACATGGAGAATTTATGTCCTCCGCCTCACCAAACTGAAGAAAACACACACACCTACAGCACGGAGGGCATCAGCTGATCCTCTATGGAGATTTTAAAGGAATAACAAGCTATCGTATTACAAGCAGCTGCCTAAATATAAATCGTATGCACTTACATCCCACTGTGTTTTCATTTATACTTACGATATATATTATGTATATCATAATATATTATATTATATTATATTATATACCTAATTAGACATTTTCAACACAAAGACCTGTACATGCAGTTATGTCATGCGACAAAAGCAACCAGACTAACGCAGACACACAAAATATTTTTTCAGCTGTTTGCATTCTCCTTTTCTTCTGCTGATGTATTCTACATGTAGCCTGTAGGCAGTATCCAAGCCTTCAGATAGAGAGACTGACTGCTAAACTGTTTTTTGGATCCTGTCCCAGTGTGAGTTTGCAAGCCCTTGTGCGTGTCTGTCTGTGTGTGTGTTTTCAGTGACTCGGTGCAGTGAACTTGCTGAAAGCTGTGAAGGCGATCTGTGAAAATTGATCCCTGTTATCTCCTCTGAGAATAGCAAACTTCAGCACTGATGTCTTTAACAAGCTTTCCCTCGCCTTATGGGAGTGCTGTATGTAGATAAGAAGGAAAGAAGAAGAAATAAATAAATAAATAAATAAATAAGAAGTTTAGTGTTTGCAGGTAAACAGAGAGATGAGTAGAGGGTATCTCAGACTGTGAGAGGTGGTAATACCAATCATGAGGGAGTGGCTGATGGGTTGTGAGTGTGTTAAAGTATTATGTTTTTTGGGGGAAAGGGAAGGACAATGAGAAGAATATAGGGAGGAGGGATGCATGGGTGGTGGAGAGATACAATTCTTCCATACCACTGCAGTGATCTGGTGTTCAAATCCCTGTGGCGATACTTCTGCCTTAGTTGTGTGTTTAACTTGTAACAGTGGAATAATTTCCATATCAGATCATTCAGAAGTGTTAGATTCATATTCTGTGCCAATGCAGGAAGAAGTGTGCCCTTTACACGGCAAGGTAGAAAGGAAAGTCTGAATTAAACTTTCCATGTAGCCGTGAGGGATATGAAATAGATTCGCAAGAGAAATGAATGATAGCATGGACAGTCAACACATCACATCTGCAAACACTCAGTGAGGTCTATACAGAATACTGTGTGCTTCCGCTGTCCTCCTCGCTGTCGATTTCTGCATCCATTTGAGTGCATCAGGAACTTAAAGAAACATACCAATGGTTTTGCAGGTTTTAGCCTATTTACTCCAAATCATCTTTGCGTTACAGTTAGTGATTTTTCTGCAGTGTTTTAGAAGTGTGATGCATTTTTACCCACTCCAGACGTCCATTGACTTTTTCAAACACTCTTAAAATCTATAAGTAGACTATTGAAACTTTGTGTAATCAATCACAGTGAACATCAAGTCTACATATTATCATTCTGCAAACCCGTTGCAGACTTTTCAAATCTGCCTACACTTGAACTGCATTACTATGCAATGATAATGTAACTGCCAAAAACTTTGTACAGACGTAATGCTGACTGTGATTGATCAAACATCTCAAACAAGTTTTAAAACCCAAATGAAATCACACATTTAAACATTTAATGTGACTGTGACGGCCATACATAGACATAAATCGGGACTCAGCCTTAGTACATGGGACACACTCTACTAGGTGAGGTACCGTGGTGCCCCTCAATCGTTTTTTATTATTAAAATTAACAAAAAGAGGTCTTTTGAGAAATATCAGAAATGTCTCAGGCAGCTGGAGGCGCTTGTCTGTGTTTGTTTGACAGCAGCTGGAAGGCTGATCCCTGGCAGTAGAACAATAGACAGAGTACAGCCTATATGACAGCAATTTGTCAGTGGTACTGAAGAGTAGTAACCACAGCAGCATCTAACTGAACCTAAGTGACATTTGCTTGTACATTTGTTCCATGTGAGCAGCTAATTAGATACCTCCAACTTGAATGGTAAATGGTAAATG
>NW_023340257.1:6137495-6138331 GCF_004916995.1 Morone saxatilis | reverse complement strand
AGGAGCCGGGGATTAAACCAACAACCTTCCGATTAGTGGACGACCCGCTCTGCCTCTGAGCCATAGCCGCCCCCAACTGAATGGCTTCCCGTAACTCCAATCTTTAACCTATACTCAGTCTTTCAGTTGCCTAACCAATGTTGGCATTAAATGTCCAAATAAAATGCATAGTTATAGGTAATTCTGGGTTTTGCAGTATGAACTCACATCAGCATTCTGTCTGGTAATAGTAATAGTAATAGTTGCCATGTCACTGCTCTAGCAATCCCTACTCTTTGGTCGGGGTGCTTGAGCAGTGGACGAGGGTACTGGAGGGGACAGCGTGAACTCGTTTACATGCTTGTCCTGGTGAAGCTAATGGCCAGCAGGTGAAAAGAAGCGGCTGGTGACAACATGTGGCACATGTCTGCCTACACTCTCCCCATGCCAACAGTGATGACAAGTGCAGTGCAGAGGGGAGTGGGTATTCAAAGTGGGAGAAAATGGGGAGGGGTAGTGTGTCTCTGTATGATGTCATTGTCAATTCAGCTCATCATCCATCAATCCTCTGCCTTGTTACACACACACACACACACACACACAATTACAAACATGCTGTTTCTATGAAGCCGTATTCGGTCACTTTGAGCCTCATGCACTTCATGCATCATGAGCACACACTCATTGCTTCTATATAATTGATTGTAATGTAAATATTATTGAATTGATGCATTCTCTCTTTACAACTTTTCTCCCCCTCTCTTTCAAATGCACATGCACTTTCTCATATGTCACAACTTAAGCATTATAATAAATTATGAAACATGCATGCACACAAACACACCGACACACACACA
>NW_023340257.1:6130144-6137439 GCF_004916995.1 Morone saxatilis | reverse complement strand
CGATACCATGGTAAAAATGTCCCAGTTAAGTTGTCTTGCCCCTGTTCCCTGTTTAATAGCCTTTTGAGTATTGGCTGATACTGAGTCCTAAACCAATACTTGTAATTTCCTTAATAATACTGCTGCACACACACACACACACACACACACACCCTCCCGCTCTCTCTCTTTCTCTCTCTCTCTCTCTCACACACACACACACACCACATGCATGGACACTTTAAAGACATTAAAAACACAGCCCTGGTGATACATAGTGCTGTGCCAGTTTTAAAGCATTTCCCATACATCTTTCTAGCAACAGACAATCCCTTATTCAATTATAGCAGGGGTTCTAAAAGTGAGGTCCGGGGGCCTTCAGGGTCCAGTAGACGACACCAAATGGACCACCATATCTTTGAAAAGTAACTTACTTTAGAGTAAAAAGCTAAAGTAAATGACATGCACAGTCACAGTATTAAACTGTTCATAAAAACAATCCCGTAATTCTGTCCTCTAGACCCCCAAAAATCTCTGAAAAATCTACAACACTTGGTACCCTCTGCCCCTGAATGTCACATTCACAGCAGCCGTCGATCTCCGGGGGGTCTACGGGTGTCATGGTTGTGGGGATTCAAGTTAAAATAGGGTATTAATTTGCTCTTTAAGCAAACTGTCCACTTTGAAGGCTGGGTGGACCTCTCTCTTACTTCTCTAACCAAATAAATCCTCAGAGAAGATCAATGATAATCAATAAGTGTGGGTCTCTGACGGGGCAGGTTCCCATCACTCCGTAGATGGATCACAGTTCTCCTAGCTTAAATATTGGAGGACCAATATAAAATGCCCAGAAAACCCAATATATAACATAGACAGGTAGTAGTGGTTTGAGTTGATTGATCAGTAATGTTACAAGCGAACGTGCATGTTTTACTGGTGAACTCTTGTTTCCAAAAGCCCCAAACTCCAATTCCCCTGAAAGTTCCTGAAATGAACACATAAAATGCTCTTTGCAAATGTGTATCAGCATGAGCTGTACTGAATTATCCCCACAGACTTTTAGCGCTTTAAGAATTACAGGCTTTGGGGGTAACACATCAACACAAATTGTTCCCCATGGTCTGAGAAAGGAGTCCAATTTGTTGCTACGGAGACATAGAGTCACCTGAGGTCAACATTGTCTAGTTGCAAAGTTAACGATTGCTAGAGGGCACATTAAACAGATCATAAAATATAGCCGTTAATACTAACTCTGTCAGTATTATTTACTGTTGAATCAATAGTAACCAAAACTGTCCCACCTTCTGGTCTGTAACCAAATATGTAACCTGTTAAACCGTCAGCATGTATCTCCTACTGTTTAACTGCACAGGAAGCATATGCTTTTAGCAACTGTTAACTTATCCCAACAATACACATTATACTCTGAATGTTACCGTCACTTTCCAGACAGCCTAACTTACAACCATTAACATAAATTCACTGAGAGCAAACTCTTCTCCCGTTTGTGATGATATTTGGTGGTAGCCAGAAATAAGAGCTTAGCGGGAAACTCTCTGCTTTTATCTCCTCTCAGGCGAGTTACGTCACCTGAAAGCCCTCTATAAATGGGTTTATTATCCCCTAATCAAAGTGGTCACAGAGCCTGCCCCAAAAGCCTCACGGCACTCGGAGGGTTCAGTGTGGGAGTCAGCCCCCTCGAGCCTTATCGCTGGTCGCCAGAGGCTGCAGTAGAGCGCTATGGTGTGTTTGTATGGGCTACAGATTTGGACACACAGCTCAAGGGTCCTATATAGAACCAGGAGATACTGCTTAGGCTTGTACCAGAGCAGAACCTCCTTTGTGGTGCTATTAAAAACTAGTTAAGCGTTGTGTGAGTATGAAATGTTCAATATTAAAAGACATTTTAATAAGTACATTGGGCTCTTATTTAAAATGTATTATTAAAACAGAAGAGTTTGAGTCATTCTAAAGAACAACTGGATTGGAGAACCCTTGAAAAACTCTCTACTTCACTCCCTCCTCTCCTCTTCTCTCTCTAACACACACACGGGTATAGAGTGCTCAGCTCACATACTGTAACTCTATTAACCTTAATATCTCCTTTTGTGTATAGAGCAGAGAGCTAAAATACAATTCAAATATTGACATTTCAAACACTTCAGGTCTACATAGTTTAACCTTTAGCCCTTCTGCAACACTCTACTCATATCTCTACTCAAGTAGTAGTATTAGAAGTACTTCACATTGTTAGGTACCCCTTTGGGTGTATCTCTATGGAGGGAGGTTTGACAAATAAATTTTTACTATTTTATTCACCTTTTATGGCTTGTGGTCTATGATAAAACACTATTGTATACATTTATGTAAGGTAAGGCTTAATTTATGTCCTATCAGCTTTCCAACAAGCCAATAACAATTAATTTGCACTGTTTTTGAACGGGATTTTGAATATGGAAGAGAAGCGCGTCTCTGGCGTTGGGCAGAGCAGTTAAACTGATGAATGAGTGTAAGGTGGCGGTGTTGAGGCTGATACAGAGAGCGACTATTAGCTATGATTTCAAACTTTTGGGGCGACGCAAAAACTCCTGGTGCGTAAAGACGCAGAGCAGTCTGCTGCTGGTGCGCCAAAAAGAAAAGGAATCATTGTGGGCACAGAGAGCACTTACTTTTACGCATAAGCGTTTGCTTATGATGAATGAATTCTAAAGACGTTTGATCATTTGTATCTGGTCATTTTATCTTTTTTTTTTCCACCTGTGATGATTCGTCACAAAGGACGCAAACAGGCCACATGGAAATAGTAGAAAAATAGACTTATTATAGGATAACACACACGTAAACATAGTTATTCTCCATTGAGACACATTGTTCTTCTGTGAAAAGTACAGTCAGTCAGTCAGTCAGTCAACTACACACCACACACTCCACACATCCTATTGGATATTACTTCTCTTTTAGTGTTTTGACAACTGGCCGATCAAATCATCTTATTGCTGAGCATCAAAACTTCTAGACCCGTTCGTGGAGGAAAAGACTAATAACTAAGTGGACAACTCTCATCAACGTGTCGGCTGCTAAAACGTGACTTCCAAGTTAATCTGTAGATATTTATCCCTAATCCTCGCTCCCCATAGTTGAAGAAACACACAAACAACATGATCAAATTTGTATTTAAGAGAGCCCTTAGCCTGCCGTGTGCACTGGCTGGTGGGATACCAGCGTCAGTACGCTCATTAGAGGTGTGGATTGCCCCAGAGCGATGAAAACTTGTGCAAAAAGACCTTACCTGTGGTGAGTAAATCACAATCGCCGGCGGGAATGTAAAAGTGGCCCCGCTATGAGTGTGCAGATAGAGGAGATCCACTACACTGACAGGTCCGACTGGATTATCCGGTCCCCCTCCGGAGAGATCGGCACACACCGGGATCCGCACCGCTTTCTGCCGCCGCTGCAGCCTCACAGCCTCCGATGTATGGAGGAGAGAGAGAGGAAGGGAGGAGAGAGAGGGAGAGAGGAGGGGGTCCTTCATTAACAAGGTAAGGCGCGCGCGCGAGCACACACACACACACACACACACACACACAGACGCTGAGCAGATGTTAATCCTTATGTCCACTTTTATTTTTATTTTTCTCTCATTGGTGGTTTGTTTAAATAATTGGCATCTGTGTGAGTGAGTATGAAGCCAAACGCACATTATATATTGTTTTTAAATACTTAAGAAGCAACTACTGCTTAGCATACAACAACACTTTTAGTTATATTCTGTTTGTGGAAGAAGATTGACGATGATCAAATCATCGTCAGTTCATGAGAAAAAGCCACTGCCAACTCCTGCACATTCACACATATTTCCATCTGCATTAAAATAAGACAAATATTATCTAATACATCACAATGAAAAGAAAAAAACATTGTATCCCATAGCAGTTATGCAGATTTAAATATATACAATCCGACCAGCTCAGGGGGAGAACATCAACTCATTCCCAAATGAATGAGTCTATTCCACTGATTAATATTATTGGGCTGCAACGTTTTATGGTACTACCAAATCACAAAGTCTATTTTAATAAATCTTCGGGTCTAAACAACCACTAAACATCCGCTATGGAAACATTAATCTCAATGTTGCCTAAAAGTCACACAAACCCAACTAATCAACCCAAAAGGTCGACTAATATTATTATGCAAATCAGTCGAGTAACTAACTGGCCATTTCATTACCCTGGTCGTTCAGTGAGAGCTTATATGGAGACGATTGTTGGTTTATTTTGTACACTGTAGCCACAAATATGTTTTTTTTTTCACCTTTTGTTTGTTCACTTAACAAAATAAAAACCTGCTCATCACAATGTGCCAGTTTCCAAAACTGCACTTGATTAACATCCTTGAAGCTTTATTAAAATGACCCATAACAACTAATGAAAAAAGCTAAATAGTCTGCTTTCTAAGTGTGCTCTGCTTCTGGTCAGGGGCCGATCTAGAGGGGTGATATAAGGTTGCAGTGACCACCCCAAAAATGTCTGGCCATCCCAGCTGCCACCCCACTTTGGTGCCAAATGCTGTCAAAATTAGGTTAGGTATGGTTTTCGAGGAAGAGGACCCAAATGCAGACACTGAAGCAGAGCCGTTTGTGTTAGCGTTAATCTGTGAGAAAATCTGTGGTAAATGAACAGGTTTACAGTTGGCAACAGGGAGTGAGTTTAAACAGACACACAAATCCAACAGGTTAAGGCAAGTAATAGACCAGCAGTAGGTCAGAAATAGAGGCGGGTGGCAACAGGCAGGTTCCCAGAACAGTGACATAAGACAGACAGGAAAGGTAAATTTAGGTAATGCACTAATCAAGATGCACTAATCAATATTAATAATTATGTGTAATGTGAAGTGGGTCATAGTTTTTTCTCAGCTCTATGCAGTGTTTTAGGGTCTTTCAGCTCATTGTTTTAGGTTTGCAGCCCACAACTTTACAGTCGTGGTCCAGTTTTTGGTGTTACAGCTCTTATCTATCTCAGGCAGCTGTTTTCAGTAAAAAAAAAAAAAAAAGCTCTGATAAACCCGTAAAATAATATGTTTACAGCTTGTTGCTTTACCCCAAAGTAGTCTAACACTTAATTAATGCAGCTTTAAACTATTGTGAGGTTATTGGGTATTTTTATGCGATTCAGACAGTCTGGTGGGACATTTGTATTTAATTAGAGGCCGCAAACTCAGGATAGATAATGATTAACCTAGCACAAGTCCTGAGTTACATTGGGTCCAGTTGATACCAAAGGCCTGTTATTCCATACATGGTAGGATGGGGTTGTAGCTAAGCGGCAACGCTGCCATATATAGTGAAATCAATTAACAGATTCGTTTCCCACCTTTTAAGGCTGCCACCATATACTGTACCTCGCTACACATATATAATCAAAGAGAAGTTAGTTATTTGAACTTTCACACTACACCAATTACTTCACAATGATTGCTGACTGTCTGCCCACCTTTTCATTTACCTCGACTGCAAATGAGTGTTTCATTCCTCCCTCTTATGGATGTGATTTCCTCAGTTAATTTACCTTTAGCTTGAGGCCATTTTATCCCACTTTTCTCAGCAGTTCCAGGGCTCATTTTGCTAACAGGTAACAACAGTGAGGGAAACGAGGCAAACCAGGCACACTGGCCTATAATCCGGCTCAGTGAAGCAGTGGATTTGGGTTCAGCTGTCAGCCCGCACTGAAGCAGGACACTTGGCAAAATTATGCCGCAACACTTGCGGCCTACAGACCTAGAATTATAACGAGTGCCCCAGCAGACCAGAGAGGAGTGAGTGAGCGTTGTGCAGCCTGAGGGACGTTGATGATGAGCAGATGAGCTGGGATCAATGTCGGGAGTTTGACGAAAGAAGAGGGGAGGGAGTGTATATGGATGAGTGGTGTTCAGGTCCCTCTGCACTTTGATTCATCCTCATTTTTATTAGGGTGTTATTTACACACCTGCTGCCACAGGGACAGGCAAAGAAACTCACTCTCTCCATCTCTGCCTGGCTCTCATGCACACACACACACACACACACACCCACACATATACAAACAACAACACCGCAAGCAAACACACACATCTGTGCTAACTTCCCCCAAACACGTCCTCTTGACAATAATCGAAGAGTCTATAAGAGCTGCAGACTACAAGTCTATTTTTGAGTGTCTAAAAATATCCTTTTTGTCCTGGTTCACTTGATTCATCAAGGTCCCTGATGAAGCAGACATCTCAAAGGAAGTTAAGTCAGGGACAGAGATGATAATACTTAAGTGGCATACAGTGGGAAGTGTGTTGATTTCACAAGAACATAATAGTCAGTATGACCAGTGATGTATACTCCACCTTCCCCAGGGATGGGAGTAATAGAATTACAGAGGTAGCCTCCAGGTAGCTCTCAGGTTTAGCCAAACTGAAGATGGATGGAGGTAGCTTGCCTAAAAGGTGCAACAACTTAGATAAGAGCAGAAGTGAGGAGGATGAGGGGATGTTTTTTTCTCCTGTCTGCTCAGCACCTGAGCCTGACCCCACCCCATGTGTCTACCCCCTCCATCTTCCACTCAGACAGAGTAATGGGGAACCAGGAGCACCATTTATATTCCTCGCCCCCCCACCGGCACCCTACCTCAGCTGTCTGATAGGCCGATCCTACCCCCCGGAGGGGTTAAAGAGTTGTGTATGTGTTTGTGTGTGTTGTTGTACCTCTGTTCTTATGAAGAACACGTTTTCTGAGAGGTCTTGGTTCAGGGTAAAAGCTTCAATATGCAATATTTTTTAACATCAATGCATCACTATAACATTAATCTGATATAATTAGTATAATTACCATAAATATATTACATTAGTAGCTACTGCCTCATGCCAGAGGTATTGGCACTGGTGTGATAAGATAAAATGTACAACCACATTTCCCATAAACCATCATGCCTCCCGTTGAACCCTGGAATTATACTTGTGTAGCATAGACAATGATTGTGTTCGTGCACATAAATTATATTTTGTTTTGTGCAAAAGGCCTATTGCTGGCAGGATTATTAGTTACTGGAAATGTAGCACTGGGAGAACAGTATGTAAAGCAAAGCTACAGGTAAGACGTTTATACAGCTTTGGTTAAATATTGAGTTTTATGAACCTTTATGAAATTCTTTGTAAGTTAGTCACTGCTTAGTAGTAACTTGGTAGTTAGCCAGTTAACTTTAGTGAGATAAGCAGCCAACTAAGCTAGTTAGAAAATAATATTCATAGGTATGTTTTCATTATTGTATAATCATCTGAAAATAAGAATCTTT
>NW_023340257.1:6125613-6130058 GCF_004916995.1 Morone saxatilis | reverse complement strand
ACAAACCAAACACTGGCTCCAGACAGGGTGTTTTGCTTTTTTACATCTAGAACCCTAAATACTGGACCTTTAAGGCATTATAATCATTAAATCCACAGTATGTCACTTTTCTAGACCTAAAATAACATCTTAAAAAACATTTTGCTACACTAGGTTCTAATTGGGTGAATGGTGCCAGTGTCATTCCCACTCGGTGCCCTGTACTTTTAACTTTGTGCTCGGAGTCGGTGCATAATGCTTTACTCGAGTAGTCACACACCACTAACCATGTTACTGATGTTGGTGAAACTGGATCATATTTTATGGAGAAAATGTTTTCTGTTTTTGTCTCTCTGATGTCTTCCAGCTGCTCCGCCTCAGATCTCTGTGATTTATAGAGTTTCCTGATGGACAGCAAAGTAACTGCTGTGAAATTCAGTAGCCAGTTAGCTTAGCCGTACTGCCCAGTACTGCACTTGCTTGATGTTTGACTGTGCTAGTTTTTGATCAATCATAAGTAATGTGATAATAACAGATGCATGTGAACAGTTGTCCATATTTACGATAGCAGTATTGCTAGTGGGGGCACCAAATTGCAAAAATACCAAATCTAACATAATGTTGCTTTTATGTAGCTCCTTCAAAACTTTTGCTAGCTAACTACCTATCAAGATAAATAAATCAAATATGTCAAGTCAAATAAGTTTATTGAGCACAGAATATAGTTTGTTTGCCAAAATGAAATTATTC
This sequence comes from Morone saxatilis, assembly GCF_004916995.1. Lineage (NCBI taxonomy): Eukaryota > Metazoa > Chordata > Actinopteri > Moronidae > Morone > Morone saxatilis. The sequence goes on along the minus strand of NW_023340257.1, from coordinate 6,129,329 downwards.
TTTGTTTGATAATAATTTCTCAACAAAACATTTATGTACTTGCTACATTTCCCACAGATAATGCATGCAGTCAAGGTGTGAAAGTTAAGTTGATTGTACTGCAAAGACAATATTTGAGATGATCCAGGCTTGTGCAGAATGATCACTGGACAATGTATGCCGGTTGGCTTTGTATCCAACTTGATGCCGACTTGCTCTGATGTCATGAACATGTGGGCTACGATAACCTCACAAGATCAAGATGGCCACTTTTTAGAGCTAGGCCACTCCACTGACTGAGACCCAGGGCATGATGGGAAACACCTGGCTGTTGCCTGATTAATTGGCACTTAGATTTGACCACAAACAATCCTAATTCTCTGTGTAATTGTGATATTTAACACTAGATTGTAGGCTGTTATTCTCCTGTTGTGCCATAAAGGTTTAATCTGATAATAAACATAAACTGTCCGGTTGATAACAATAACTTTATTTATTTATCCGAACGTGGTCTAAAACCTACATGTAGCCCACAGATGGATCTAAAATTCTTTGAAAGCTGCTGGAAACTGTCTGACCTGACTTGCCTTTTGGCACCGCCTCCTGCTGCTGTCTTTACATTGTTTGTTAATGGTGATTATATAAATTATATCAAACTTAAGATCTCAAAGATGTATTGATATTGGTGTCATTGAGTTTATCTCTGTACACGCAGGAACTGCTGTTTTGGCATCGTGATCTCTATTACCTGCTGTAGTAGAGAGGTAGGAAGAGTCTTTTAGTTGCAGATTCACCATTTTCGCTTCAGACTATGATACGTATGTGAAATATTGACATCTTTTGCCCCTAGAGGGTGATTTCTAAAGACTTTGGAGAAAGTATAACCTTTCATCTAGCGCCAACATCAAAAATTACCCTTGACTAATGCCTTGGTCTATAACAAGATATCTTAAAAACATGTTGCCAGATTTTCATGATGACTGGTGGTCCCCAGGGGAATAATCATAATGTTTTTGGTGGCACTCTCCTGTCACAGACTAAAATTAACACTTACAGACAGGAAATCTATGGACAAGAGTGCCATGAAATTTACTGATCGTATTTCTTATCACCAAAGGATTAACCCTTAATGTTTGGATTCTCCATGTCCCCCATGTGTCGGCACATTCATATGCAGTACGACTGGAAATGTAATGTGTAAATATCTGTATGTGTTGGTGTGATGAGCAGCCAGGTCTCCTACAGTCCACTGAGTTTAAACTGCAGTTTGAAAGAGTTTGTAATTTTATTAATACTGGCAGAGATTTCATTCTTAGTTGTATAATTATAGATTACAATAAGCTTTTTGTGGTGAAAGTTTTTGAACATCTTTAAAATCCTGAGTAAAATTCACTTTCTGATTTAATTAAATTGAAAGTAAATTGAGCCTCATCTAAATATCCATGTGCACGTCCATGTTTGTGTGTGTGCCAGTATATCGAGCCAGACGTCTGAGATGTCTCTGTGACTGATAAAAATTGAAATGAATCATAATGAAGATGGACAAGAACTTGGCTCTCATTTCCTCCTTCTCCTCCTCAGCTTTCTTCTTCTCGTCATCTTTTTTCTTGTGCGAATCCTTTTCTTCCTGCTCGTCTCCCTTTTCTCCTGCTCTCCTTTCGAGTCCAGGCCCCAGCTTGTGTAGCTAGTGACAGCGTAGGTCAATTCTATTTTCCTGTCAAACATGGGAAACTGGATTTCTGGGGGATGTCAGTGTCTTTGATTAATTTAATCAAGCAGAGGTGTCTTATGCAAAGGACATAAACTAAATCATTAACCAATGGATTGACGTGGGTTTTTTTTTTTCACCCAAAAAAATAAATGTTGAGCTAACTTTTGCTAAAATTTGTGTGCAAAAAAATCCCCTCAAGGATCTCTGGAAATCCTTGAACTGCAGTTTAAGAACTGTTGCCATAAACAACCTGCAAAACAAGAGCTTCGAATAACACGCCGGCACGTCTCCCCTGAGTCACAGCTGCAACGTTCAATAATTGCTTAATTAACAATTTTTCTGAGAGACTTCTGAACACTTCTAAACGTTGTGAACTGCTATGCAACTATGCGAAAACACAAAGCTGCACGCATACAGCTGTGTATTCTTTTCCTGCGCGCACACACACATGCTAACGCACGCACGATCACGCAATTAAACTTTCACAATAACGTAGGACTGATGAAAAGAGCAACAAAGTGCTGTAAAAGAATGTCTCACTGTGGAGCCTTGGAGTACTTGCTGTTATGCTCACAGACCAAGGCCTTTACATAAAACTAATAATAATGTCCCTTCCTTTGCCCCCTCCCCAGTCCCTCTTCTCCATCTTTTTTAGTTCTTTAGTCTCAAGTGTCAGAAACCCCATTACAGTAATTAAGTCAGCAGACCCTCAAAGAGCTCTCCTTCAAACAGCCAGGGAGGGAGGGAGGCATGGAGGGGGAGAGATATGGTTGGAAGGAAAGAGATGGATGGAAGGAGGCTTCAGAGAGAGAGGGATGATGGAGCGAAGGAAAGATGAAGCAGTGGATGAGAGTGTGGAGGAAGAAACATTGTAGGACACTGTGAAGAAAACCACAGGAAGCAACTTTAAGGTGTACATGTAGCCTTTTACTGCAGTAAATCAGCAACACATTAACTTTGAGATGCTGCTAGTAATTACTATAAACATTACTATCATTTTGCATATGATTGGCAGCCTCCACCAGCCTCTGCACAGTGAACACTGCTGATTGCTCGATAGCTTTATAGCACAAAACAAGAAGGCACCATTCTTCATTCTTCTGTGGTGTCACTCCTAATTTTAGGATAGAATAGAAGCCACCCTTCCTGGTTTAATTTGTTTACCAGTAATTCCACAAAGGTATCATAATTAATTTGATAATGATATTTTAATGTTTTTAAAAAGCATCACACCTTCGAGTGAAGTGAAACCTAAAAAGTAATGACAAGGACAGGCAAAAGACTTGAGCTTCATTGGAGAAAGAGAGCAAAAATAGATATCAGAACAACAAAAGGGATGTGGAGAAGCATGAAGGAACAAACCAACAAGAAAAACATTTCATTTAAAGATTTTAGAGGCAGCAGTACTCTGATGAACAAAATAAATCCTTGGTGGACCTTGAGTGAAGATTAAAAAATGAATAAATCTACTATTTCCACGGTCAAGAATGGTCTCAGTGGTACTCTGAGTTCTCTCTTCTCCTGAAAAATAGCCGCTGGTCAGTGTGCCATTGAGCAAGATGGGAACCTAACAACCCCTCTAATGAATGTCTAGTAATGTATAACCAAGATATGATTTGTTCAAGCAAAAGGAAGTGTCTCACATGACAGCATTTCTAATAAATAACACTTGCAATACGTCACCTCCGCTGGCTCCAGCAAACTGTCATGGCCACGACCATTATGCAAAACTTAGATACTCCACATAGGTACTCCACAAATAGACAGGTTGACTGTCAGAAAGAGCCGTAAGCTTGTCTATGACTCAGCCTTGATAACAAAACACTGATTGATTGAAAGACATACAGACAAATCAGCAAATTCACATGCATTGTTGCTTTTGTGCTTTTAAATTGCATTAGGAGTGTAACAGAACAAAATGCCTATGTAAGCGCTGAAAACAAGTAAAATATTATAATTATTACTTTAGTTAGGGAACAATTTGGTAGTGAACGTTGAAAATCGGGACATTTTAGTGTTTTACAGA
>NW_023340257.1:6124906-6125513 GCF_004916995.1 Morone saxatilis | reverse complement strand
TAGATCCTACTACAATTTTATGACATAAACACGTTCGAAAGTGCCATGCGTAACGCACATTCATCCAAATTGCAGTATGATGGAAATGTAATATGTGTAAATAATATCTGTATGGTTGGTGTGGAGAGGCACCCAGGTCTCCTACAGTCCCACTGATTAAACTTGCCATGTTTGCAACCCAGTGATTGTATTTTAATTAATACTGGCAAGATTCATGTCTTTAGTGTAGACGATTTACTAGCAGATTACCAATAAGCTTGTTGGTGTGAAAGTTTGAAGCATCGTTTATAATATCCTGAGTAACAATTCACTTTCTGAATTTATTCTGATTTAATTAAATTGAAAGTGAATTGAACCTCATCTAAATATCCATGACTGGTCCACGAAGCCATGCTACTAACACAGCTAACTTTGAGCTAGTCCTGTCATGCTGAACTGGCAAGATGGAAAAGTCGTACTACAAAAAGTCAGGTTTATCGTCATGGAAGCTTTCACACTTTGATTTTATTGGGCAAAAAGATGACAAGAACATTGGACATACATTCAATTTGGCTTTTATAATCACTGATAAGTGAGGTTACCAGGTTCTGAAGATGCAACAGGTCTA
>NW_023340257.1:6118213-6124893 GCF_004916995.1 Morone saxatilis | reverse complement strand
AACAAATGCCCAAAAGCAGGAATATGAAAAGTCATGATATGTTTGAAATAATTAATGAATTAATTTTTGTATAACAAGGTCAACACTGTTCACTAGGTGTACCTATGTCATTGTATGAAAAAACATGTCCTCTCTGTTAGCCTTACGGACATAATTAAGGCAACGAGCAAAAACAGAAAGAAAAGGATTGGTGCTTAGGGGAAAGTGGCACGGTTGTGATTGGAAAAGGCACAGAGCAGAGCAGCAGCCGGCAACCTGAATTCTGAGAGAAAGACGCGTGAACATGAGGTAGGGGTGGGAAAAGGACAGGTGTCAGGGCCCCATGATAAAAGGCTGGCAATAGAGGAGTTATAGACACTGAGGGTGGGAGGGTGGAGGGAGGAGGGGGTTGGAGCTACAGTGCCAGGAGTGCTTAGAGCTGTCCTCCTACATTGATATTCTGAGCTCATAGTTTGCTAAAAACCCCTCCTCCCCCTCCCCCCTCCTCCTCTTCCTATTTTTTCTTCCGAGGGTGATGTCATCCCTATATGGATCCTTTGGTCAGATGCCACCGCAGCTTACATCTCTGTCACTGTCACTATCTGCGCACACACACATTCACTTAGCCCCGCAGCGACCTACATCTTAATGCACATTCGCTGCAAAGGACACAAATATATCTGTATCATTAGATGGCGGGAGTCAGCACAGGACAGGCTGCGGTGGAGTGATAATCAGCTGCAGATAATCCATCCAATCTACTGAAGCTGGAAGAGCTTTATGGCTTGTTTAGGTTGGCTAACTATACCACTTATAGGGCCATGGTGGAGGGGTGCGCTCCATTTTAATATATCAGAGTGGTTCCAGCGTGGTGTCCGTCCACGTGAGGGAGGGTGGACCCATAAATCATTTCAAACCATTATGAATTCATGGTTGGGAGTAGAGGCTGGGGTTCTGTGTTTTGACTCAAAAAAGGGAAGGTGGCCGAGGGCGTCTGCCATCAAGATTTCATTTTAATTACCGAGTGGACCACCAGGAGAGGTGCCAGGAAAACATACAGTATACTGAGAAGATTTTTTTAATAATATCACAGGCTTCAAGCTGAGAGGCACCAACAATGAGAGGGGGGTTGGGGCTTACTTTAGGAAATCTATGACAGCCATTCACATCAGCAGGAGAAAAAATTCCACCAGATTCCACGCAGGCCTCATATTGCATTGCCAATATTCAGATGTGGGATTGTGTGTGTGTGTGTGTGTGTGTGTGTGTGTGTTGGGGGATATCAGTAGATAAAGGGTAGGGAAGCCTGAGTGAGAGGGAGGAAACAGCCACAACGCACTGCTTCACTATTGGCTGTCGATTGATTAAGGAGGTCATCTGAAAGTCAATCTCTCTCTCTCTCTCTTCTCCTCTCTCTCGTCTCTCTATCTACTATCTATCTCTCTCTCTCTCTGCCACTCAAGTGTGACCCACCCCCAACCCTCCCCGCCCTCCCCTTTCCTCTGTCCGGAATTACAACACAAGGCAATTAAAGCCAACCTGCCAGCGACTCGGTGTTCCGGGCTCGTAATTTTTAACTCGCCGTAATTAAAAGTGTTACAGCAACAGCAGCGGGAGGGAGGTAAGGATGGGTAGGTGTTGGGTGACGAGGTGTGCGATGATTGATTGACACAAAGGGCGAAGGTGGCGTGGGGTAGGGGGCGGAGGGTGTGTGACGAAGAGCAGGGGGAGGGCAGAAGTCAGAGCCTTGAGTTTGATTGGAAAGAGGGATGGAGGGAGGAGGATTAAAAATGGGGCAAGGGGACGGTAAAGGAAAAAAACTGTGTGTGTGTGTGTGTGTGTGTGAACAAGTGGGTGTCTTACATGTCAACAGGGTCCCCAGGGAATTACTAACGAGATGACCAGGGGTGAACTAATTGTGTCTGTTGTGTTCTCTTGTACAATCAATCAATTACAACAGATAGTGTACTGCAGGGCAACAGGAGCATATGTGTGTGTGGTGTGTGTGTGTGTGTGTGTGTGGTGTGTGTGTGTGTGTGCAGTGATGGCTTTTCCTAACAAGACCCAATTCATAACAATACACAAAGGTAGGACAGTATGTGGTTTTATAGTGTCTGTGTGTATGTGTGTGTGTTGTGTGTATTTGGGCTTATTTATCACCATCATCAATGTAATGGTACAGCTGGGATTCCCAACCAAGTGGTACTTGCACACCATGGGGGTACTTTCTGCAGTTGCCGGGAGAATGTGGAGACATTGTGGAAAAGTACCTGAACATTACATATTGGAAGCAGAGACTGTATATTCAATAATGGAGACGTAGACTCTGTGTCGTCACCCAGAGATTTCTGAAGAGCTGTTGTGAAGCTCAGTGTGGTCGGCTCTGGCCATCTTGGTAGTCCTGTCGCCAATGGCTCCCAACTAATACAATAATTAGCAAATAAGAAGAGTGTGGGTGAAGCTGTGGCGGGTCAAATGGAAAACCAGGTTACCAAACAGCCACCCCTACCTGTCACTCAAAACTTTGTTTCCCATGTACCATACCTCAGGGGTCAGCAAACACTAGTCCACACTATTAAATTCTATAGAGCTGGCATCCCATGTACCAAGGCTGAGTCCTTGCTGCAGCAGTCCAGGGTTCGAATCGGAACTGTGGCCCTTTGCTGCGTGTCATCCCGTCTCTCTCTCCCACTTTCCTGTCACTCTTCAGCTCTCATCATCCATTAAAGGCAATAAAAGCATCAAAAATATACTTTTAGATTCTAGATTTTCCTACAAGAATTTGGTTGTTTTTTTTGGATTTGGAATCCATAGCTAGCCTAGCTAGGTCATATAAAGTCATATAAATGCAATGTAAATGTAATGTAAATAAACTTACACTAACTTAAACACTGACAGTTCAATTGTATGCAAACCATATTGTATCAAAACAAGTGTTGATAAAGGAGATGTGGGAGTATTTAAAAAAAAAGGTTGCACATACACAGTATATATATATATATATATATATATATGAATGATGACATTAATGGAGGCTACATAAAAGTACAACTATACATTATTTTCATTATAGGTGTGTAGGACTGTATGGCCTTAATATCTCATTTTAATGCCCTTGCAGGCTTTATGGCTATTTTTCTGGAGAGAATGACACACACACACACACACACACACAGAGAGAGAGAGAGAGAAACAGAGAGTATAATATAGAAGAAACTCATAAGGGAGGAGTTAACAGTTACAGCCACTTCTCTATTCTCCTCCCTTTCGGCCTCCTCCATCCGTCCTCCCTCCTTTCCTTTCCCTCATCTCTCCTGAGTTGCTATTCCATTTTTTTTTATTATCAGGCCCAATAAAAGAGCGTGAAATGAAAACATAATTGAGTTTTAATTTGTCTGTGGAGCTCCAGCCACCCACTGACAAAAGCCCAACCAGATCGCTACTCACAGCCTCATTAAGAGACGAAGACAGGGAAGAGGTAAAAGTGCTGCCAGGAAAGAAATTTCTCTGGCTAAGAAAACCTGTGTAAGCATATGTGTGTATAGGAATCAGTCATGTGTATATTTATTTACACTCTCTGTTTCGTCCTGCGTCGTTTTTGTTTGCTCTGAAGAATACACAGTGAGCCCAGCTGCAGGACTAGGTGTGCTTACAGCTTATAAACAAGTGTTTAAGTGGGAAAGCTCAAGTACCCTTAAGTAGCTCCTTATCACCACCGCGAGTCTGTGTGTATGTGTGCATGTTAGTGTGAGTGTGGTGTGTGTGTGAGTTTCCCTCTCTGGCTCGTGGCTGTGTAAGCCTTGAGCTTCTTAAAGAGCCCGGTGGGACCAGTAGAGGAACCAGAGCGAGGGCTTAACCTGCTCTGCCCCCACCCCCTCCCACACACACACACACACCACCTCCTCTCTGCACTAAAGTCACAAATCGGTAGCTAAGCTAGAAGGAAAGTGGCCATATGTTTCATAAAGTTGAAGAAAACCTACTCAATTTTGCCAAAATTGTTTTATGTTCGCTTGAGATTTTTTTTTGCCTTTTGTGCCTTCTCTTTCTGGTTATCCCGAGGAAACAGCTCCTAATAATCGCAAATTGACTCTGTTCCTTTATAGCAAGGGTCCTTGTTGACTCAAAATAACTTTTAGATGGATACTTCACTCATTGCTGTTTGGTAACAACCCGTCTGATAGAGAAAATGGAGATCAGACCATTGTGTAGGATTTAATGGCATCTAGCAGGATTGTAACTAAAAGCTTCACATTGCTAATTTTATCCATTCTTAATATGAAAAATATTGATTAGTGCAAATATCTCTTCACTCTGTACAGTATCTGGACACCAGTGGAAACCATTGAATTTCCTTTCCATCCAAATGTTGCTTAATTTGTAAGCTAATTTGACAAAAGTAAATAATAAATCAGTGCGTGTCTTTATCAGCTACTCTTATGTGAATATTCTCATTATAGTGTGACAAGATTAAAAAAGTGTCATGGCATTTTATTTCTGCTTCCCACGTAATATGGCATTTACGCCTTTCTTTTGTCTTGTCTCGTCAACAAACAGTGTGGCACTTCTTTCACTCAACCTTTTGATTTCCCATTATTTGGTCTTTTTGGTGGAGTGAAAGAATGCTACGGTAAGTGGAAGCAATACGTTTTTCCATCAGCTTTTATTGACCTTTCTCACTGCAGACATTTTAACTTGTTAAACACAGGTGTAACTAATAACATTAAAAAATATGTGTTTTCCTTCTAGGTGTTCAAGAGTCAGGGCCAATTTCTTGCACATGCTGGCTCACTGGAATGACTAACTGGAATGGAGCAATTAATAATGTTATGACGTACTCCTTACTCTGTAAGAATGATTTACTGTATGTAATCTTTGTGATCTCATTAGAAAAAGAAACACATTTTATATTTAGCCTTTTTTCTTATTTTTTGTGAATTACCATTATGTCCTGTTTCCATTTGTGTGTTAAATACATAATGGGAACACTTATTTTTCTGTTACAGTACTGCAGATAACTCATCCACAGCGTTTTCACTGCAGGTTAAACTTCATTACCAAGACTAAATCATTTATTTGAAGCCTGCGTTAACCTAACAAAACAACACATTGCAGTCATGTCACAGAACCTATCTTGTAGGCACACAAAAGCATCTCGTGCCCTCAGTGTCATAAATCATGGCTTCAACATGCAATTTTTGTTTCCTTTGACTGTAGCAGAGGGAGAACGGGGGGAGAGTGAGTGAAGCTGGTCAAACAACAAACAGTAAAAATGAGATAATGCGTTTGTAAAAACCCTAAAGACTCTTTATCTCAAAAAACAGATTTCCAAAAAAGTGGCTGGAAAAATACTTTCATTGGTTTAGCACAGGCACAACTGTGGATGTTGCAGTGTCCATGGCAACCTACCTGGTTTTTGCTGCCACATTTTGCTGAATGGGTTTCCTCCTGCCAGTGGCGTGTTAGGCAGCCAGTCGATAGCAGTACATGGTGTAATGAACAGACTATATGAAACAAGGCCAGGGGCGACGCCACTCCAAAGATAAGAGCATGAAAGGAGAAAATGCTGACTGTGTTGAACAAAGATACAACTATTTAAAGCAGAAATAGCCCTGGAGCCCAGCTGTTGAGAAGGCAGCGATGAGAAAGAGAAGCAAATTATCTCAACTGGCTCTGTTCAGCATTACTTTGATTCATTTAAGGGAAAATACTGAAAAGGAAATTGGAGAATGTGGACGCCATCGGCAGGAAGATCGTCTATTACCTGAGTGACAGCACAGCAGAACCTGTTTTAAAGGATAGTGTCAAAGCATTTGCCCTCAAAATACTATTCCACGTCTTCTGGAAGTTACATTTATATTTAACTAATTTGCTCTGTCAAGTGTGTTTTTGGAAAGAAATGAAAGTCATCTGGATTATGTTTTTACATTTTTGTTCAGTCAAGTAAAAGTTCTCCTCTTGCACAGAGGTCATTGGAGACAGTTGGAATAAATGATGGACATGCATCTTACAGGACTGACGGGCAACTGACGCTAGGGGTGTAGGACAACGTGTATGAGAAGATGTGTTTGCTTGAAAACAACAATAGCAGCTTCTAAAGAGTTATATCAGAACTGGAGAGTTTTTTCTCTGACCATCTGGTGAATTTAATTCCAATATTCAGTTGTTCCCTTCTGCTGTTTTAGGATGGCATCATGCTGTTTCTTCTTCTCCGCCTTCTTCAGGAAGTAAAAGTCCTCCTCCCCAGCTTCCCCACTGGCCCGCTGCTTCCTGCTCCTTTCAAGTTTAATCTCAAGTACACAGGTAGGTAATCTGAACTGAACAGGGAGTTAAGGGAGATCAACACATTATAAAGCAAACTAACATGCAAAGCAAATCAAAACTACGGACAAGCAAAAAGTAGTATGCAAATAATACAAAACAACAAATTCACCCCAGTTACACAATTATACAACTGCTGTATGACAACTCGCACTCCACCTTGGAGTGAGGCTGTTCTGAACTTTTTCCTTGGACAACACAAGGTTTCTTTTAAACACAGTGACATCTTAAGACGTATCCATTCATGGCCATTATCGACAGGATGAATCATTACAACCAACGACTCATTAAAAGTGTGGCTCATTTTAAGGTAACAATTCTTATTTTCAGGTGATTATACATTAATAAAAACATAGTTAGGCATATTATATTCCATTTCT
>NW_023340257.1:6117361-6118199 GCF_004916995.1 Morone saxatilis | reverse complement strand
GGACCTTTAAAATAGACTTCAAAACATCCAAACCTATCCTTTAATGCAATAAAGAACCCTTAGATTGTTTTACAGTGAAATAATTACCATTTAGTGTAGCATCATGTGGTCCAAATCAGCAGTAATAAAATAACTTTTAAGGAACCACACTAATTTTATTATCATGCTTTGCCAGTTTATTTTATTGGAACAAATTGAGGAGCTCTTGGAATCATCCCATCTGTATACTGGCCAACTACCTAAACCAAGGAACCCTTGACGAGCATGAGTTTACACACAAACACACACATATGAAAACACACAGCTGGCTGATCATGGCAGTGTGCACTCCCTGTATTCATTATCATTATTACGTCTGTGTAACACAAATAGTCCCATTCACTCTGCTCCTATTGACATAGTATTACATTCCTTTACACATTCCCTCCAGGGGGGATTTCCTGCATGTAATAGCCATGCTCCGTACCACACTACACCACAATGCGACACACAGCCACACACACACACACACACACACACACACACACACCCACACACAACACACACTCAGGCCTGAAGAGGGAGGAGAGGGGTAAAGGAGAGGGAGAGGGGGGGATTTGACAGTAGTGAAGGATGGGTAAAGAGTTGTTAAATGCAGGGAAGGCGAAAGGGGGAGATAGTTATAAAGGAAGAAAGATGGAGAGATTGCATGTGGAAAGGTGGAGATGAAAAAGGAGATCGGAAGAGGTGTAGATTAAAGAGATTAGAGAGCGTAGGATTGTTTTTTTTCTTTCCATTTCATGTTGGTGTTTACTTGCCAATGAGTGTGTGTATGAGAGAGAGAGAGGAGAGAGGGAGT
>NW_023340257.1:6117100-6117261 GCF_004916995.1 Morone saxatilis | reverse complement strand
GTGAAAACAAGGTACGGCAACAGTCCTTTACTCTGTGTGTGTGCGTGTGTTTAAAGGCTGCATTCCTGAGCTTGCTGAGCCGTAGCTCGGTGATTAATAGTAACTAGCTGATTGTTTAAGAACTGAAATTCCTCTGCATTTGCACACACACACATACACAC
>NW_023340257.1:6114262-6116905 GCF_004916995.1 Morone saxatilis | reverse complement strand
AGAGAGAGAGAGAGAGAGTTGGTGAGGCATTCAGGTAGAATAATGGAAGCTCAGTATGTGAGTTGTCTGCAGGTTACACAGGGAATTCAGGACATCGAAACATTATCCACCTCTGGCTTTCTCTCTCTCTCTCTCTGCTTCTCTGTCTCTACCAGCTCCTCTGTCGCTCTCTGCCTTTTACACAGTGTGTGTGTCCAACTCTCATTCCTCTTCTTGTCCTGCTGTATCTTTTCTAGACCTTTTCCACCTCTCTCCCCCTGTTTCTTTATCATCTTTCTTTCTTTTTAAATTTCTATTTTTTCTTGGTAAACACCGCATTCTCGCCCCCCTTACCTGATTGGGTGGGAAATTTTAGAATAGAATTCAGCAGCACCACAAACTCAATGATACAAATGTGTTAAGATTCCAATCGGTGAGATGAAAAATGAATCAGAGGGTAATATCTGCTTTTGACTTGGCTAGATTGACAGTCTATGTCACTCGGGTCAGTAGCAGTTTCACTTTTACAAAAAAAGGAAATATGCACAGATTATAGCCTTTCTGTCTGAGAAAAAAGGAATCACTTTCAATCCTTCTTCTCATTCTCTTTAAAAAAGAAAGTCATATTGTGAACCCAGTATCGTGATTTGTATTGAATCCTGAGTTAAGTGTATCATTACATCTCTAATATATAGTATGTACAAAACTGGTGAGTGATACACATCCAGCCATGCACAGAAAAAGCTCAGATTGTTGCAACAAGGATAATAGCTGTGTGTCTATGTGTGTGTGTCTGTGTATGTGTGTGTGTGAGACAGATAAATCTCTTTGCTCCATGTTTTACGGCTGTTTTGTTGTTTTGGTCCCAGCAGCCTGGCTCTGACCAATAAGAATTCCTGATGTGATATCCTGGCAATGGGCAGCTTGCCATTGCCATCACCAGCTTGGCAGGAGAGATAACGGTCTTTGTGCCGTCCTTTGGTCGGCTTGGACTCGCTCCAATGTGACTTTCAGAGAAATGGTGTGAGGACAAGATGACGTCTGATTTTAGACGGAAGCGGGTGCAGGGAGCAGACAATGACACAGATACATATGCTTAGCTGCTCATCCAGCAGCAGACAAGCTGAATGACTGAATCTGAAGAGTGTGTGTGTTTCATCACATGCACAATGTTTCTATAAAGGCGTAGGAACGAGCAGTGTGTGTGTGAATGTTGTGTTAAGGTTTTTATGTGGGAGGACAGATATGCTTGTCATTTTGTGAAGCCAGACATATAACAGACTTTTAGAAGTCGTACGTAGATGTGTTTGCGAAACTCCCCTCCACTTCCTCTGGTGCCCCTTGTAGAGTTAATGTTTTAATGTTTAATTGAGGTTCACCGAAACCAGATAATGGTTAACACAGTTCCCACAACTCTGACTCCATTCATAACACGTTGTAGCAGAGGACTGTTTATTCTGAACTATTCGATTTATTTCTCCACTATGAACACTGTATTATAATGTAATAAATACAAAAGCATATTAAGAATATAACAGATAATACATTATTTTTTAGACTGTTTAGAAGATTGTTCATCTAAATACTGTTGTGGCCTTTTATGCAACACATGTTCAAGTTTAATTTGAATCCACCACAGTGTAGAAAATTACTTCACCAACAGTTCCTAAAAAAGTCAATGAGGGTGCACAGTTTAAACAAACAGCTCTGTAAACTGTAGTCACACATTCCCAAAGTACATGCATGTGTGTGTGTGTGTGGGTGTGTGTAGGTGTGTATCTTCAGTCTTTTATGATATGAAACCAAGAAAACTCTCCAGTGTCTTTTTGTGTGTATAGAAACACACAAGAGGCAAAGTGAGAATGTCTAATCTTATGCTTAAGAAAAGAGAGACCTGGTTGCACTGTGTGTGTGTGTGTGTATGTGTGTGTGTGTGTGTGTGCGTGTGTGTGTGCGCGCGCCTGTAAATCAGATTGATTGCAGCTATAATTAAATTGTATGTGCTCCCAGAGATCATGTCTCCCCCTCTCCCTCCCTCCACCCCTCATTCTGTCTCTCTCTGTTACGGTAAGTAGGAGATGGTCATGTTGCTGGTGTGTCACTCTCAGGGGCCCAGATTCCTTCCATTTGCCCCCACAGAATCATTTAAACCATACTGTGTGCAAGCTGTGCTGCAGTGTGTGCTATTGTATTACAATAAAACAGTATATTTAGGTCTCATTATTTTCAATTGACAAAAAGGTAATGCAGGTAATAAAATCAATAACACAAAAATGTAGTTAAACATTTGATAACTACCATTTGCAGAGAAAACAACCTTTCATAACACACAACACAGAAACACAGAATCCTGAAACTCAGCTTAAAGATCCCCTCCAGACATCTATTAAAGTATATACAAATAGTCTGCTTTGAAACGTAATGTGTGTCTGATGTGTTTTTTTTCGACAAAAAAAGTACAATTCCTACATTAAAAAGTCATTTAATGCTTCAGAAATATAGTTCTTTTCTAAAGTTTCTACATCACACTGTATAAGTTGCATACTGGACTAGACTAAACTACTGTGATGTCACAAACCATGCTGGTAGGCCCCGCCCCTTAAAATAAGATTTTCAATGAGCACAGAGAAACTTTCCACTTTCAGCAGATGAATGTGAAAACAT
>NW_023340257.1:6114116-6114251 GCF_004916995.1 Morone saxatilis | reverse complement strand
CTTCTAGTGTCAAACATCCAACTGGAGGAACATATTTTTGAGTGTAGGGGGGGACTAAAAAATTGAACGGCAATATCCTGTGTTTTCTCCCATGAAAAGACCAGAACTAATAATGTGTTAGTCCATCTCTCAATA
>NW_023340257.1:6108712-6114016 GCF_004916995.1 Morone saxatilis | reverse complement strand
AAGAGGAAAGGATTGGCTGCATGATCACAGTTGGCGCCTGAAGTTGGCATTTGTGAGAGTGACACTGTGATGTGAATTTTATTATTCTCTGTAATATTTGGTGCTCTTAGTATTTATATGACCAGGAAAATAAACTACAGTGTGTGTGTTAATGGTAATGAAGGAACATGTGACCCACTGTTGCTTGTTGGTGTGTTTTTAATCGTTTTTAGAGCAATGGAGCTCTGTGGCACAGAGGTATACGATATATCAGGCTTTGGATGCACAGACAATACACGTTAGTAGGCCTTTTCGGGTTTTTTTTGGAGTGAAAATTGGTAAAAAGTAAAAAATTATTAAGCATATTCATAAAAGACAGCGTGGAAAAGGAGAAGGAATAAAGAAAAACAAATGATCTAATATGCAATAAATAACAATACAATCTTATAATTATACATATACAAAACCACAAAAACTATATATTAAAGTTTATAAAGTTTCCCCTTTTATTCATACTGATTTGGAAGCTTTTTAATTACAGTCAGGATACAAACTTAACACCTCTTCATCCTCTCATCTAACCCAATCCTCGCACAGTGACAGAGAGGACTGGGAGATAAGAAATCTAAGCAGATGGGCCTCCACCCAAAGCTCCATTGTAATTTCTCTGTTAAAGAGGAAAGGATTGGCTGCATGATCACAGTTGGCGCCTGAAGTTGGCATTTGTGAGAGTGACACTGTGATGTGAATTTTATTATTCTCTGTAATGAGCTGACAGTTATTGCATTGTTGTGCCTTAATTATGTTGGATTGGAATTGCCTTTTCGATAATGGGGAGCCACCTTCAAGACTTGTGTTTAATTTTCTCACTTCTCTAATTCCCCATCACCTGCCATAACACCTCCCCCTGCCAGCATGACTGTGTGGGAAGGGAGTCCAACACCATGTATTTACTATAAAGTGCATGCATGAACATCCTTAATGTATATATGCATAAATGATCTCAAATGATATCCTGTTCTCGCTCCTTGGACCTTTCATGAAAATATGAAAAGTACATAATGAAAAGCATGAACAAAGAGCAGCAACTTGACACAGAAATGGTAAAAATTAAGGAGGGAGAAAGGTGATGGATTGATAGATTCAGAAACCTGAATTATGTTAAGTGAAAAGATTTTTCCAACATTTTTAAAATTCATACTTTCTACAACATATGCACATGACAATACAGTATGAGGTTAAGGAAAGACCGTGGTAATGGAAAATAAAATATGTTTATGGTACGTTAGGGTTAGAAAACTGAAATATTTGTTTATGGTTAGGGTACTTACTCGCTTGATGAAGGGAACACTGCTTTCTGAGTGGTACTGGATGTAAATGGCCAATAGGGACACAATTCATAAGGATACTGGAATGGACACAATGTATATACAGTATATTGTCAGCCTTTAATTTCACTTAAATTCCTGCAAAGGATGCACTGTGAGTACAGTCTTAATTCATCACAAAAAATAATTGAATCTTTATCAAAAAGCTTAAGACCTTTGCCAAGGAGGTTGTGTTTTCAGTGCCATTTGTGGGTTTGTCTGTCAGCAGGATTACGGAAAAACTACTGGCCTGATTTGCATGGAACAATGGGTGTAGCATGGGCCAACGAAGAACCCATTAAATTTTGGAGCAGATCCAAATCACGGGGCGGATTCACAAATTATTTTTTAGTGTCTATGGCAAAAGAAACTGTATTTGTCACGCATGGCGAACCCAGTGTAATTGAAGTGAACAGTGTGCTGTAACTAAACATAGGCCAACAACAAAACATAACAGCCAACTCAAACATCAGGGTAGAAACCAATGCAAGCAGGTATGCAAGAAATAAGCAATCAGGGATGCGATTTGGATTCATCTGGAATCCCGGATTTTCCGACCTAAGCTAACCCGTTTTAGTTTATCATGAATGGTGTTATTGGCATTTCATATAAGACTAGACTATTGGCCTTGGAAGAGATCTGTGCTCTGTCCTTCCAGTTCTAACTAATTGATGTTGATTGATGTGCATTCAAATCAACAGTGCAATTTTCTGTCTGGGTCACTTTTCACACTTGTCAAGAAACTATCTGCCAACATTTTCTGCCACTGATTGTTCATTCTTTTTCTAAAAAATTGCTCGGATTTTCCAATCTGTACACAAATGGTGCAGGTTATACGTAAGTGATAAAATATATTTTTCCATCAAGCCTGCTTAAAAGGAAAACACATCAACGTCTGCTTATAGGTCTTGAAGAGTACAACTGCATAATATATTATGTAAAGAAAAAAAAAAAGAAACCTGCCTTTTGTTGCTCCAGAGGGAGTTGCACGTCTGACCTCAAGTGATGTTACTTAAGTCAGTGTTGGCTGGGATCAAGACTACAAGTTAAAATATGTAAAGAAATCTTGTGTGGTGTTATAAAGAAGAGATCTTACCAGAGCGCTGTAGCTTGCTCCTTATCTTTGAGGCTACATTAGCTGCTACTGGCATAACACACAAGTCTTTAGCAAACTGTTGGTGGTTGAGTTGCATCGCGGGTAATGTAGGTGCCAAGTTTTACAGAGGAAGAAGAATGCGTAGAAAGCGCAGAAAAGACTATATCTGTTTTGTTTGACGCAAGCTGCAACATTTCTATCATATTCTTCAATGAGTACTCTTTTTAGGTTTCCATGGTCTCACTTTTAAGATATTGCATTAGCTACAATTTCTTTACATACTGTGATGGTCTTCAGGGTTCAGTAAGTTTGTAATAATCTAGGTTGTACGACGTGTTGTCTGACCACCACCAGGGAAAATTGCACATTCGGAAAATCTTTGCTCTAAGGCGTTCATGTTTCTCGGTTCTGCTTGCAAAAGTGATGGAAGTAGTCGTATGAAGAATGAAAAAAGAGAGCTTGAGAGAGAAGTAGAAACCCTGCCTACTTTCTCACCTCCACACACCTGATTGATCATTGCTTGAAGTGGGCAGATTGTCAAAAGTTCCAAAAGTTGGTTTTCGGAAAGATGTGCATCCAGTCAATGTTCGACAATCTGACAAGCAGTTTGTTTCAAGCATACTGAATATGCAAATCATACAGAGCTATTTATTCTGTGCAGGCACACAGATGATTCTGTAGCCAGTCCTCATGTCAGATACTGTTAGGTGGCCAAGCCCCTAAAATGCTCAAACCCTGTTGGAGTAGATGAAGCTGCAGTTCCTAAACTTAACCCAAGCCAGTTGTACTATTACCATATTATCCATTGAAAGTGAATACACAATTTATGTTCACAGCATGTTATCTATGTATTAAAGTGGGTACTGATTTCCTAAAAAAAATCCATCTAATTAAAATGTGTGTTGCCTCATTCAGTATTTTCCTCTGTTCTGAACTCCTCTGTGTCTGTCATTTATATCAGTTCAGTTCAGTGCGATCAAACGAAAAGAAACGATCAAAGCCGTGGGGAGCTGCAGTCTTTCCTCTGTGGCTTCATACCGAGCATCAGTAGGTGGGAATGTGCAGCACCCAAACTGTCAAAGCTGATGATCAAAATCTCCCTCACAGGCTTTAATTAATCCCAAAATACCAATAATTAATAATTTTGCTCCCCTGTTGAGTTTTAATTATCTGATTATTCCCATCTCAGTAATTCAAATCAGGTATTCAGTGTTCTATAACTGGGTGTAAAATCATGTTAAAAAATAAAGGCTGAAAAGAAGTGAAAAATAGTGTTTTGCCATTGAAGCGTCGAGACAGAGAATTAACTGAAGTCCAGTGCTCTGCGCTGCTGCATGCAAACTTATCCAGATACGGCACTATGTGGGCTCACACAGCCAGGGCGAAGTGCTACAGGCATCGCACGCTCGCTAACACACACACAGTTAGACAACGCCACACACAAACATCTGCACGGCCACACACGTAGAGCATGAACACAAATGTATCCACACACACACACAGGTACAAATGCCACTGGCGAAAAATCCAAACAAGATTAGGCCCCCTGTTGACAACACCTGTCAATACAGCTTTCGCCCCAAGGATGCAGTTGATGTTGCATAGTGATTCATTACACACCCACACACACACACGCACACACATGCCTAGACTCTGTCCACATGCAAACAAACATGCAATGATTTATTTTATTACACTTAAAATTATGCTCAAATTTCACAGTAGAAAATATTCCATATTCTTGTCTCTCTATACTCCTCTTTCCTCTTTCTTTCTTTAAACTCCTTCCTGTTTCTTTTTGTCTCTATGTCTCATCCACACTGCCTTGCCTCTTCCATAGTCTGCACTGTTTTATTCATCCTTTATTAGTCTGTGATGCTTGCAGGATAAACAGTCACCTTATTTTTGGATTTGATTACACTGGTTTATATAATGAAAAGGCTGAACTTTTGATGCAGAGACATGTGACTGTAAAACATTTTCACCAGTTCTAACTTCAGTCTCAGGCTAGAAAAGGTTGCTTATATAAGCTGTTTATTAAGTACTGAAAAATCAATGTGAGCATATTCAAGCTTGGGAATATAAGTGAAGGTCATGCTGTTTTTGTAAACATTCCAGAAGTACATTTAAGACATCAATGGACGACAGTTAGCCGACCAACATAACAAGCATGTTCTGAACAGACACCTTACACACACTAAAAAACATTTTTAAATTAATTTAAAACCAGTTGACCATACAAGTCCAGCACTGCCTGATAGGAAATGTGGTATTGGCGAATTAAAAATTGTAATGTCATGTTGCTGTGCGCAAGCAGTAGCCTTGCTAGAGTAACTTTAGCTTCCTTGTTAATAGGAGGGGAATGGAGCAGGGAAGCTTGATGCTGTAGGTATCCCTTTTGTCATTTTTAGACATGCAGGGCTCCACGGTCAAGTTAGCAACAATAAATATGCAACATCTGCAACTTTCAGTCAAGTTAGCAATATTAAATAGGCAACATCCAATTATACTTTGAAAATAAAGTGACGTTGTGAAATGGTCGCAGTTTGGTTTAAGCACAAAACTACCTGGTTAGGATTGAGGAAATCATGCTGGAGAGATACTTATAGCCTCATATTTTGAAGCAGAGGGCCACTGACCAAGTGAGACCAGGTTGACTTATGATACTAGTGGTATTTCACCTGCTAGCTAGCAATGATAGTAACCTAGCTAGACTAACCAGACATAACCCAAACCAATTACCATTTAACTTACATATTTGAAAACATGTACCTGTATATTCTTTTATTAATTAATGAATACCCCAACTGGTCGAGGCAGACAACTGCCCACCTAGAGCCAGGGTCTGTCTGAGGTTTCTGC
>NW_023340257.1:6107021-6108599 GCF_004916995.1 Morone saxatilis | reverse complement strand
GTTATGAATTTACACTATACAAATAAAACTGAATTGAATTGAATAAATAATAATAATAAGTCATTTATTTTACATAGCACTCTAAAGGGTGCTCAAAAGCACATGATAGCAAAAATACAATAACAGAAACAACAATATCATTATAAAAACAACAACCAGAAACAACAATGATGGATGTGAGGGAGAATGTCTATAAATAATGTTTTGGGGGATTTGGGGGAGTTTCAGAGGGAGGGGGCAGCAGTAGATGAACGTTTCAGCAGTTGAGAAGAAGAGAGAGGGGTGATGTTCTTAAGATGAAAAAACGCAGTTTTTGTAATGTGATTAATGTAGCGATTGAAGAAGAGGGCTTTATTAAAGATGACACTGAGGTTGCAAATGTGTATGGCTGGAGGAACGGTGGAGCCATCAGTGCAGAGGGAAAAATCATGACAGGATTTGATGGGGGAATTGGGTCCAGTGATTTGTTGCTGTTAAGGGTAAGGAAGTTAGCCTGCATCCATGATTTTATTCTTGTTTGTGAGGGTGGAGTGAGGGGCAGCTGTAATGGATTTGTTGGATATGTAGAGCTGGGCATCATAGACATAACAGTGGAAATGGAGGCCATGGTGACCAAGGGGAAGCAAGTAGAGAATGAAAAGGAGGGGACCAAGGACTGAACCTTGGGGGACACCCGGAGAGACTGGTGCTGTGTTAGAGTTGGATTTATTGATACTGATGAACTGGAGAGGAGAATTGAACCAGTGGCAGTGGTACTGAGGGAGGACAGGAGAGGAAGGATTTGATGGTGTAGAAGGCGGCACTGAGGTTGAGTAAACTCAGGATGTTACAAGTTGTGTCTTGTAATCTAATAAGTCCTCAACCTTAGCAAAGGTCCAGTTAGCCAGAATTATTGACACCTGTATAGATTTATATTTTAAAAAATGTGTATCTGCTTTGGAATAGACTTAATTGTTTTCTGGTAATTTTATATTGTGTTTAGTCCTATTGCTGTACTGTCTGTACTGTGTGTGTAGCTCTGCAGTATGTGACCTATTGTGTATTGTGTAGCTCCTACTTATTGCTTGTACTGACCTCATGACGAATGAATTACCATAATAGACTATTAATCCCAGATGTATGAATGAAGTCTCATACTGTATCATATTTCCTGTTTTCTCCCAGCAATGTCTTCAATTTCCTCCTCTTCCTCCATCTCACTATTGAATGTTCCCTCTGGGGAATATCAAGCTGTCTCTCCTCATCTCCTCCTTTGTCCCCCCTCTCTTCCCCCCTCTCCGATGAGAATGGACAGTCATGGTCCAGTTGCTGCAGACTGGGAGGGGTGAGAGGACTGGAGTGGTTGGGTAAAAGGGTGGCAGACAGCATGTCTGTGTGTATGTGTGTGCGAGTGTGTGTGGAGGGCTTTTGGTAGCAGGAGCCATGCTGGGATAGCCCTCTGCTGCAGCCGCTAAACATTCAGCTGCCTTCCCATCAGCCCCACTGTTATTACCACGGACTAGCGAACCCACTGACTGACTCAACAGCTGCCCAGGGTATATAGATGTATGTGTGAGTGTGAATATGTGTGTGTGTGTG
>NW_023340257.1:6094830-6106921 GCF_004916995.1 Morone saxatilis | reverse complement strand
TTTGTGTAATTTTCCACTGGTTGCCATGTCTACACTCTTCAAATATTCTGTCTACTGTGAAGAATAGAACTGTATGTGTCTAAAACAAAGCACAACTAATGCAGGAATTGTCTTGCACATTTCCTGATTTACCTTTTGGATCAGTCAGAATGGAACTAGTCAGACTGACTCATCAGAGAAACCCTCCTTGAAATGAAAAGAGTTAAAGAAAAATAGGATAGTTTTGTTTGTCTTAAATATTTTTTTGCTGTTTCTGCTCTGCTGTGGTTCAACAGGTGCAGCATGCTATGAGATCTGTAATTCAAAGAGATATTTGGCAAAATGGATACACTCTATTACATATACAATTCCTGCATTCAAAATCCTATTTAAAGTTATAATGCTTACGATTTCTGTCTTTGCTCATTTGTCGACACCCATTGTTACTGGTGGTAACAGCAAGTGCGGTTTTCGTACTACAGGTCCCACAATTCTGTGAGCAGAAAACGTTCCTTGAGCAGTTACTCTGTCAAAAATACAACAGAATTCCCCATTTCCTTTTAATCCCTTGTGCATGTGAATTCGGTGCAGGAATGGCGGACTCCGACACAATGAAAACTACTATATAGAGAGGTAATTGTTAGAAAAAGGTAAATACATTGAATGGCTATTGCTAATAACAGTCGATTATGTGTGGTATCAAAAATAGGGTTTGATTTCATGTAAATCTTAGAATTTTACTTTAATTACACTGAACTTAAAGTTATTAAATATTATCAATAAAAACTCATTAAAAATAATCTGCAGAATCAATCTGCAGAAAAATGTCCCTGTGACATTTTTTTTAAGGTGGTGATAGTTTGTAACTACTTTATATTTAGCTCTGTATTTTAGATTAGCGGTACCCAATCTTGGGGTTTGGCCCCTCCAAAGGGTCATAAGATAAATCTGGGAGTTGTGAGATGATTAATGGGAGGAAAGCAGAAAAAAAGTCACACACATTTTAAATTCTCTTTTGGACTTTTCTCATATGTTTGTTTGTTTTTTGTGAAATACTGAATAATTATTCCTTTTTGGGCATCAAACAATTATTTAAGTTAAACCATCTGAGGGGAAAATGTCTCTTTGGTGGAACTGCTAACAACTCATAGACAGTAATGTGACAAGGAACCCATCCCAACTAGAATCTTTTTTCTATGGAGTCACGGGCCAAACAGATTAGGAACCAGTACATTGTGTTTTATAAGCATGTCATATGATTTTTTTAATATAAATCTCAACCTGACAAGTATTTGTAAAATAAACAGTGTAGTTGTACTTATGAAGTCAATGTCAACCTGAACCAAAAGTATTCCTTTTGGCAGCTTTGAGAAAACACTGGTGAATAGATTTTGAGGTGCATTCAGTGGACGCCTGCAGCACGTTATTTTGTTAGCTGGGATGCTGCTTTTGTTCTTTGCTTGTGATGTCTGTAAATGGTTTAGCGCTCATGAAATCACCATTGCAGATCCAGACAAAATTAGAGCTATCTTTTAAGAGGACAAGGAAGCACAGTGTCTTTGCAAATATACGTCATGAGTTGTTGCCAAGGCACCCTAATAACATAGCAACAAAACAGGTTTTCAAGGTTCGAGACTTTATTGTCCCCAAGGGAAGACTGACCTGCAGCAAGGAACACAAAAATATACAATATAATACAAGGCAATAATAAAATTGATAGATAAAAGGCATAAAATACAGTAAGAGCAGTGGAATGGATTACAAGATACACTTTGTAATATACAGTATATGTGCTTTATAGTACATTTTTTCCTGTAATATATGAATTATACAGTCTGTGCTCTGTATTATATCTGCTATGTAATACATATTAAATAAGTTTAATATCCTTTTAGTGAATCCCTCAGATTGAAAATAGTTTCTTCTTTAGCTTGGTTCTACACAGTCAAACTTGGCTATCACTATATCATGACATTTATTTGGATCGCCTGAGTTGGTGTGGATTCCAAACCTGCAGAATCCACTCTTCCTTTCCTGTGATCTGGAAATTAATGTTGGTGTCACTGTGCTGTAAGCGCTCCAAATAGTGGAGGATGGAAAAGAAACTTCTTGAAGTCTCCTCTGGCAGAGGATGCACAGATGTGTCCTTCCCAGACATCTTTACAGTTTTGGCAGAGTTACCTTGCGGTGGCCACAGCCAGAATATGACATCATCATCAAAACCTGAGCAAAAATGGCAGTCAGGTTATATCTTTACTTCAGGTGTAATGGATTATGAGTTAGAGGATGAGCTTGCAAAGTAGAGAGAGAAAAGAACAGCCTGAAAGAAAGGGAGACCCAGCTGATACAGGAGGAAGAGACAGGGTATGAGATACAAAACAAAAAACAAGGATTGTAACTGTTGCTACACCTGTCAAGCTTCCCATTCTTGCATGGCAAAGTTAGACAATAGTGAAGTTTCCGTCCAAATGTTCCTTAATTTTTTAACTGAATGTTAATCAGTTAATTGGCTGAGGAAAATGTGCATTCACTACTGTGAATATTAGAAATTGGGCACATGGAGACATACAATTGGAGACACTAAGTTCAGACCGTCCCAAGTGACCCAAATCCAAAAGTTTTTGCTTATATGTATATATGCTTATATCTGTTTTTTTTCTCATGACAGTGTGAACAGCACAAGTCACATGAAATCTGATCTTTTCAGCGTTGGTTTGGGCCACTTTTATATGTGGTCCAAATCAGATATAGGTCTAATGTTCAGGTATTTTTGTATGCAAATTGAAAATAAGCATAAACTTGGATGTAAACACACTTACTGATGGCAATTCTGACCACTTGAAACAAAGTCATGCTTCTCATTTCTAGCTAGCAGCTAGCTGGCTAATTAAGCTTACGTGAGCTGATTGGATTGAAAATATCCAGTCAGCTGGATATTTTCTTAATATTCTCGACTGACTTGTTATAAATAAGACCCTTGTAAAAGACGTCCCAAAGAAGAACTGAGGAAAAAAGACTAAAGCTAAAAGGTCCCAGGCAAAAAAAGTCAGAATCACAACTACACCTTAGTCCTATTATAAGTATGAGAAGAAAGAAGTTAAGCCAAACAAGAGAGTGATTATGCTTTATTTCTGTAATTAGCTGAACATACTGCTTTGTAGCTAACTTTAGAGAAGACAAACCCCTGTTTAATCTATCCTGACAAGGATTAAAGAACTTTTGTTCTTGTGTTTTAGGTTTGTTAAAGGCTAAAAACTCACTCTAACAGCTCCATGCACACCACTTCACTGCTGTGCCTAGTTATGGTTGCTGAGGTATGACTGGATAATCACTGTGTAGGGGGTGAGTGAATAGTCAAAATCAAATTACTGTGTAGTTTAAATTTAAGAAGCAAATAGAATCAAATAATTGATCATCCCATCAACATTTGAATGCAAATATTTTAAAAACTATGTATTGTTTTATCAGTATTGACTGTGGTTTATGATTATGCTACTGAGGTGAAATCAGAGAGGGGCAACTATGGGAATCAAAGAGGAGATAGAAAGAGACACTGCAACCCTGAAGAACCTTGCCAGTAGCATCAGCAATGACCTTAGGGAGAAAAAACTGCTTCATAACAGCAAGAGTGAACAGCTATAGTGTGTAAGAATAAAAAATAAAAATCTTTTTTTTTAAGCTCTGTAGGTCTTAGAGTTCTTGAAAAGTTCAGTATCAATATTAACACACCCTTCAATTTATATATTTCTGTATCTTTTTGTGGTTAAACAATTCAAATCTATAAATACAAACACATGAAAAGAATCCTTTAATCATTCTCGATGAAACCTGCCATGGATCAAATACAGTCCATCACTGTCCCCCAGGCTGTCATGAAATTATTATTTCATTCATAAAAAATCCAGATTGAAGACAAACTACCTCTATGCCCAGGGAAATGTGTTGATTTGTGAAAAAGAGAGGCATACAGTGTATTGGTTGACATGTAATCCTATGTTTATATCTAGGCTTAAGTTACATTGTGTTAATAACTGTAACTATGTATTATGTATGCTGTAGGCTATAAGGCTTGGGAATCTACATAATGTCTCATGAGGGGCTAGTCTGCCATAATTATTGATAGGTGCTGTTCAAATATGTAGAGATTTTTGGTCACACTGCATGTTTTTACAGAAAATGTACAGTGAATTATATAAATGGGGAGGAAATATGTTGCAACCAACTAATAGCGGGTGAAATGTACATTATGGAATAACTATATTAGAAATAAAAGGTTAGGTATAAAAACATGTCATATCATGTGCTCAGTACATCCCAGAACGTATCTAGTATTTGTGCTCCTTTGTTGGTCTCATTAGCTAACCTGAGATGGACAGACTTATTCACCATTAGGACGGCAGACCCTAAAAAGTTTATTTATCATTATGTCAATGTCATGTCTTTGGAAAGAGTGGTGCTTAATAAAAAGTGAAGTCACAGCTTTTAGATGATTCAATTAACAGTGTTTAGTATCAAAGATAAGGCTTCACTTAGGTCAAGAGAAATAGACCAATGAATGGACTGTCTGTACACTGTCTGTCACTGGATGAAAGGAGACTGATGTCACCTATTGGCTACTACCTATGAATTCAAAGACAGAAAGATTTTCTTTCGGGACAAACTGTACCTCAAACTATAGACACTTTTGTGAATTTACAAATGATGTTATGTTGTAAAAGAACTAAAGCTTCGACACACACAAGGAAAGCTTCATGCAAAGACGGAGGCAAACTGGGCTTTAACTACTGAGGCTGCAGGCAGTGATCTATAGAAAAGGTTTTCTGTAATATACAACAAACCTTAATGTTCTCCTGCAGAGGATCTGCAGCACTGTTGATCGCCTTGTGTCTGAATAGTGCTATATAAATAAACTTGCTTTGCATTGCCTTACAGCAGAACCTGCCTGGTAGACATGTTCTGCCACACTTGTGCCCCGGGCATTAACCCCCAAAAAACTGAAATATTCATATTCCAAAGGTCCAAGTGTCATGGAAAGAAGTTGAGTTTCATCCGAGGAACAACTTGAATTCGACAGTGCACCAGCCAGACATACTGTACCCAGGGCAGAAGATCTCCTTCAGCTGAAACTTTTATTTAGCTGTTAATGAACGGAGAGAAAGCACAAAAGGCATTCAGTGTCATCGATACCTATTGACATCCTGATTAGGGTGCCCAAAATATCCCAAACAGTCATTGAACCTTTTGCCATGACATAGCAACCAGGAGTCTATGGGGTACACACAGTCCATTCAGCATCCCATTAGGAAATGACATATATCACATTCCTGAAAATAAGAGTGAAATGAGGGAAAAGTCTAAGTCCTCAGTCAATTTGTCCTAATGCTCACAAAACTGATGTCAATAACTCCTCAACAACAGTTATCAGTGGTAGTCTATTTAAGCCCCACATCAGCTGTTTTTCACATTATACTTCATTTGCCTTCGTAATTATGTTTTATGAGGCTTTCTTAGTTTGAAATAATAAGTAATAATTACAAAAAACAACACGTTAAAAAGTAGTTACAGTGTTAGCCACACTAGCAGCATTTACTATTGATTGGATTGCAATGGAATTTAATCCAGACATTCATGGTGCCCAGAGAATATACCTGCAAACTTTGGTGATCTTCTGGCTTTACATCTAGTGCCACAGGGAGGTCAGGGAAGTTTTGGCTTATCCATTCATATATCTCAACATCTACAAGCTGACTGGCACAAAGTTTTGTACATTCATGGTTCCAAGATGATGCATCACAATTACTTTGGTGATAACCGTTCCTCTTGTGCCACCTGCAAAACTAATGACATTTCGTTGAGCCATGAGTGTCAGTTGTATTATGTTTTTTGTGCTAATTAGCTAGAGTTAGCATGCTGAGATGCTAAACTAAGATAGTGAAAACTTCAAACATTATGTATGTTAAACAGTTTTTCATGGTGAGCCTGTAAGCACAATGTGCCTCTTCAGACAAACGTGGTGAATTTTAGAGGCACGTAGGCACGATTGGGTGCAGTTCAACTGAGGTGCTGCAAAGCATGTCGGGAACAAAAATGTTTGAACTTGAGAGAAAATCCCAGGGCTTTATAAATCTGCTTTTAGTCTTATTTTCTTACACTGGCTACCCTAGTAACCAAACTTAAGATGGTGGCTTTATTCCACAAATAAACTAAATTCAAATACCAGTCAATTAAAGTAAAAAGGCTATTGGGTTTAAACTGCAAAATCTCAAAGTGAACTTTTAAGTTTTTTAGTTTAATTTGGCCCAGGATAATAAATCATAAAAAATAAATTTCAGCAGAATAATGGACAATGGCGTCTACAACCACAGGCAGACTATACCCTGTCTGCTTCATAATGAGCAACTAATCAGCAGATCCATACAGTATCTTTCTCTAAATATCACATTTGTTTTCCACATACTGCCCTGTGTATTGGCCACTTTCACTATGTAATGTTATAATACTTATGTAATACTAGTATAAAAGTTGAAGTTAATATGCGAATACCTGTCTTAAAGCAAACTTAAGTTGGAGTTTGAGTGTTAGAGAGAGAGAGAGAGAGAGACAGTGAGGATGTGTGAATGTGAGAGAGTGAAAATGAATGAGGCCCCTCTGGCCAGTGCTGAGATTTCTCTCTGACACATATTGATTGTCGGGCTGAACAGCTGCCCTGGAAGACAGCTTGCAGACCTGCCATAATGTGTGTGTTTGTGTGTGTGTGTGTGTGGGTCAGAGAGGGAGTTTTTGTGTGTGCTTCAACAATTATATCTTAACAAAGACCAAATGACCTTTGAAGATGAGGAGAACCTTAAAAGCTTACCATGTCTTCACTTCAGTGGATAAAATTTAACTTTTGGTAAGAGATCGCGTTAGCCTTATAGTGATGGAGGTGAATTCAAAAAGTAAACATGGGACCACCAACAGTTAAATGTCAGCCTTCTCAGAAACAAATTGGCATTGACAGCAGTGGGGTTATTGACACACAGCTGTGTTGGCAGAAGTTGGCAGTAAGTGTGATGCTAATTAAAAAATAATGACCTGTTTGTGCTCTCTGTGTACCAACCATGTAATCTACATAACAATATTTTAAATATGTAAAGTTTCAGTTCACTATTGAGACTCAGGCTCATGTAGCTTCTTGACAGTAATCAGGGGAAACACTAGGTTCAGTATCAGCTTAAAACACTATCAAATTTTTATTTTACTCTAAGTAATCCTTTTAATGTAGAAACTAAAATGAAAAACACAAAAAAAAGATAAAATAGCAAAATTATACAATGTAATTAAAACATTTTCTCATAGTGTGATGGTTACATTTGTGTGAGGCTTAAGCCCTATGTTGGTATTGGTCTGTACGTTTCTAGAGCACATACTGTTTATCAACTGGCTTATCATTTAAATCGGTATATAATAATTATATACAGACTTTATTACAATAATTGAACACAGACATTAAGGGTGACCAACAGCATTCATTTATAAAAAAATAAATAAAAACAACAAAATATTTAGATACAAGGTTTCCACCTGACAATGATGATCTCCTGTAAGGTTTAGTGATTTTAACAATGTTTTTCAAATTCTATTGTCTGATTTTTAACACAACTTTGTCTGACAAAACAATCAAACAAGTCCCCCAAATTAAATGATAAAATATGTTGCTCCAGTGCAACGCAACAGCACATTGAAGCGACTGATCAGCAGTTGATATGGTCACAGTTAGAAACACATGGTTTAGGTTGGGGAACAGCTGCAGTCATGGTAAAAAAGAAACCAACGATGACTGTAGGAAAGTGGAAATGAGGGTCTTCCTTAAGATGCACAACCCACTATAATATTTTAGTGGTCCAGTATGTAACATTTAGGAGGATTCCAGAAATGGAATATAATAATATAATTTTTAATTTATAATAATATAACCTTTAATTTACAGGCAAGAAATGAACATGAAAGCAGAATAAAGAGGTTTGGTTGGTCATTCTATGGTAATAATTGTTAAAGTGAGTGGTACAGGGTAAGAAACGTGGATGTAATTTTCACATTTTCATGTGTTTTAATTGGTAGCTTAGTGTTGCAGACATTTTACTCTATCTCATGTCAGTAGTTGTAAATGTGCCAAATTAAGGCAGACCTTTAATTTTTATCAGCAGTACCTTAGCTATGCTTGATATTAAAAAGAAATTATTTGTTTTTACCTTCATCAAATTTATTTTACCTAAATGCAGCCACAGGTTTAGCCCTCATACTGAAAACTAGTGTAATATTACAATAATGGAAAATATCAGCTTTTAGTGATGTGGATATGGTTTAGAAAATACCAAATAAGGGATTTTGTTATTTCTGTAAATATTATTAGTATTAATTAGTATTTCTGAATTAAGTCTCACTTTATAATTTAAGGGTTACTCTATGGTAATGTAAAATAAATAAATTATAGTCCCAATGCATATATGGTTCTCTGCACCTCTACTCCCTACTTTTGCACCATGCTTGGGTCTATAAAATAATTAAATTCAATTCAATTCAATTTTATTTGTATAGCGCCAATTCATAACAGTTCCCACAATGAGCAAGCACTTCGTGACGACGGAAAGGAAAAACGTCCTCTTAAGAGGCAGAAGCCTCGGACAGACCCCAGATCTAGGTGGGTGGCTGTCTGCCTCGACCAGTTGGGTAAGAGAGAGAGAGACAGAGAGAGAACAGAGGTAACGACAGAAGGACAGAGACAGAGACAAAGGTGCACAGCAACAACAGTAGCAACAACTACACTAATAGTAGTGACTGATGATGATGATGATGAACATGAAGAAGATGATGACGACGATGACAACTACAACGCTCTCACACATACAAGTGAAACGCTCTTATATACACTACTGAAACGCTCTCACACACACTACTGAAACGCTCTCACATACACTACTGAAACGCTCTCACATACACTACTGAAAACGCATCTCAACACACACAACTGAAACCGCTCCACTACAAGACTACTTACGACATCCACCAGAACAAGAGAGGGAGACTTAAAACTTCTCCCATAAACCCCCGTCTCTTCCTCCCCGTCTCCATTCCTCTCTTCCCGACGTTGCTTCCTAGGTGGTCCTTTCTCCAGAGTTCAGCTGCTAAATCGCTGTTCTGTCCACTATGCCAGGGCATCACTGTTTCTCCGGAGTAAACAACCAGCAAGCGTGTCCCGGTGCATTGCCCGGCTTTTAAAAGACAGACACCTCATTTGTCCTCCTTTTGAGAAAATAACAAAAAGCCCTTTGACACATTAACCTTGTTATTTATTACTTATTGCTGGCTAAAAAAAAAAAAAAAAAAAAAAAATAAAAAAAATAATTTCACTGTACATTTTCGTGTTGCAACCCGATCCAACACATGGCTAATTTAAATATTTAAATGAGCCGTAAGTTAGCTAAGTCAGTTGCTTGGTTGAAATTCTGAAAATGCTCATATACTCATAAATATGTTAAAGGCAAAAGCCTGAACATCCTGAAAACAGAAGGTGCTGTTTTTTTTTTTTTTTTTACCATTTATCTATCCAGATAATAAAAAACATTAAGAACGTTTCCTGCTTTATAGTATTATTAACAGAC
This sequence comes from Morone saxatilis, assembly GCF_004916995.1. Taxonomy (NCBI): domain Eukaryota; kingdom Metazoa; phylum Chordata; class Actinopteri; family Moronidae; genus Morone; species Morone saxatilis. The sequence continues at coordinate 6,097,301 of NW_023340257.1, read as the reverse complement.
CTATGCCAGCATTAGCGATCAGCTGTTCTCCGGAAAAAGGCAGCGTGTCCCTGTAGGGTGGCTGACTAAAATGAACGACTAATGCCGTTAGTCATTCATCTTGTTGCTAGGAGACCGTACATTCACCATAACAAGAGAGGGGAGACTCTGCTTAAATCTTCTCCATAAACCCGTCCTCTGCATCCCCGGTGTGTTTTCTCCAGAGTTCAGCTGGTAAATCAGCTGTTCTGTCCACTATGCCCGGCATTAGCGCGATCAGCTGTTCTCCGGAGTAAACAACGGCAGCGTGTCCCGGTGAAAAGAGAGATTGGTGGAATGTTACGTTCATTTAGTCGGCCACCCTACAGGACACGCTGCCATTGTTCACTCCGGAGAACAGCTGATCGCGCTAATGCCTGCATAGGTCTAATAAACATCATACAGAAACGGTTTTAATGTTTTTATTGGATAGATAAATGGTAAAAAAAAAATACAGCACCTTCTGTTTCAGATGTTCAGGCTTTGCCTTTACATAATGTTATGAGTATGAGCCATTTTCAGATTACGCTCTAACAACTGACTTTAGCAACGTTATTTGTTTTTCCTCTGTTGCTGAGATTTGATTGACAGCCTGAGCAGTGTTGTGGGGGTCAAAATGGCTGATTTGAATATTCAAATTAGCAATGTGTTGATCCGGTTCGGGGCAACAAGAAAATGTAACCAATGAAATTACTCTTTTAAGCCTTAATAAGTAATAAACTAAAAGGTAATGTGTCAAAAGCTTTTATTTGTTACTTTTCTCAAAAGGAGGACAAATGCAGTGTGGCTTTACAAAAGCGGACAATTTCCACAGGGAACACCTGCTTGTTGTTTAACTCCAGAGAACACTGATCGGCAGTGGACCAGAACAGCTGATTTAGACGCTGAACTCTGGAGAAAGGACACCCTGGGAGCAAAAAGTCGGGGAAAGAGGAGGAAGGTGGAGACGGGAAGAGATTTATGTCCTCTTCTTTTCTGGTGGATTACGGTACAGTAGTGTGTGGAGAGCTTTCAGTAGTGTATACTAAGAGCGTTTATGTGTGTGTGAGAGCGTTTCAGTAGTGTGTGTGAGAGTTTCATAGTGTGTGAGAAGCGTTTCACGTAGTGTGGTGTGAGAGCTTTTCAGTAAGTGTGCTGAGAGCGTTTCGAGTAGTGTGTGGTGAGAGCGTGTTCAGTTAATGTGGCTGAGAGCCGACTTTCAGTAGTGTGTGTGAGAGGTGGCCTTCCGGGTCAAAAACGGAAGGTGGTTTCAAGTAAAAACCGGAAGGGCTTCGGGTTCAACAAACATGTGCACTTGACAGCACGATTCACGTGTTGATCGTCAGCCATGTTGTTCACTAGAACCACTAATCGTTGAACCAAACAACCTGAAAGTAAGTTAACCACTGCGGTTCAACGCCAGCCGTGACTTCGATCAGCAGCACTTAAATTTAGAGTGTACAAGTATCTCCAGCATTATGGCTGAAATGCCGGAAGAAACGCGTATTCACTTACTGTTTTCAAAATAAAGGTATTAGAAACATATATCGAACTAACATTTTAAATAAAATATATTACATTAAAGTGTTTCATGCGCCCATGATAAATACACAAAAAACCATAATACTTAATATCTAAGTATCTTTACTGCATCAGTGTGGAGAAATGTCAAAAATAAAAAGTCCCATGTTTTTGTAACCTCCCAAGTGGCCATGTTTTCTTATATTTGAGGTACTGTAAAAACACATTGCTCAATAATTCCTGGCTATAGTGATGCATTTTTCATTATAACTTCATATAATATATTATTATTATACTTCAAGAATGATGCCAGTAATCATTGTTTAATAATATGTTATAATAAAGTGGAATGATAAAGTCACCAAAAACTAAAACACAAACACAAAATCCTTACTAGTGATAGTTATAGGCGATAGTATAGAGACATATGTATAGCATAAGAACAGCGCTGTTCTGCTTCCACTATGCCCCGGCCGGGCATTAGCGCGATCAGCTGTTACATATGTATAGGAGGCCTAGGAAAGCCTGAACATCTGAAACAGTAGGTGCCTGTATTTTTTTTACCCTTTATCTATCCAGATAAAAAACATTAAGAACAGTTTCTGTATGATGTTTATTAGACCTTATGTAATCTGAGTTGGAAGGCATTGTCATGAGCTGTATCTTGTATATATTTATTATTAGCTATGTGGTATGTGTTGCACCTTTATGTAATCTGGTGGAAAATCATATTAAATTGAAAATAAGGATCATACCGAAACCAAATATCTGCTTGCGGTTCCCCGTGTATGCAAAGTTTCTCCCTTTTTGATGTGAAGGAAATGGCCACCTTAGTGTCCCGGTGGAAGCAGCATTAAAAACAGAAATAAAACACAACAACTCTCTCAAACCAACATCGTTAGAGAGGGCAAGGACTTCAGAGAGTTACAGTTGAAAAATAAGAAAACGAACCA
>NW_023340257.1:6092479-6094805 GCF_004916995.1 Morone saxatilis | reverse complement strand
TGTAGGGTGGCCATTCCTCCCTGTAGCGGGACAGTCGGCTTTAAATTCCCTGTCTGGCTGAAGGCGCAGTCATTTGTCCTCCTTTTGAGAAAATAACAAAAAAGGTCTGCCTTTTGGCACATTACCTTGTTAGTTTAATACTTGTTGGCTAAAATTGTGTCAAAAAAGCTGTGTCAAAATAAGTAATTTCATTGGTTACAATTTTGTCTGACCTATCAACACATGGCTAATTTTAATATTTCAAATGAGCCATGTGTTGATGTGCCACAATATTCACTCAGGCTGTCAATCAATCTCTCAGGTTAGCTAAAAGTCAGTTGTTGGACTGAAATTCTGAAAATGTATAACTCATATGTATAGGCAGAGGCCTAGGCAAAGCCTGAACATCTGAAACAGAAGGGTGCTGTATTTTTTTTACCCTTTATCTATCCAGATAAAAACATTAAGAACAGTTTCTGTATGATGTTTATTAGGACCTATGTAATCTTGAGTTGGAAGGCATTGTCATGAGCTGTATCTTGTATATATTTATTATTAGCTATGTGGTATGTGTATGCACCTTTATGTAATCTGGTGGAAAATCATATTAAATTTAAAATTAGGATCAATACGAAACAAATATCTGCTTGCGTGTTCCCCGTGTATGCAAAGTTTCCTCCTTTTTTGATGTGAAGGAAATGGCCACCTTAGTGTCCCGGTGGAAGCAGCATTAAAAGAGAATAAAAGTTAAGAAGTTAAAAAAAGCAAACTCAAAGGCTGGGACTCTAGCAGGGAAGCAGGGATCTTGGTTGAAAGTTTTCTCTTTTTGTTTGTTGCGCTTTCTCTGACAGATTTCACAGTTGAAACTGACACTGACCACCCTGGCAAGCTTGTACTGACCCCTTAAGGCATTCTGGTCTGTCAGCCAGACGATGTCTCCAACAGCCACATTCCTTTCTTTTGTGTACCACTTGCTCCTCACAAACAAATTGGGCGCAGCCAACTGACTCCACTTCCTCCAGAATTTATCAAGTTCTGCCTGGTAGGAAACCTTCAGCTCACTGGTCACTAACAACATCTGTGTATATAGCTCTTGATGCCATGCAGCAGAAGACAATTCCCCATACCTTGAGCCTTACTTTCTTCCAGACTTCATCCTTCACTTCATACAGGCCGAACAGGTCTACTGTAGAGGTGACTTGGGCAAGACACACACACTCTTCAAATTGCTTCCTCCCTCAGAAAGCAGTTTGTCCGAAGTGTCTCGGGTCAGACTTCCTCCCCCCCTGTAATGCTCTCCATTTTCATTCTCCTCCTTGGAGATGTATCTCTCTCATGGCCAGTTGTGCGATGCACCCTGCTGGTCGATCGCCATTGAGCATATTCGCCAATTTCCTCATCAGAGGAATTTGTGGAGGTGCATCTCCTGATCTTCCAGCCATACAGAATTGTAAATTTTTTTTATGTCACCCAGAGCTGCATGCACTCCTCTCCTGAACCTGAATAAAACTGCTCGAATTGGATTGAGGACATCAGGCCCTTTTAACAGGAGATCGTTCATGCTCTGTCCTTTAAACTTTTGGCTGCTGTTCCATACAAGGCGTACTGGTGTTGTCACAGAGTGGGGGTTTGGTGCTACTAAGTGGCTCACATACCACACAGGTCCTTTCCAGCATTTTATCACGTCCTTGGTGAGTTCCTTGCAGTTCCTCTTTCCATCATTTCGTGTACCTGAGCTGTATATGCAGCCTGCCACTCAGGAAAGTGGCCTCCACTGCACTTCTGTTGTTGGGAAGAAAGGTTGGAGCTTCAATCCAAGGATACTTTGTGTCCCAGTGTGGAGCATTGCTGTGGGCATCCGCCTATACATAGGTGAGGCCTTGCTTTATGATTTCAAGCTCTATCTTCACTCAGTGTCATCTCCTTTCCTCCTGGTTGACAATTCCCGCAGCAACATCCTCCCCACTTTGGTTTACAGGCTGCTCTAATGCTGTCCCATTTCCAGCCGCTGTACTTTTAGTCTCGGCTTTAATCTCTCGTGCCTTGATGATCTCTTCATACTTCACTGCAGCTGTTCTCACGGAGCGAGCAAAGTGTTTTTCAGATGTATGTACTGCCACATCCACCTCCTCAAAAAGATCTGGATGAGCTCCACCTACAGTTTTTCCCAGCGGGCCCTCCCACAGGACAAGGTCCTCAACAATCTTGACTCTCTGTGTGGCAAGTCTTCCTTCTCTGTGGCTGATAAGTAGCTCAATGTTCTCTGGTCTTTTTTAAATCTTTCAGTTTAGTTTCAGGAAATTGAGGAGTCTGTCAAAATGGTTGTCTGGGGTTACACCATTTCTGG
>NW_023340257.1:6092120-6092426 GCF_004916995.1 Morone saxatilis | reverse complement strand
TTTCTTTATGTGTCAGGTAGCTTGCTTTCTATGGACTTGGTTACCAGCGGGTTCTTGATGGCACCTATGTTTCCGAGCTCTGTGAGGTCTGCCAGAGCTTTCTCCACAGTCTGGATTAAGTCAATTACCTTTCTTGGTGGATGTGCTCTCAAAACCGGAATCTTCTGCAGTTCTTCAATTATTTCTAAGGCAATTGTGGACTTATTTCCAAACCTGTTCTTCAGCACAGTTGTACATAGACAAATGTCTAAGTCTGAGATTTTTTCATCCACACTGTCGAAAAGTTGCATCTTTTTCACTTCCACA
>NW_023340257.1:6088495-6092020 GCF_004916995.1 Morone saxatilis | reverse complement strand
TTATGTAACTAGTGGAAAATCATAATTAAAATGTAATATAGATCATATTCAAACAAATATCTGCTTGCGTGTCCGTGTATTGCAAAGTGTTCCTCTTTTTGATTGTGAAGGAAATGGCCACCTAGTGTCCGGTGGAAGCAGCATTAAATCGAGAAATAAAAACACAACAACTACTAAAATCAAAATTCGATTAGAGAGGGCGGACTTCAGAGAGTTACAGTGAAAAAATAAGAACGAACAAAAAAGGAGAAATAAAGTTAAGAAGTTAAAAAAAGCAAACTCAAAGGCTGCAGTTAATGTAACAGCAGCATGCAGCTTTCCTGCACGTGTCACTAACTGGATCATTTAGTGTGTTATATATAAGAGCGCTTTCACTTGTATGTGTGATGAAGGTTTCCAGTAGTAGGTGGTGTGTGAGACGTTTCAGTAGTGTATATGAAGAGCGTTTCAGTAAGGTGTGTGTGAAGGCGTTTCAGTATGTGGTATATGAGACGCCGTTTCAGTAGTGTGTTGAGAGCGTTTCAGTAGTGTGTGTGAGAGCGTTTAGTAGTGGTGTGTGAGAGCGTTTTCAGTATGTGTGTGAGAGCGTTTCAGTAAAGTGTATCATAATGGAGCGTTTCAGTAGTTGTGTGAGAGCGTTTCAGTTAGTGTTGTGGAGCGTTCAGTAGTGTTGTGTGAGAGCGTTTTCAATAGTGTATTGAGATGCGTTGTAGTGTATATGAGAGCGTTTGTAGTTGGTCGTGAGAGGTTTCAGTAGTGTATTGAGAGCGTTTCAGTAGTGTGTGTGAAGAGCTTTCAGTAGTGTGTTGTGAGAGGTTTCAGTAGTGTATACGAGAGCGTTTCTAGTTAGTGGTGTGTGGAGTAATTCTGAATAATGTCCCTGACGGCCCCTCATAGACAACAACGTAAAATACTCATTCTTTATCATCTGAACCCCAAAATGTCATAGGATGAGTTACATTTGGGGGTGTGAGTGTGCCAGTCAGATTGTTCTCATTACACTGTCTGTGTTTTAGGTACTCTAACATCAGGGGGACATGCAGCCTTGTGGATTAGGCCTAAAATCTGCACATGCACCTTGTCTTTTACAACTCTAATGAAAACATGCATCTCACTTGACAGAGATTTCATCTGTACAGTGCACTTGACAGTACAGTAGATTGGGCACATGTGTAGACTGTTATGGTGGTGTATAACTGGGGATCTCATTTTCATGTTTATCATGAGTTTAGATTGGGATTAACTTCCAGTAAACGAAAATGCCCTGTTCCCCAAAAAACATTTGCTGAAGTTTTGCTGTTTTTGTGTTTTACAGGGAAATTTTACTCGAAAAGGCTAAAACATTTTCATGTGAATGGTATATATTTTTGTTTTTATTTGTCTACAAGTTACCAAACCGGGGAGGTGGTGCATCTGTACAGCATCCGTCTCAAACATATTCAGTGAATGAAGACCATGAGCTCTTCTCTTAGGAAATGTAAGGTTGATCCCTAACTGCTGCCATCGCAGAGATGTGCCTCAATGGGCCGAAGGGAGACATTCCAGACTACAAGGAGGGGGTGACTTTGATGGCCCATGCAAGACTTTGTAAGGACTTGGTGGAGAGAAATGCATACTTTTTCGAAAAAAATTAAAAGCATGAAAACCATGGACAATCTTTTGTCTTTCAGTGAAAGATTTTCATTCACTCTACTTGGAATCCATTTGACCACTTTGTTTGTAATAAACTTAATTAAGGTGAATTTTCATTGGTTGTGTGGAAACTATGGAACTATTTCAAGGAAATACTGTACACTTGATATCCAGTGTGAGGGTAATTGTCTTGATACTGCCATGCTGTCATATAAAAAAAATACCTGTATGTTCCTAAAGAAGAGTTCACACTACACTTAAGTGGAAAGGTCATGACATGGGAAAGTAATTACAGCAAAAGTTTTTATTACCATGTTCTTATTTATGATGAAACTACCCATATGTACCCAAAACAATGTCATTATATTGAATTTTACTTATATTACTTACTGTTATTACTTCACATTACTACGTAATTACAGCCTGTAAATTATAGGGTTTTCATTAGTGTACGATCACCTAAAAATAAAAATCGTTGTGTTTTCTTTATGAGCTGGTTCTATGGAGGGAGCAGGTCCTCTTTTATGGAGGCTGACATGTTGAACCACCATATTTCTACTATAGCCGAAACGGACAAACCAGCCAGCCAGTGTAGTGCATAGGGCCTATTGCGTTTTTCTGGGGCCACCTTAGTTTCTCCTGGATGCTGGGTGGGTGAAGTGAGGGTGTTGCAATCAGCAGATAAAACGATATGTGCCACTGAATCCTACACACTGGACCTTTAAAATATATAGTACCTTTACCGACTCCCTCTCCCTGTGACTCATGATATTTCTCTTGTAGCCCTGGTTTTTATTACTGTTTATTTTACCATAGCTTATATATAACACCACATCAGAAACACCAAACTTTTCTTACCATCTTAGTTAAAACATACTGCAGTATTGTTATTAGCTGGTTCCACAAGTTTTTAATTGTGATAAAAGGAGTCTGGTTTGTTACAGCTACAGTAATGGTATTTACAGTTTGTGCAGCATTCTGAGTGCTATCTGTCCGATGTGCACCATTCAGTGTGCGTTGTATGTGTTGCATTGCTCCTGGTAGAAGAATCAGATGTTTCTCTGTAGTAAGGCAACTGAAAAGGCCATCTCTGTTTACAGTTTGTCAGTTAATAGAGTAGGTTCATTAGAGTCACATTGTGTTTTGCCTTTTAATGATCCTCAACACCACGGCCATCATTAGCATGATGTTGAAGGTTGTTTGCCTAACCGAAAATGTTTCGAGGCTTGATAAAGAATTAAGGGCAGGGTTATGAATTTGGAAAAAATGTTGTTCAATTAAAAACTCCTCACAAGTATGGTAATTAGAACCTGTGTTAGTTAGTGTTAGCAAGATGTGGGAGGTCATTCACTGTTTGAGGTTTCTGCGAAAAGAAACACACACACACACACACACACACACACACACACACCAACCTGCACAACCACACCCCTGTGTTGTGTTTAAACTGAGGACTGTTTTCCATTAGGCTTGATTGGAAGTGTTGATTGATTCTGTCCATGTGTTGTCAGATCAGTGCAGGCGAGGCAGCCACTCTACTTTATTGGGACACGGCAGCAGACTGGGGAATGAAAAGAGCTGATCCAGCAAAAAACAGAGTGAAACAGACTGTAGAGAAGGTGAAGACTTTATTGCAGACTCTCAAACCTTTGATGCTGTCTGTTTCCATTCTCCTACCGAACATCCTCACACTCTGTATTTACCATTTCTGTCTGTGTAGACGGTACATGATCTTGTTTTCCCTCGGCTTAATTCACATTCTTCTTCTTCTTGGCTGGGCAGGTTGGTTTGGCTTGTTGAGTCTTTCTATTGTCCCACTGTATTTTGCATCTTATGCTTCATTTGGCCTTTTTCACAAAGCTATTTTGACATGTCACAGTAGGAAAAGCATAG
>NW_023340257.1:6085241-6088481 GCF_004916995.1 Morone saxatilis | reverse complement strand
CCTGGGACACTTGAACAGAGCCATTGTAATTGTTATTAGTAACACCTTTACCTGCTTCCAGATTTTTGCTGTGAAGGAATATTTTGCTTGTGCTTGTGTTTTGTTACCTGCTGTCTTTGATTGATGACCAGTTAGATATACAACTGGTGGAGCTGGTATGTAAAATATAATCCAATGTTGCAACCTGTTAATATCTATATAATAACTACAAAACTACTTTTGTGGAGCTTATAATGTTCATTTGTGGTAAATTTTCACAGTAGGTCAGACAGGCATGATTTTGTCTTACCATGGAAACAAGATAGGACTTTAACATTAAGTACAGTTAAAAAATTTGAAAACAACTCGAAATATCTCCAAGGTAGAAAAGTTATTGTACTGATAAAAGAAAAAAGCGTCAAAGTGAAATGGACACAGGTTTAGCAATTAGAAGGCTCACTTAAAGGTCCAGTGTGTAAATTTAGGAGGATCTGTTTCAGAAATTGGACTATAATATTCAATAGGTACTGTTTCATTAGTGTATAAACACCTGAATATAAGAATTGTTTTCGTTACCTTATGAGACAATTTTATCTACAGAGGGAGCAGGTTCTCTTTTACGGAGACGGCCATGTTAAACTGCCATGTTTCTACAGTAGCCCAGAATAGACAAACCAAACATGGACCAGATAGGGCCATTCATGTTTTCTGTGTGTTTCGTGGCCGCTGTAGTTTCTCCCATGCTTGCAATCAGCAACTTCACCATTCAGTGTCACTAAATCCTACACACTGGTCATTTAAACGTCCACTAAAGCTTTCAATTAAGAGACAAAAGGTAGATGAGGAGACTGTAACCTTCCTCAAATTCAAATATAATATGACCATAAATGCCATATTTCCATCACGTTTTCATTTGTTTGAGGTTTGACAGCTGCTCTTTTGATTACGTCATGTTGTTGCAACCTATTGTGCTAAAATGTTTTAATGGCACCTGACTGGAGAATTAGAGCCACCAGCTGTTTATCTTAATGCACTCAACTCCTAATATTCACGCAACAGTAGTGGATGGATATGCACATTAACAAGCAGCCCTTCCCCAAGTATTCATGTGAAATGTATGCATTTCATAAGGGAAATAGGATTTAGTGTTTTTATAGCTTGAGTCATAAACTATTCTTCTATTCTATTTCTTCTACTTCTATTATTTTTTACAATCTGTCTCACCCCAAATGTTATGAATGTGCAATTCTAAATCACTGGAGTTGCCCTTTAAGCTTTACAAACACTGTATTATGTGTTGCAGGTCTGTTGGATTGCATTAGTTTGGACAAGGGTTCATGTTGCTGTATTCGCCCCATGAAGCTGTCTGTCGTGGTGTGTTTGTCTAACCACATGTCCTCCTCTATCTGTGTATTTCCTGTCCTGAATGTCAAACTGACAAACTGAATTACAGTTACTGCAGAACAATCAAGATCAAATAAGTATGGCTGAGCTGCAGTGTTATCATTCTTTTGCCCCTTTCCTTTGAGCCAGTTGGTTTTTCCTATCTCATTGCAGGAAATCAACATATCAGCAGGGGCTGATAGGACTGATGATCAATCCAAATGGCTCAATGATTACTTGGCCACAGGCTGAGATTTCTGGCTTACAGACTCCTTGGCCCGTAGTCTGTTTGGAACTGAGAGCACACAGCGGAGTCTCACAACAACTGCTCCTCCTTGCTCACTCGCTCACACAAACACAACTGTTCAACGATGGAGGAAGATGTTTTGGGCAACTCACCCAACATTTCATCTACTGAGGCTAAAAAAGCCTTGTTCTCAAGCCAGATGATTATTATTCTGGTATTCAGTACAGTGATAGATTTCACTAATTGTGAAAATGTTTGTTTGTCTCAGCTAGATGTGGGAACTGTGGGTAAAAAGGTTGGACAAAGTATTTACTGCTGAAATGAAATTATTTTTGTGGGCACGAAAACTTGTAGGGACTGGACAAATTGTTCCAACTAGAAACTGGCAGAGGTGTCCTGTACACGTATGAACAAATGTTAAACAAATCATCAAATTTCACCAACTATATTGAATCACCGTCATCACAGTCAGCACTGAATGACATGTTATAAACAGTGAAGCATTCACTTCTACTAAAGTGCATTTGCACAGTGGTACAATGGCTTAACCTTCGAAAAAATGTAAAACCGCACAGTGACTATGGATCATCTTACTGAACGGATCAGAACAGTTCGAATCACCTTGCGTTTACATCGCGTTTCACCACAAAAACTAGTTCTGAATTAGAGGCAAGTTGTGACCAAATGTTTACATCCACTAGACTCCATGTTTAGCTGTTGTGTAGGTAACTAAATCAACTCACAACGCTAACATAGCTTGCTAAAATATGGGAAGTACAAATACTTTATTACTGTACTTAAGTAATTTTTTCAGGTATCTGAAGTTTTTTACAAATATTTTTACTTTACTTGAGTATTTATTTTTTTTAACTTTTTACTTTTACTCCCTATATTTTTACACAACTATCTGTACATTCTACTACTTTCATTTTAAAAATGGCTCGTTACTTTAGCCTGAATGCATTTGAGGAAAGCGTTTGTACCTTTTTACCGGCTCTGTCCTCAGTTGTTGTTACAACCACAGTGTGCTTGTTTTAAAAACAATTGAGGGGGGTTTTGGCCTTTATTGGATAGCACAGTTGAAGATAGACAGGAAAGGTTGAGAGAGAGGGGATGGCACGCAACAAAAGGACCACAGGTCGGACCAAAACCCACGACTGCTGCAGCATGGACTTGGTACATGGGGTGTCAGCTCTACCAGGTGAGCTAGGATACCCCTACAGTGCGCTTGTTAATCTAATAATGATTCAGGCGGCCTGTGTGTAGTGTTAGTTTAATTTGAGAGGACAGGAGGAAGGACTGATACTGACTGATGTCTGTTTGTTTGATGTCAGGGATATTATTTATTTTACTGACTTTTTAGATGTGTTTGCAGTTACATCTTACTGAGTTTATATAGTGACTTTACTGTTGATTCTCCAGAAACAACATTTAGTTATATGTAATAAATAAATTCTAATCCAGTTCAATACATTTTTCTTGCTATTGAGTAAAATGTGAAAACTACAACCTGTGTGTTTGTTTTAAATACATATTGTAATCATAAGAGTTAATAAATATGTTAAAATGCACAGTTTTTAGTCAAATAACATCAAAATACTATATATATAAATATGTCTATATATATATAT
>NW_023340257.1:6078655-6085216 GCF_004916995.1 Morone saxatilis | reverse complement strand
TGGGACACCTCTCCAGTGTGCCAAACTATAACCGGCTTTTGGCGGGAACTTTTGTCTGCCAATATCACATATTACAATTATTTTTTTAGAGATCATAAATTGGTTTTCAGTGAGCCTCATTTCTTCATTAATCGGAGCCCCAACTCCCCCCTGGCTCCACCCTGTGGTTTCCACCCTGTACCCCCCATCATCTGAGTATGCTGCTGTTTAATTTTTTTGCCCTTTGAGAACCTGTAAGTTTTGCATATTCCTGCTTTCCATTTTTACTCCCATCTGAAAACGCTAATATTAGCGTTTCAGCAGACTAAAAGAAAATAAGCAGCCTTCTTATCAGATCACCTACTAAACCACCTGACAACTATCTGGATGTATTGCCATGAATTTGGCTACAGATGTTTCAGCGTCCCCAAAGATGGTTTCTTTCATTGTAGCCTCATGTATATAAATTGTATATCTTTTACATTCGTTTTTATAATACTCCTATACGGGGTATGCCTACCCCCCCATACTTAGTTTTATTCCGATTTTTTTTCTTTGTAAATTGTGTTGCACTCTGCCCCATCCCTATGCACCATGTCACTTTTACTTGACATCTGTCCACTCCCTAGCCTTTCTCCGGACCCTTCATCCCAGGTATGCTTTGTGACACAGTATGTTTTTCTTTATCTGCCCTGCGCTCAAGCTGTGCTTCCTGTGTGGATACCGATATGTCACCTTATATGTTTCTGCAGCCCCTTGTTTGTTATATGTACTTTATTTACTTTGTTCCTGTGTCTTTTTTTGTCTTTCGTTGACTGTTCTGAGCACACTGAAGCAAATCCCTAGCAACTTGCCACTGAGTTTATGGCAAATAAACGTATTGAATCTTGAATCTTGCATCTTGATTCTTATCACTCTGACTGTATTGTTCGACGTGTTAATTTTTCCTGATAACTTCTGCTTATCTATTAAAAAGGGGTTTCACGTCATAAATCGTCCAAACTGTCAATTAAAATTGGCCGGGCCCTCATGAACCCATTTAGCTGATCCACTGACTTTTGCATCTCTACGCGTCATCCCTCAGCTGGCACTTTTTGTTTGTTGCTAATGTTACATTGGCCACATACAGCCGCTGGCTGTAGTCTTAGTTTTATTGCTTATTCTGCTGCTGGGGCACCTGATTTCGAATGCGATGTTGGAAAGGATACCTGCCAGCCAGCAAAGCGTGAGACATCTCCCTGTTTGGTTTCTGGGCCCTCCTGGGAACTGTTCCTGTGCGAAAAGGGCTATTACCACAGCCCCACAGTCCCTTGAGTTAATGAGTGTCCTGCATTGATATTACGCATTCACCAGTATATGTCAGCGCAAGAGCAGTTTAGTCTACACATCAAAAGCATCTGTATGTTGTGTGTGTGTGCGTGTGTTTCTGTGTGTAGCGCGTGTCTTCTTCAGTCATTGAGCCTGGCAGGTCTGGCAGGCGCTGCTTCCTGTGCCGTTAGTGTGCTGTTGTCGTGTTGTGTGTGTTGTGTGTGTGTGATAGAGCCAAAGAGCTCGACAGCTGTTCTCAAAATGCAAATTTAAGGTTGTTTATTGATCTACACATGTTTAAATAGGAAAGTTCACCGAGAACGGTCGTGCTTGCAGTTCTTTTTTTTATTTTATTTTATTTATTTATTTATTAATTTGGTCTTTTATTGCCTTTTTAACTGATAGTGACAGCTGAAGACAGACAGGAAAGGGGGGTAGAGAGAGGGGATGACACGCAGCAAAGGGCCGCAGGTCAGATCCAAGCAATGGACTGCAGCAAGGACTCGGTACATGGTCGCCAGCTCTACCAGGTGAGCTAACTGGGCGCCCTAAAGCAGTTCTGTTTTTAATGTCGAGATCTCGAGTTAAAGCTGCAGTAGGTAACTTTTATAAAATGTATGACAAAGATAGTTCAGTTATCAGCTATCTTTCTTGGCTCTGATTGGTTGTCTCATTCAGCCGCAATGGATTCTTGCAAATGCCATTAGGAGCAGTTTTAATTTATCTTATCTCGAGAAAACAAAGGTTGATTTCTCAAGAGAAGATAATTGATCACAATATAACACATTTTGTTTTCTCCAGATCATGGAATAAATATGGAGAACTTAAAAAAGAGTATCTGGTTCATTTGATCCCACCTGATTTCAGCTGTAACTGAGTAGCAAGTGCAGTCTTTAATGTGTAGTTTTGTTTTGTATTCCTTGATGTTTTCAGCTCCTTGATCTTTTCTAAATTTTTTTTAGATCAAGGCTTTTACTGTAGCTTCAACTGCATGTAACTTTCCGTATAGTTGTCGAGATGCCATCTATACCTGGTGGCATGGCACTCCTGATCTCTGATAAGCATTATAAGTAATAAGGGGAAAGGATCTTTTGTTTTCTCGTGGTAATGGGTTGATTATCTCGTTATCTCGAGATAACAAAGCTCATTTTCTTGAGATAATGAAATAATTCACTGGTGATCTCGAGAAATAATTACAAGCACGGCCGCTCTTGGCTTCCGTAAAAGTGTTTGTTGCTCAGACATCTTACACCCGCTTCCTTCTACAGTTTCAGTTCATATTCACTCTAGTTTGCTCACTTAGAATTTAACACTGATTATCTAAATTCCCTTGATATTGATTATTCTGAAACTAATACTGTGTGCTCATCTTGAGGCACTCATATCAGCCTGGAGAATGAATGAAGTGTCTCTCACATCAGATTGTTTTTATTCAGTCTCTCACTTTAATCTGTTTGCAGTCAAGCGTGCATCCTCTCATTGTCTTTAAGTGTACGGGAGCAGAATGACACTCCTCAAACTTCATGGCCAGTAGGCATGGAGTCGATTCCCGCTCCTGCAGCGAGCACAGCGGAACGCTCTCTGTGTGTTTTCACTTTCTCTCCCCACCCCAACCCACCTCCCTTCCTCCTGCTACAATTCATCTCATTTCCACGCCTCCCTCTCTTTTTGACTCCTCCGTGAACCGTGAGGAAAACACTCGCTTCCTCGCTTCACGCCTCCGCCGCTCCTGCTGGCCCCGGTGCTTTTTCCAAGCATTAGTGGGAACTTACTGCTTTTACGTGTTGCACACCGCGCGCACAGCCCAAGCTTGTGCATATAGATTTACACACAGAGGCACGCTGAACGACTGCACACAAATATTCATACACATGGATGTGGTTCATTCAACTCGTCTGAATTGAAATCATTCGATCTCATTTGAATAAGTCCACAATTTGTTTTTGCATATGAATTTGCTTCAATTTTTTGAGAAGAAAAAGCATATAAAACATATACCAAAACAAGTGCACACGAACTCCACACAGCCATGACACCAGCTCTGTTTTCTCCCTTTAGTCAGTCCTGTTTACAGAGAAACCGGTGTAATTATCGAGTTTTACGGCTGTGATTACTACAGGCAAGACCTTGAGGCAGCGATATTAGTACATCTATTCCCTTCCTCTCCTCTTTTCTCGCTCTATGGGTCTCCTCTATTCTCCTCTATCGATCTTGTTTGGGCCACAGTGTGGGCCGAGGCCGGCTGTGAAGCTATATCAACTAAATGGCTGGCCATTCGTACTTCTTACATTAGCCATGGTATCAAAGGCACCCCCACCCCCGCTGCGTAAATGGGGCAGACACACATATGCATCTGCACACACGCACGTGCATTGACAGAGTGGTCCAAACAGGACTAAACACAGTGGCTGTTAATACGCCTTCCCACTGAGCGAGTGATACTGGAATTGACTGGGTGTAACAGGGCACCTGCCATTCTCGCAACAACTCTGTGTGTGTGTGTGTGGTGGTGCTGGTGTGTGTGTGTGTGTGTGTGTGTTTGCAAGAGTGTTTTCTGATGGGTGTCCATTTTGCACAAGTGTATCTTTTGAAGGGTTGTCAATTTGTGGAAATTTATATGTGGGATATGTGTCAGGGTTTGCTCGTATTTGGGAGTGTGTGGCACACGCGTCTTCACACGTGTTCATGAGTCTGTGTTGATGTGTGGTCTCTGGTCAGGATGTGCGAGTGTGTGTGTGACAGGTGGGGTGCAGCGAGTGCCATTTTAATTTTAATGATGAAGTCAGTGGAGTAGAGATAGTTCTAATTTGCTGTGGCCTCCCCAGTGGCCCGGCATAATGGACTGAAAATGGGCTCCAAATTAAAGTTAGGGCCTTCGAAACACAGCCAGGTGGACAAGTCTGTAAAAGCCTCACAACACAACACACACAGTCACACAAACACCACACAGCACCTGAACACCACTGCTGAATCACACCATCAGCAAGGATAGATGAGATACAGCTGTTTATATTGTGTATTTGTTATCAGTGTAATCTCAGACCAGAACTGAAAACTATCAGAATACCAAGACCATTTGACCAGGCTCTCTGATAAGTATTTGATTTGAAGAGCTACGATATGACCGGATCATAATTGGTACAGGTATTTGATTTTGAACATTACTGTATAATTGCCGTACTAGGGTTGACAAATGCAGCAAAAACTTGCTCTTTGACTTGCAAGTCAACTTAAAAACAGCTCTAGTAAGTAATAGATACTATCAGATAAATGTAACGGAGTAAAAAGTACAATATTACCCACTTAAATTCAGTGTAGTAGTTTCTGTGAAGTATAGCACTTGAATGAATGTATTTAGTGATACTGCAGTTCCCTCTTGCCTAATTTTTCTTAAAGGTCCAAGGTGTAACATTTATGAGGATCTATTGGCAGAAATTGAGTTTAATATTATTAGCTATGTTTTCATTAGTGTATAATCACTTGGATTTAGGAATTGTTGTATTTTCGTTACCTTAGTATGAGCCATTTTTATCTACAGATGTTGAACTGCCATGTTTCTACAGTAGCCCAGAACAGACAAACCAGACACTGGCTCTAGATAGGGACTTTTGCATTTCCACCGTAGTTTCTACAACATACTTTACAGCCTTTTCTCATTCCCAGGTCGTCATACACGAGCAGTGTTCCCTTAGTTGCAATTTGCCACTTTACCACTAGATGCCACTAAATCCTACACACTGGTCCTGTAAATTAAGGTAATTCTATACTGTCTGACACTGGTCATCATGAAGACTAAAACATCAAAATGAAAAATTTAATATAAAGTGCAAAAACATGAACAACATCTTTTCGCAGACACAAGAAGGCATTAAGGCGATGTAGCTTATCTGCTGAGTTTGTCACGATTAGGCTGCAGGTACACTAAAATAAAATACACTGAAGCTTTGAAATGTTTTTTTCACTTAGTAATTTAAATTTGGTTCTGCATCACAAACAACAAAATGACCTTTCTCAATGAGAAGCAAGATGTGTCGATTCCCGCAACACCCCCACACCACTGGAGTTTGGGTGGTAAACAGCACGATGTCTCCTTTGTTCATCTCATCATGGTCTGTTTGTTTGCATAATTTGACTACATTTGCAGGTCCAACCCACAATCACTTCACACATGATAGATATTTAGTGTGTGTATTTTGAATGTGTATTTTGAATCCCTGATTGGCTCGCTCTCTCAAAATACACAGTTACCAATCTACATTTTGTTCATTTAGCTGGTGATTTGCCCATAGCAGCTTATGTGCTCTTTGCTGGCCAGATTTTGACCAAACCTGTGGAAATCTCACTGATGACTTTTGGGATTCGCAAAATTAGAGTGGTTTAAATGAGGGAAAGAAATCATGGGTTATAACCGCATATTTGCTGCTGATTGGCCCAGGGAGGGATTACATCAATGGGGAAGCATAAAACATGGCCAGAAGGTTACTAAAATTGGAGGAAATATCTAAGGGCATGAGTGTATTCGCTGTAACTATCTAATATTTTGAATCCATTCAGTCTGTTATTCCCACATTTTGTGCCAGGAAATCTGGTCTGAAATCTTGAGATAGCAAGATTTCACCATGCCTTAAAGTGTAGTGAATTGAGTCCTCCGACTTCCTCTGGCTGTAGCTCCTTGTTTGCTTCACCAAATGCTGGAAAACACTAAAGGGCCGTGCATCTCAAGGCAAATTAGATTTTTCTCACTTCTAGTCAAAGCAGAGGGAAAAAGAGAGAGCAAAGAGACTGACAATGTGAGAGAAAAACAGCAGTGGTGGCGGTGATGGGGATGAGATAGAGGAAACAGGGTCTATGTTTTTATTTCCTGTCACGTTGTCAAAATACAGTGTTTTACAATGACTACATCAGTGCCCAATTAATTACCTTCTCTGTAATTGCAGGGGCTGAATGGGTAGGTGGAAAGAAAAGTGACTCATGATTAGTGCTATAGAATTAGGTCAACATTGAGATACAATACTACTGTGCATAAGGAATATATGAAATGAATAAATGACAACAACAACAACAAAGACTCATAGAAACATAGAGAACGTTTCTAGTTCTCTAGTTTCCAGTGCACCAGTTTCTCCTAAGTTCTTAACTACTAGCTAGTTTCAAACTAGTGATTTAAAGTATAGTAGTGCGTTGCAAGTGCCATCAAATAAAAGAAAACGTTGTGTGGTGTAAAAATGGACTCCCAACTCACTTTTGAAGCCCATATAAATCACCTATGCAAGA
>NW_023340257.1:6065119-6078555 GCF_004916995.1 Morone saxatilis | reverse complement strand
CCAGGAGAAGATGACTGCAATGACAACAATGTTGGTTAAAACAACAACTCACACTACTTGACAATGTCATCAAACTTCTTATTTTGCCCCCTAGTGGCAAAAATGACCTAATGTCCATTTAATGTCAGGGGATTTTTGTTGTTATGGTTACAATAATAACACCTTGGTTTGGGCTTGTTTAAACATGCCTTTGACAGAGCTCGACTGAGTAATGGGTAATGTAACTAATTACTTTAGCTGATGATGAGTAATTGGTAAAATAATGTGATTACTGTTTTAATGAGTAATGTTTAATGAGTAATGAAAACATTTTTTATAGAACTGGCCCAACATTGCTTCTCAGAAAGATTTTTCATTCTTTTATAACCTATGTATTACATTAAGACCTGGCAAAAGTAATAAGTAGGACAGAGGTAGCAAGCGTATCTTACGTTCCATGTTGTCATTTATCCACTGTCACATTTTCTGCAAAAAACAAGAAGATGGTTCAGCTCGATGAGTGAGGTTTTAGCCACTATTTAGTGCTGGTGTTCAAAAAGCCTCTGAAACATTATCTTCCCATTCAAGAGACACTTGGCACTGAAACATGGGTCAGTTGTAACAAAACATGCATACCTGTGTGGTATATGGCTGCCCATCGACAGTCTGTAGTACTGAGCAATCAAACAGCATAATACATCATATTGAAAATGAACAAAAACAACTGCAGTCTTACTTCTTAAAATATCTGAAGAATCTACAGGTCACACACACACACACACCAGCCAAGTGTTTAAGGGGGCTGGGCACAGCTGGATTGGCAACTCTTCACCCGCGGGCAGAGGACTGAGGTGAAGTAAAGCTGGCGTACCAGCAGGGTGAGGTGAAGTGGCTCTAATCTGCTCTCCTGGCATGAGGTGGCACAGGGCCGGCCCGCTGTGCCATGAGTTATGCTGGCAATAGGCGAAGTTGGCACCCCACTGTGTCCGACTCAGTGCATCAGCCCCCTCTTGAGCAACAGAGAGGTGGGAAATGGAGACAGCATGAGGCCAAGTCAGGGGAGGTAGAGACAGAAAGACACAGAAAGACAAACAGATATAGAAATATCTGTCCAGAGAAATGTATGCTGCTCCTTCATCTAATATCTAATACCATCAAAATGTCTGAAGCTGCTATATTGAATATGACAGCTTACTGACAAGATATCACTGTTTGGCCTGTGTGATAAATCACTAGACCGTGGTCATAAATTTCAGATAACCTTTTATTCTTTTTACAGACAAAGAGAGACAACTAAAGAAATAAAATTAGGAGATAGAGTGACACATAAGTAAAGAAAAAGTGCTCAGATCAATGAAGGGACAAAATAACACAGGTTGACACTACTTTCACAACTGACTCTCAAGGTAAAGGTCATATTCCAATTTTCAACTTATTCATATTTGGATGCCACAGAGGGCCTGAGGGCACCCAGGAAAATTCTGGGTGCTGTCAAATCTTCCATTCACCAGATTAGCGCAAAGACAATCAAATAGTGAACTAGCCAAACTTTCTGGCAGCCAGCTGCACCTGAGTAAGGATGCTGCTTGTTTTCCTTTTAATGAAAAAGCTTTGTTTTTTCCCCATCTATTCCATGTAGGGTCCTGACTTACAAAAGATAATTCATCATTAAACTGGACGATGTGGATCTGTCAGCTTTCAGCTTAAAACCACCTTGTGGTTGGAGTTTGCAAGTGTCTGAAGTGACGTAGCTGTGTTCCCTTCCAAATGTATTGCAAATTTTAACCCAGTTTTGTGTCAGCAAAAGAAAATGGAAATTAATGCTAGTTTCCATGTAATTATTTGAAGTGGGTTCATCGAGATAAGCAGTAGGCGGGGCTAATTCTTTAGTTGGAAAATGAAGGGTTATTTTTTCTGAATTTTGCTGATTTCATCAACCTTTTTTAATGCAATACTTCAAAATGCTCACAATAACACGCTGATGGAAACATGGCTAATGTGTAGTCAGCACACAGTGACATCTTCGGTGTGGCTACTGATGCAACTTCTGACTGTATCTAATCAGAGTTAAAACTTTCAACCGAGTGCAGCAATAATTAAGCCTCTTTCCAAGACTGAACAACTACTTAAATTCACAAATCCAAGTACCTGCTCAGTCATGCTAGCAACTAATCATGCCACAGTGCTCACTGTTCTAGTGTAATTTTTTTTCTTTCACAAAATACCTACCATGTACACTATAAGTAAGTACTAAGATCAGCAAGGTTTAAGCTCTAATGAACTGTGACTGCAGTGTATCCTGACCTTTAGCTAACGGCACTTCTAGAGTCACCAGGATGAGGTTGGAGAGAGCACAATGGGGCGAGATGGATAGCTTTTTTTAAAATGTATTGCTGCCTATCTGTGCAGGTTAATGCTTGTACATCTGTCTGGCAAATTACCACCAAAAATAGTTTTTGATGCATCTCTTGCTGATACCTATACAGGTGCACACAGCAAGCATTGGTTTTCAACATGGAAATAAATACCCAGCAGAGCAAAAAAGCCTTTCTTGTCCCAGAATTCCATCTGACCTAAATAGGCCAGTATGGATACTCACTCCATTTTTCTCCATCGAACACCCCTCTGCCATGGCCTGTCACGCACGGTTAGCCCTCGATTGACTCAAGGCTGGATCCTGCTGGATGCATCTAGGCGGGAGCTAACTACTATTTCCTCTCCACAATTTAGAGTCCACTGAACCCAGAGCTATTCGACTGGCGCCACCAAGCCTGATCTAAAGGAGCAGTTATGGAGCCATTCAAAAACAACCCTTGCAACTAACATAACCACCCACATTCAGACACACACAAATACACACAGACCAACAAACTGGATGAGAAGCCAGGAGATCAAAATAGTGTAACTGAATCTGTACCTCTACACGCAAAAACAGCAGTGTTTTTATTTTCTGTTTATATGATGTTCACTCAAATTGCCTAAATACTCCTTTTTTACAGATGCATGAGCTTGGAAAAACCTGTGTTTGCCATCTGACTTGGCTCTGTGACCCTGCCCTTTTACACAGCTCTAAAATTCCAGGAAATGTTTTAGTCACCACGCAGATGCCTGAACAAGATTTTCAGCACTTTTTTACCAAAAGAAGGCAATGCTTACTCTAAAGTGTAAAAATATCTTGTTTTGCAGTGATATACAATGACCCTGGTTAGAAATGAGAAATAACCAGAGATTAAACATAGTGTGTGCATACACTGCATTGTATTCCACTGAGGCTACTATCAGTGGAGAAATTGGTACTGTATTCAATTTGTAATTTCTGTTCAAGAAAAACGGTGTCAGGTGCTTTGATGTTCAAACACAATGACATTATAATTTCATTACTATTACGACACAAAGATCCAAGCTGTGACTGCTTTGAATTCTGGTCCACTGGGGCCGTTGTTGGTGAAATTAATATATCAGCTTCGGCTTTGATGGATCCTTTATGAGTAAATGGCAGCTGCAGTAAGAATGCCTTTCTGTTTTCCCTTTATGTTTACTGTTGGTGGTTGGTTTAGTAAACTAAAGCCTATACCTGTAGCTGCACTGGAAAAATCTATGCTACTGTAAGTCATTTGGTCCAAAATCCACCAGAACAACCAAAACAACACAGATAATAAAGGAGGACTGCACCCCCAAAATTAACAGTTTTGTTTACTCTGCTTATTTTGCTGTTGTCATCAAATATGTAGGAGATGTATTGTAAACTCAGAACACAAAAATCTGATGACTTACAGTAAGTTCATATAGTAAACCCACACACTAACATCACACAAACTGTAATTGGAAAAAAGCTGATTTCTATTGCTGTACTAATCAATATTTTAGATTAACAATGGATTGCATTACTGTAATATGAAAGGAGTAGCTTGGGATGAATGCACAGATAATTATCACCCAGTTTTGGTTTTGTGTCCCACAACTGTACTGTTTTGCTGCAGTCTCACCATCCTCATCACCTTCATTTCCAGCAGCAGCAGGAAGCTGTTTTCAGTGAAAGAGCTTTGGTAAACCCACTGTTGATGTGCCAACCACTTTGCCTGGCAGCACTTAACAGCAGAAAGGTTAGAAACTAACTGGGGAACAAAAGTCAATATCAGACTTATGCTTTTCGGGAGGCTACACAACTTCAGATAAAGGCTAATGTTGATCCGCATCTCCCGACTATGTAAATAAGTAACTGTTGGCTAACATGTTAGCCAGAACAGCTTTATATGTCATGTTGTGTTGTTCTTCTGTCCCTATGTGACCAAAGAAAAACATTCATTTCATGGCCACTGTAGTTTCTCCTACATGCCTGGAAGGTGGAGCGAGAGAGTTGCATTTGCAACTACACTAGTAGATGCAACTAAATCCTACACACTGGTCCTCTAAGGTAGAACAATTATTGATTAAATAAAAGATTTATTTCTTTCTTTATTTATTGCATTTAAGAGCAAACAGGACACATGCAGATGCAGACAGGAAATGACGGGAGAGAGAGAGGGGAGTATAACATAAAGCACGTACTGTACCAGGCAGAAAGTGAACTGAGCGCTGTGAGGTTTTGCACTGTAACCATTTGGATAAGTAAATGAATAGTTATCTAAAAATATATTTGATTTGGGATCTAAGAATGTCATGTCTAAGATACCACATCTCTTATTTTGTAGAGGGATAAAAAAAATAATATCTTTTCACTGTGGATATCGGGATTCATCATGTCCTGAGATGTAGACCAAAAATTATGTACCTAAGTTTGAGATTATTCACAGTATTTGTGAACACACCCTATGAATCCAGCTTTCAAGTGAAATGCAGACAATAAAACAAAGCAGGCTGGAAAAATGCAAGAGAGAACGTGCGAAGAGGAACAATTGAGAGCGGTAAAAAGTATGACAGAGAAAGTGAATCTTCCCTCCCTTCTTTCAGCGTGTGGCTGGGTAAGAGGTGCTGGGAAGCGTAAATGGTTTATACCTGCATGCAGCCTACAGTAACTGACTCCAATCTGAAGAGAGGGAAGAGCACACGGGCCTCGGCCTCCAAATCTCATTTGGCTCTGGGACCCGAGGCCTGACTCGCTGATAGGAAAAAAAGTGAATAACAGCAGAGAGGAGGGGCGGGGGAGAGACGAGACGGTGGAGGTAAAAACGGAACCGAAAACGAGGGTAAAAGAGTGTCAGTGATATGGTGGAGCTCAGTGCAACGAGGAGAGAGAGAACGAATGGGAGGAAATGGCAGGAAATTACAGAAAAAATCATGGGGGGAGCAGGGGAGGAAGGTATGAAGGTAGAAGAGGAAGCATGGGAGTGATAACGAGAGAGGGATCACCGGGGATATATCTTCAGGCCAGGATGGATTGAAAGAGTAAATAGAGGTTAAGGAGGGATAAACTGAGAAATAGCGTCTTGTTCTGAGGACAGACAGAGAGACGTGGAACATTGTGAGTTAAATGAAAGAGTGGCATGTCACAGAGAAGAGGAGGGGAAAAGAATGATGTGGAAAAGATCAGAGAGAATGCAGTGTGAAGAAAGAGATGGGAACTGGAGAATGGGAGAGAAGAAAGTGTCTGAGAAAGGAGAGGAAGACTGAGGAGAATCTCCAGATGTGTGTGTGTGTGTGTGTGTATCTGTGCGTGAGAGAGAAGGAGGGAAGAGAATGTGAGTGAGAAGCAGAGAGTGAGGGAAGCGAGTGTGACTGATTCGGCCGAGGCAGCAGTAAAAGGTTCCTCTAATACAGCGGGTGGTGAGGAGATCGGAGCGAGGAAGCCTGAAGGATACACTCTGTTAGAGGATAGGGAGAGAGGATGAGAGAAAGGGAGGAGGGCGACAGAGATCCAGAGTTGAAAAAGTGATGGAGGGGAGGAGGAGAGGCAGTTCTCCCCGGGTTCTTCTTTGCATCTCCTCCTACTCCTCTGTTGTTTGAAACACGCCAAATCTTCCCTCTCTTCTCTATTCTCTCTTTTCTCTTCTTTTTCCATTTTTTTTTCCTTTTTCCCTTTCTGCCCTTAAATCCTCCTCCTCTCCCCTCTCTCCTTATTTTTTGGCTTTCTGCTTTTTCTGCTGCAGTCTGCACCCTCATTGAAATGGGAAAAGAGACCTTGAAAGCAAAATGTCTTTTCAATAAAACAGGATGATCAAAGAGAGGAGAAAGAGGGACTCCGGTCCGGACATTTTAACTGTAAACCATGTTGCATCAATTCATAACCACAAGGGACCGCATGCCAGTAAAGCACTTAAAGGAACCTCCACTCCCCCTCCCACCACTTATCATATCACGCCACCCCCTCCTGTCACTAGCACTGACTCTAACAGGCATCATCTGCAAAGATCAGAGTGGAAGCTATTTGCTACCTGTTGCAGAAACAAAACACAAGCACCAGAATCAACTTCTAAGGTGGTGGCCCTTTGCTCTCCCTTTACCTCTTCTCCATCCCCTCTTTCCTCCATCTTTCCTCCACATCCTGTCCCGACTGGCCTTGGCCCAGTGCCCAGGAACAAGTGCTGGCTGGCTTTGCAGGCCAGTTGGAAGACAAACTACCCAATATAGGCTGGGAACAAATAGAGAAAGAGTAGGGGACGCATGGCGGGAGGGGAAGGGGGTAAAAAAAAAGAAGGGAGATGGTGGTTCAGAGATGGAGGGATAGTTCCAAAGGGAGTTGAGGTAAAGCATGCTGGGGAATTGATTTGCAATTCTAATGAAGCCTGCTTATAGTGAATTACACACTGACGCACTCTGGCTTAAGTGTGCATAAATAATCACACCCAGCTCTGCTCCGTAATGGATGGTCCTACCGTAACAAAGTTAGTGAGGCTGTCTGCCGCGGAACAACATAAACATTAAAACCATTATGAGAAGGGTGGATTAAGGTTGCACAAGGGGGCTCCTGACATGTGGTACCATGGCTACAAACTGTGGGATTTCTGTCCCTCTCTTGAGATTGAAATCTTTTAGTAGTTATTTGCTCTTCAATTATTCATCTCTGAGCGAGTGCATTAGTTCATTAACTCCCATCTATTAAAAATCCCTGCATAAAACATCAAAACATCAAAATTGGACTACGAGTGTACACTGTGTGTTTCACCAACTATCATGTTGTAAAGTGGTTAACATTGCCACCTGACAGCATTTCTGAGGGCTATTTGTGTGCTTCCTCCAAGTGCTCTGATTTCCTAACCTTGCGAGGCAGCTGGACTTGCTAGATCACAAAATCACAAGATAACACTAAAGTTTATCTTGCCAGGCCAGGAATTATTGGCAGCTATGGAATTAGGTAAGGGGCATGGTTTAACGCTAGGTGTGTGTAATGACGTGCAGGAGAAGTAACTGTTTGTTCAAGAGGTTAGCCTAGTTAGCCTAGATGAAAGCAGGTTAAAGAACGGCACAGAAGGTTCGATGAAAAAGATGTTTTCAGTCTTCTCCAGACTGGCTCCAGGCTGATTTGTTAAAGTTGGGTGATAAGACAGTTGGTTCATCCAATCACGTGCCAAGTAATTTTCAAAAGCGCCACCCATTTTCCGAACAGTTTCCAAAGCTGATGTCCCAGATGGTTCTGTGTAACAAACCATTCAGCACAGTCAGGTTAGTAGTTTCCTCCCAAAGTCCAAAGACATGCAAGCTCCAAGAAGTCCTCCAAATTAAATGTCAAAACATGTTGTTTGTAGCTGCCCTTTAGAACGAAACATAGCAGCGTTTTCTGACTCGACACCTCCATCACCTGACGACATAACTTGTCTGTGCCTTCCAAAACTGATTAATCTGTTTTAAGGTTTGATTAAGGTTAGGCACAACCTGGTATATATACTATATATAGGGAAAGATTATGATTGGGGTTAAAATAAGGAATAAGGAAACGGTTGTGGTCATGCTTAAAGAAAAACAATGTTTACTGTCGGTTCAACTCCTGTGTTAAAGTCTGACTTTTTGTTTACCCATCAATACTCCCTATGCACAAACTTTGTTGCTTTATAAAATCCTCCTACCATCCTATTTCCTTCTTTGCTCCAATCATAATTACTAAAGTAGCTTAAGGGCTTTGTCACTTGAACATAAACTTATGTTGTATTGGGAAACTTCCTGAAACAACTGATGCCGTTGTTTCCCTTTGGAGGACAATGTTGCAGATTAGCTTAACTGGCGATTCTACATTGCCCTCACACAAAGTGAGCGTGCACGGTTGTTAGTCCATATCTCAATCAGGAGAGGCTAATTGAAAGAGGGGCTGAGTTATGAAATTAATATATCTGATACAGTACTGAGCACATTACAAAAAGTTGAAGAGATATGAGTCTTTGGTGACCTATCTCAAGAGGCCACAACGACACACCAAGGAAAACAGTGACATTTTTATTAAATCAAATTAAACCAAATTAAAATTCCAAAATAAATATGTGTGATGTGCAAAAGTGAAGGTGGTGGGTGCAGGCGTTGTCAGGTGCCTAACAACATAAGGATAAACAAAGGCAACATAAGTGGTTAAACTGCAGCCAGGATTGTTTGTCTGTGAACACACTGAGCGCCACAGGTGTTCCACATCACAATCAGCCACCTGCAGAGCAAACAGATACAGGCTGGTAACATATCGAACCCTAAGAGGACACCAGGGGTCATCACAGGTGATTAGATCCCATCATGACATCATCATCTTACAAGGGCAGTCACGCCATTGGCCTTACATAAGATGCTATGGAGACTAGACACGGTTTTGAAAGCGCCTAGCTGAAGCTCTGGATGGACATGATGTGGAGTGAGGTTCATGATGGGCTCAGTGGAAGGACCCACTGGACAGCTGGTAACTTCTTTGTAGACCCAGATTTTGCTCATATTTTAGAACTGTTCACTGTGTCCAAACCAAAAATAAAATGCAAAGGAATGCGTTCTTAGACAAATTGTTTGGTCAACAATTATCAGGGATACATCTGCTAGATTTTTTTTCCATTCAAGTAAATACAGAATTAAAAAATCCATTATGACAATAATTCCTTCCTGGACCTACATGTTGATAGAGATTTTCACCAAAAACTGTTTTATCTGGCTTATCATTTCGTTTTTTATTTATTTTCCCTGAAAAATATCATACAATTCCATTTTAAATGATCATCATCTAGATTTTAACAGAAAAAGGGGTCTTATCATTTATCTTGACAATCAGAAACAGTCTAATTCATCACTTCCCACCAAAGTTCACTCAAAATCTCTTAACACATCTAGTATGCAAACAACCTTGCTGGCAGAGGTAGTGATCTAAGACCATCCCTCCATTCAGTTCCTCGACATACACAGTGAAGAAAAAAGTAAAACACCATTCAAGCCTCTTCACACATTAATGCCAACAAGGAACTGTTCAGCATTTCTAACACTTGTCATTTTCTCACCTATAGTAAGCACTTTTTGAGACAAAGCATTCATGAATATTGTAGCTGTGGGATAAAAGCTGGCTGTGTTGGCTAAGCGTTGAAAGCCAGCCGGTTTCTTCGCTCGCAGTGTTAATGTGAGTGTAATCTCTTCTATTCACAGTGGTGTTGCATGCAAGCAGGCATGTATTGTTAACAGGCCCCTATGGAGTGCGAGCCAAAGATTAACGCGGTGAAGGCTTGTTGTACACAAAGACAGCAGTGCAGCCAGACACCAGGCAGAGTGGCTTTCTACACGTCTATGAGAATCCTGGCCAACAGCAGGGAAGAGTGTGTGGAAGCAGAGGAGGATAAAATGCATGCGAATGAAGACGGGAATAGTAGTGGCAGGGTGAGTGGAGGAGGTTGGGGGTGGCAGGTGGGAGAAATATTGGATATTGCTGCCGTGGCACTGGCAATGTTGCCACCGCTCGAACATTTCACATTCATTCCACTCCATAGTGAAAGACAGAGAACAGAGGGAGGAGAAGAAGGATGGAGGGAGTGTAAGTCCAGATGGAGAGAGCAGTGATGGATGGCTGGTGGATGGATGGACGGCACTAAACGACACCATCAGTCAACGAATTAACGGCCCGTGATGAGCCAGCACGCCAGCCAGTGTGTTAACACAGGGCTTTGTTTGCCGCTGCTGCCAACAATCAGCTCAGCCATGTTTGTTTGTGTTGAGGAGTGGACACTGATGAGAGGACAGAGAGAGGGAGGAGGGACTAAAACAACAGAGCAGAGAGATAAATTGTAGGACGGTCTGCATGACTTATAGATGTAAGAGTGCCATTGATTAAAGTTCGACTATAGGTGTGATGTTTTTTTGTACCTTCAGGTCAGATTCTAGTTGGGATTGATATACATCTGTTGACTAGTGACTTAAAGACACCAAAGGGATGTTGGTGTAATGTGGAGCATGTGACCATCATGTTTAAGACAACATTCATTCAAACAGTATTTCAATCAGGAGAGACGAGTGAATGAAGTAAAGATAACTTTTTATTATAACATGATATGTGATGATTAAGTCCTGTCAGAAAGTCTTTGGCACTTAGACTCTACAGGGAGAGTTTTGTGATTGAGGAGCATCTGCCTTGAGCAGCAGCGAGATAAATCCCCCCATGTTGTCCAGAGACTGGTGGTGGTGGCTGATGACTCTGCTGAGGCTGATAGGTTGGTGAAATAATGAAGCTGATGAATCTGTGAAGACTAGGCTGTGATGGGGAGGTGGAGGGGCATGTACAACAGCATGAATGAAATGAAGGCAGAGAGACAGAATCATATTGAAAACTTTAGAACACAAAACTTTAATAAAAATTGGGAACTTGACTTTTTGTTAGTATTATTGGCCCTCTTGTAGACTAGATTATTTTTGGTGTTTTTAATGTTGCTTTATCATCGTAAAACCTTTTTCTAGAGATGCAGTCAGCTTAATTTGTTATTTGTGGTGACACTTTTACAGTGTCCAGCCTTATTTTTTGTGTTTTTGCTGCCTGTTTAAACCTACCTTTTATTTTGGACAACTGTAGCACTACGGAGTGCTGTGGGTCTTTTTGTTGTCTAAAGAACAAACAACAAAAACAGTGTTGTGTGAGTGTCAAAACGCTGAGTCATTAATCATTAAACTGCTGTTTGTAATGTCTTTGGTAAATGTGCAATAAGTTCATTAAGGTGCTATACTCTGGTCAATGTACAATACACTGGATTATTCCGTCATTCTTCGTAATAATTTATAACTTCTGCAATACCACAATCTTTAAAATACTCACTACTATTACTCATTTAATTTCTGTCCATCACATCACTGGTAATGAATACATTTTGGTCCCCAGGGGAGTCAATAAAAAAGTAAAAGTATTTTCTGATTCTGGAAAAAACATTATTAGTCAGTCAGATACTAAAAAGGTCATTAAATTACAAACAACCTTATTCGCGATGGGGACCAAAAAATTGCTTTGAGACTCAAGGTCCACTTACTTCACATCTAATGGAATGTCAGCCATGTGTTTGATTGTGTGCACTCTTGTCCCATGATGACAAGTATACAGTCACCATGACAACTGAGCAAAATTATATGATGTGGCTGAAATTGCTGTAAGAAAATAAAGTGAGTGGAAATTGAGTTAAAAAGTAGCTGCTTAAAATATATTTCTTTAAAAAAAATGGATCACATAACAGTGTGTTGACACTCAACCTTAAGTGCTACCAGTTGCCAATGGTCTGTGTGTGTGTGTGTGTAGGTGTGTTAATGACAGAATTGTAAAGCGCTTTGTCCATTATGCTAGAAAAGCATTACGAGTGCATTTATTTCTTCAGTGGGATGTATATCCACAGGAAGGTTTGTAGACAGTGGGGAAGTAATTGGGACACAGGTTGAATTTTTTTAAATAATATTTTTCAATCTGTTTAGAACCACAATAGAAATTGCATTAAACTCTGTATTGGGATGACAAAAAAAATCTCAGAGCCTGACCTGGACAAAATAAACTTAATGTAAAGATATCACAAGTGTTAGAATACATTTGGGTGAACTGACTCTTTAGATAAATATTAATACCAGTACCTGTATAGTAACATATAAACTGTAAAGGACTGATGCTCCTGCTGAACCCACTCATAAAGAATATGCTATAACACTATAAAAACCTTGTCATCTGTGCAGAGATAGCTGCTTATCCACTTCACAAACTGAAAGGAGAAATGAGAGAAGTTCCCTGCTGTCACTGACTCACTCTAATCTCAGGTTGTAATTTAAGAGAATCCAGCAGTCCATCTGTGTGATTCGCACAGGCGGGACGTTACTTAAGGATAGTATTTTTTTTCGTCATGACCCTCCGTAAAGCCCCTCTGAATCTCTCTCTCCTTCTTCTACCTCTGATTGAGCCATTAAGCCAGCCAAGCCAGCTGATTAATATACTGCGTATGTCAGGCTAAATTGATTCATTGCAGTAAATGATTTGATGAGGGGTCAGTCCACAAATCTCCCAGGACTAATGTGAAGCTAATGGCAAATGACAACAGGATCCAGCTAAACAGTAAGACAGCCTGCGTCTTCAAGGTCAGAGGAGTGAGTCATTGCGTAGTTTGGGGAAAAACAAAAGTTGGGGATTGCATACAGAAAGGTGAGTTATATGGATAGGGAAGTGGTTCTGCACAGAATGGTAATGACAGCTGACAAAAACGAAGCTCCAGGAAATCACAATCAGGAACTCAATATTGTTTTTCAAGGATCAGTTCACCTAAATAATAAGAAAGGACACTCTTTTAGACATGATGAGAGTTTTGGTTTGTGATGATGAATGAAATTATGTTTGTGGTGCACAAATCACAAATGACATTTGAAAAACTAATCAGCAACTTCTGTCTTTTTAGAAACGTCTTGTTTAGTTAATTCTGTCAACGGTTTTCACTGAAACTATAGCAGCAACCAATATTGTTTGGTCTATAAATATCAGAAAATAAGAAACAATAACAATCACAAGCTCCTACAACCTAAGTTGATGTTTTGTCAAACAAACCTCAATCTCAAGATAGTCAGTTAACTATCATATACTGTAAGACAAAAAAAAACAGGTAATCTTCTAATTTTGACAGACTATAAAAGCTAATTTGGGCATTTTTTGTTTAAAAAAGACTGAAACGACTAATTGAATATTAAATCTACTGAAGGAATAGTCCCCTAATGGTTGACATTATCTGTGGATAGACATGGACAATGTCCCATTGTTGTTAATAAAAGAATAAATAAGTAAAATAAAATGCCATTAATCCCCACTGTTTTGGGGTGAAGGGTTACGTTTTAAGGGCAGATGCAACAAACTTTTTGTGATTTGGGTCAACCAATACTTGGTTGGACACATGGTCCATGCTAAGATCAAAACCAATTATAGGCTTACATGTCTTTTTACACTTTCAACTGGACTGTGGCTCTGATTGGTTCCTGCGTAAGACGTCATGGGAGGAAAGGAAAATGTCACCCAGTGCAACAGTGTGGCTCATGAGTTTATGGACTACAAATACTTGTTAGTAGAATAAATTCAT
>NW_023340257.1:6059145-6065019 GCF_004916995.1 Morone saxatilis | reverse complement strand
GTCACCCAGTGCAACAGTGTGGCTCATGAGTTTATGGACTACAAATACTTGTTAGTAGAATAAATTCATTGTTGGTTTTGTTTCTTTAAAGGGATTTACGTAATAATAATAATAAATTTTATTTTAAAAGAGCGCTTTTCTGAATACTCAAAGACACTGTACAATATCTATAAGAGAGCCGATAACAGCAGACAATCAAATAGTATTAAAAAACAATATATTATAACAGTATAACGTCTCATAATGTTAAAAACACAGACTCAGATTTTAAAAGCCATTTTATTTTGTAAAATATGGAAAATATGGGGACTTTTTCTTTGATATTTATTATTCACAGCAGAGTATACTTTTATAAATAGTTCTTTATAGATGCAAAAATGTCCTACAAGATATTTTCTGGTACTTTATAGGTCTTTTGATGTTAAAGGTGTAGTTTTGGCAAGGCAAGATTAGAAAGCTTTTAGTAACTGTATTCTTGGCAAAGAGGGATTTTAAACTAAATGCATGCTCATTTTCTAGTAACATGAATGCAAGGAGCCAGAAAATAGGAGACAAAAATGAAAAATATATAAGAGAAAATGTGACAACCGCTAAAATGGAACGATTTGGGGACTAGTGTATAAAAGACACATCTAAACCTGCCAAAGCCTTCCATTTTTTCCAGTCTGCAGCCTCGTGCCACTCTCCCACGGAGCTGTAACTTTCATGTTTTTGAGCGCGACTCGGTAGCTCTGCATGGGAGGTCTGAGTGTACAGCCCGAACCCTTGCAGGGGGAAACAACATCAACCAAATGACTGAATAATTGAATGACCAAATGAAACTGCCTGTGCTGCCGAGCGGATCAATAGACTCCACCACTCCCCATTAGGTATTCACTGCTACTCCTCTCTCCCTTTCCATCTCCTAATTTCTCTCTTGCTTTCTTTCTCCCTCTCTCCCACCCAGCTTATCTCATGCTATGTCATTTAGTCTTTTCCCTATTATCTCTCCTCTCTTTCTTTCTGTCCTGCTGTCTCACTCTTTATCCCTCTTGCTCACCGTCTATCACTCCCACTCTCGTTTACCTTTCTCTTTCTCCCTCCCTCTTCTCTCCATTCAAGTCTCTGTCTGTCTAGTATTTTCTCTCTCCCACTCTTTCTCTATAAAACCCTTTAAACTCTATTGTCTACATCTGCAGTGCCAGTCCCCCTCTTCTTCCTTCCCTTTCTCTCTTTTCATCTTGCATTGCAAACATAGAGAGGCAGTGTTCTGTTGTTTTCAATATTTATTCTGCTTCCACAGAGGGTCAGACAAACCCATATATCAAGTCAATATTAGACTTTTATTAAAAAACAGACTTTGCCAAGTCAGTGTGGTCAACCTCATGATGGATATGATGCAGTTTGATTGATGATTCATTCATTGTGGAGCTGATGAATACGCTGGTTGTGTATGTAAAGTACTTAACTTGAACTTACTCCGTTGTGACAGCATCTACTGATCAGAAACTGACAGGAAAACTCGGGCGAAACCACAGCAAACTGGTATGATATTGGCTATCAGCACAACAAAAATCAGCTACTGAAGCAAAGCGGCTTCAATTCAAAGGTATTGATATCAGCCTTCACGGACTTCAAAATCTCTTTAAAACTAGTTTCAATATTTATTTACTTCTCTCACTGAGAAAACTGCATTAAACCACCCTTCGTCTTCGCCGCGCTCCCTGCCTTCCTTCCCGTCAAAATCCACCCTTGTAAATGCGAGCCAGGCCCGCATCACGGATCCCATCTAGGGAGGCGGTGGCGTAGGCAGTGTGGCAGAAAGACACTGTTGGATTTCACAAAAGAGGTTAACAGGTGAAGGCAGAGGAGGGAAGAGAGATGGGAAATGGATGAGCGGCGGTGTTTTTCTGTGCTGCCACTCTGAGTGAGCGACCTCAGTCAAGCCTCATGAACACCTTCATGTATCTACCTGATCAGATGAATAGTGGCCACTCGAGCAGAATATCTTGCTACCTTTTAAGGTGCAGTATGTAAGTGTGTGTGTGTCATATGTTTACAAGAGCAGAAAAAAACTTCAAAAGTGTGGACATTTTGCTGATAATCGCCTGTGCAAATAGTGAGTAATGGTTCAGGTTTAATAGTCCAGTGTGTAACATTTAAGAGGATCTATTAGCACAAATGGAATATAATATTCATAGGTATGTTTTTATTTATTATACACTTGATTATACCCTTATATAATTACCTGAAAACAAAGAAACACTGGCTCTAGACAGGGTATTTAGCATTTCTCAAGAGTTTACAGCCACCATAGTTTCTCCTTTGTACTTGCTGGAGTCATGGGGTTTCAGCAAGTTGCAATCAGCAATCTCACCGCTAGATGTCACTTAATCCTTCACACTGGTCCTTTAAGCAAATACACTATGTTTATGTTTAGGATTGGTAAATACTGTGGAGACCAACATGCAGCATGATACTCTTGTGTTTCTGCTGGTGTGTGAATACTTTGTGAGTTTGTACTTAGGTAAAGTTCTGCTTTAAGCTAAATGCTAACACTAGCATGCTTACAACAAGCCTAAAATTCAACTCATGGTGGATTCATCCTCTGGGGATCATGAATGTTTATAGACATTTTCAGGCCCAGGACATCCATCCAGTAGTTGTTGTGATACTTCTGTCTGTTGATGTCTGAGTGATGAACCGTCTGACATTTTAATCCAGAGAACCACACAGCTAGCATTGCTAAGAACTAACATAAGGTTAAAACTATGCAACTAGAATTGGATTAAAGTTTTGTTTTA
Source organism: Morone saxatilis (assembly GCF_004916995.1). Taxonomy (NCBI): domain Eukaryota; kingdom Metazoa; phylum Chordata; class Actinopteri; family Moronidae; genus Morone; species Morone saxatilis. Next base: position 6,062,236 of record NW_023340257.1, on the reverse strand, counting down.
TTAAGATAAAGTTTTGTGTTTTACCTGCAAAGTAATAAAGGTTCCTGCTTTGCTCCCAAAATCCAGCAATCCATCATCTTATCGAAAAGATCAAAGCAGGCGACACACAATCTAAAATGCAGTGTCGTGACTGCCAGTCTTCTCAGTGGCTGTTTTGTTTGTTTATGGTAATTATACCCTTGTTTCAAAATTAATGTGGTAATGGTTTATTACCTCCGGCAGCTAACTTTGGATGGGGGTTATGTTTTTTTATTAAGTCTGTTCTCTGTTTATCTATTTAATGGGATACCTCAAAAACTTACGGATGGATTTGCATGAAGATTTTGTTTAACGTTAGGTCATGAGGCAAGGAAAAACGGACTAACTAACTGTTTAACAAAAAGTTTTACTGTATCACAAATTGAGAAAAAGATGCAGATCTTCTGAATGGATTAATTTAATGCCTTTAAACCTTCTGTGCCAATCAATAGACATAAGAGGTGGTCAAACAAGACTAGGGCACAGCCTAGCTCATTTCTGGTTTAGACACAACCATTCTGAAGTTTTACTGGGCAGATGAGGTAAGATAGTTTTGCTATCCCTTGTCAGCAGCATTTATGATACCTTTCTCCTGTTGTTTTTATATGGGAGTTTAAAGAGCCAAAAGAAATTTTGGACTACTTTGAATCACCTCTCTGGGAATTATGGTGGAGAGTACATTGGACCGTTTCTCCTGTTCATTTTGCACTATAGTATGTCTGAGGCTGGCTTTGCAGTGTTATTTCTAGGCAATATTGTTACATTAAATGACAGTTAAATCATTAAAGCTGCATTGGTTGGTCGCCACAGCATCACTGCAAGCGAACCCCTACACTGCCAATCTTATTTCATTGAATTCTATTAGAAGAAGAAGATATACTATTAATTTTAGAAAGTAAATTTGTAAACTAATCCTGCCTAATCAGAAAGCAACCAGTTAGCCATGACAATTATCTAGAAGGCTGGTTGGAGGATGGTAAATCTTTGCTTGCAATGTATGACAGCCAGTCACCAGCCACCAATCAGCAGCATTTAGCACCAGCCAAAGCTTGAACAGCATTGATGAACGCTGGGGTGACCAATTGTTTTTTCAGTTTGCAGTGCAGTGGTGGAGGCCACTTGTATATTTAAACATCTATCTTCAAACAACTGATTGCTCCTGCTGCTGGTAATTGCTTCCATAAGCCACTTTGTTACTTTGCATTCGGAATACACAAGCTTTCATGTGACTTTGTTTTTTAGTTTGAAGAACAGTTGAAAAAACCATTGGAGATAAATAGCTGGTAGGATCTTTTCTTTAAATCTCCCTCAGCATCAGTAGATTTGAAGCGTCAGTGTGCAACTTTGTGCACACCATGGGGCAGATGCATACAACTCTTTGTATATTTAGGTGTAGAAATCTGTGTACAAACAAAACAGGAAACATGCATACGATTATACGATTAATAATAAAAAGTGGTCTGAATTCAAACGATCTCTAAATTCTTGTTCTCGCCTAAATTACACAATAGCAATATCTTCCAGCAGCACCAAAGCAGCCACTGTATCATTTGGCACAGCCATTACGCATGGCTAAAGCCTTTATATAGTGGCGCTTTGGCAATCTGTCAATTGGTCATTCACACCTGAAGGTTATTATTATTCTTCAATAATACAGTATAACAATAGCTGTTTTTTTAAGATCATGTTTTTAATTATTTATATGACGATTATTGCAGTTACAAACATTTACTCAAAAGAAAGAAATTAAGGCTAATAACAAGATTGTGATCACACACTAATCCCTATGTTAGTGAAGTTTTTTTAAACTACAGATTGCTTCCTAACATAGGGCAGTAAAGGTTATACAGTGTTTGGAAAGTGCTGTAACGTGTGTACGCATGGTTTATACACGACTGACCTGGTGTTTGAATAGAACAAAAACGTGCTGAGTTGGAAATCGCTCATTCATCACTCACTTTAATAAACAGTAAGCAGTAAACTTTTTTTTTTTTTTGCTTCACTCAATTTCAGGACTTGAATTATTCCAATTTCTGCTTCATCACTGACAGCCCAATATGGTCTATAAAATATGGCACATTGCATTATGGGATTGTTATCAGAAAGTACGGTGCATGTCATAGACACTACTTTTCACACTATATAGTGGATAAAATTCACAATCAGACTTCAAACACTGAAATAAAATGTACAATAAATAGAGAGTGATCTTTGACACAGACTTTGGTAACTAACGGCTGAGGACATTATTATCTGGAAGGTGAATATATTATGACATCACTCTGATCTTTTGACGTATTGGTCAGTGAGGTGTGCAATGCTACAGTCTGCTGAACCCATCAGAAGCCACAAGAAAGAGCCTGCAGCGATACGATGTCCGATGAGTTCTTTTACACATTTGACAGTTTTTTTTTAATGAGCACCTAAAGGATCAATCATCAGTTCTGTCATCAGGCTCGTCTGAGATGAGCTGCACCTTGCCTGGCAAGTGGAAGAGAGCATGCGGTGGCAACAGAAGGCAGTGACAAAAAGCCACACAGTCTCCAGCAGTCTGCACAGGAACACACATCTCTTCAGATCTGACCCTGATTTAATAAAATGTTATCAGACCAGTCGACCCAGCTTGTACTCAGACTCCAATAATTGTTGTTTTAATTATGTTCGTCTGTGTGACAGGGTAGCCCATTAAAATGCCATACAGGCTATCTGTGATGATCATGACAGCGTTTATGGCTTACAAGCATATTACTCGATTATTTTTCATAAAATTTTTAATTTGTCATGTAAGGAAGTCATCATATCCGATTGCTGCTGTATATAAAACGGCTGCCCAGACTTGATTGCTGGGCCTGTCTTTTTCAAACTATATAGATGATTTCAAAACATAAATCAATACTATACATGGGGAGAGTAAAAGCAGAAATACAAGACAACATTTTTCATTATCGATCTGTTATTATCTGATATTTTGACTGTCAGTCCTTTCCTGAAGAATCCTCACATCCCACTTTCGTTCCTCCCCACTGCAATAAGACTACTATAATAATACTAATTGACTCTTAATCAGCTGCTA
>NW_023340257.1:6051451-6059045 GCF_004916995.1 Morone saxatilis | reverse complement strand
TGTGATGTTAGGATATTTGAAACCAAGTACTAAAGATGAAATATTACTCTATTGCACATGATGAGTCATGCATGAGAGAAAACTGGGGGAACAAATATGGTTGGGGTTTTGGGGATCTTAAGCAACGTCGCGACCTACAAGGCCTGGATGAGTTCTGCCCCCATACCCAATCCGGATCTGTGCAAACTAGATCTGAAATTCCTAAAAATGTGCAATTAAGAGCTAGAGTGTGATGGGTATGGCAAAAGACTCTCTGGTCTAAACTCATTACGTGGTCTTGGAGTTCAATAAGGTCATTTAATTGAAAAGCAGTTACAATCGCATGTGGCATCGATATTCGTTTATACAGGGCCACCTTTAACAACCGGTCGTCTTTGGATGTATAACTCAGAGAGATCTGTTCTTCTGGAAAGGCTGAACAAAGATTGCAACAACAATCATCCAAATCAATTAATTACTGGTTGGAATGAGGACGGCTGGCTACACATTTCTCTTTTAGTGACATGATGGCAGAATAAGATAGTATTGGACAGTGAAAAAGTGTATACGTGTTCAATCACTAGAGGTAGCGAAGCTATAAATCAGTGGATTCATTCTATTTACGAAACGTGGTGTTTTCAAATAGACATGTGCACTGGTGGTTAATTTGGGATTGAGAAGAGAGTACAGCCCGCCTGATACGAGGGGACAAGCAGTTGCTTTGTAAAGAGAGTAGATATCTGTGTTGGTTAGCTGAGTGAGGACCAGCGCATGTGACTGTGAGGCGTAGAGAAAAGGCAGAAGCATTGCTTGAGTGGAAGCGGGCCTGGCCGTGGGTGAAACCAGCGTGCTCCCAGTAGGACAGAGTTTAATGTGGTAGTTTCTATGACCCGGGAAGAAGTCGGAATGGTTAAAGAGAGGTAGATTTTAATGCGGACCGTCCATTTTCAAAATGACAGTTCCTTTTCCTTTCTAATGTTTAATAAATGTAGCAAATCATTTGTTTCCCTAAAAAGTCCCCTGCGTAACATTTAGGAAGATCTACTGGCAGAAACATGTTTCGCAGCCACCACAGTTTCTCTTACACACTTGAAATGAGAGGGTGAAGCGATACAATCTGCAACTGCACCCCTAGATGCCACTAAATCCTACACACTGGTCCTTTAAAATTGGCAATTGTTGATCTGGTTAAAGAAGTTGTACCAGTTCAATACTGTAGTTGCATTTTTTTCCAAGTCAAGGGAAGGATCTGATGAAAGTGTTCTCTGGGGTAGGCATCCCTTTTTAAAAAAGGTGCATGTTCAGCCCCCCTTCTCACCCAAACAAATTTCATAGCGGAAAAAATATGAATTTTGGTCATTTGGCAAAAATGTATGATAGCTCTAATACTGATTGCAGTTTGGTTTTTAGGATTAGGTTTTGGTTAAGGCTGCAGACTAGAGAAAGTTAATTCTTCAAGGACAGGGAATGATTGCAGTCAATAGAAAGCTCTCACATGAAAAATCTCTCTGAGAGCATCAATGCTGCATGCTGAAAATCAGTATGACGATCAGTATGATGATCACTACTGCTAACCACTGCTTATCACTTACCTACAAAGTGCTGCACGAGACCTAGGAGCTGTTCACTGACATATATCTGTATTCAACCTCTGGCTCCTCTCTGTCCCTGTTCAGGCCTCTGGTATCTGAGCCCTAATTGCAGTTCTGGCAGAGTGAGAAACAAGCAGGCAGCCAGTCATCCAGCCAGTCAGCTGGTCAGCAGGGGGAGCACTGCCTCTCTCAGACACTGATTTATTGGACAATTTCACAGCAGTGTCCGCAGTAATGGGACAGGATAAATGGCTGACCCCTCAGTGACTGAGCTGACTCCTGGGGAAGAGCAGAACTGGCTCGAACTGTGCATGTGTGTGTGTGTTTATCGTGTGTGTGCAGTTTGTGTCAGTGCTCCATCTTTTGTGGAGGGTCTATGTTTTATTTCTCTTTGCTGTCTCTCTCTTAGTGTGTGCTTTTAGTATGTAGTCTAATTTCTTTGTGTGTTATTCTTCAGTGTTATTTTCTATCCCTCCCTCTATACCACCTCATCGCACTCCACAGACACACACACACACACGCACACACAAATTCTATATCTCTTCTCTTCTTCATCCCTCCTCCACTATCCTGTTATGACTAATTTACTCTTGGCCTGTGTCATCCTTTAGCTCTGTCTCTGTCCTCCCCTCTGAGTTTCTATGGTATCTGTGTATGTGTGTGTGTCTCTTTTCTTCCCAAGCACACACTCTGTATGTATGATTAGTCCTTCCTCTCCTCCATCTCTTCTTTATCTTTTTCATCTTTCCTCTCTGTTTTTTTGCCCATAGCCCTGCCTATGCCTCCACTGTACTGTATGTGTGTGTGTGTGTCTATGTTTTCTGTTTTTATTCTCTCTGCGTACATGCCAGTGTGTGTGTGTGTGCACACGCGCCATTTTTATACACAATACAGTATTTTCCCTATTGGGATGTGAGAGCATCAGTGTGCTCAAATATGCAGAGTCACATTCACTCCAACACAACAGTCAAACTGGAACTTTTCATAGTTTTTTCAACATTATTTGGAAGCTGTGAAAAAAGAGAATTGCTTTCTACATCGGCTTCAGCACTGGATGTCAACTGTGCACTAAACACTGAGCCTCCATTGATACATGTTTTAAAAGCTAGAGCCAGTGTTTTTGGATTACACTCACTGACAGGCAGTATTTTGTGCCAGTATTCAATATCTTCAAAAGATTACAAGCATTTAATTTCCCCAAAACCTGGTTTCTTGGCAGGACGAGAAAAGACTATAACAAATAGATCATTCAGACACAATTGTAAATATTTTTATAATAAATAAAAGTACTAGTAATATTTTTAATAAATCTTCCTTCTTTGTTTGTCCTCTATTTGTGCACTTTTTGCGAAAATAACACATGTAATTGTGGTCATTTCTTTATACACAGGACTTGAGAGGTGGTTTTTGAGTGGTCCAGCTGATGTTAATGATGCAGATAAGATGGCATGGTACAATTTTGGTATTCATATTGCCATGAAATTTCACTTGTTCCTGCATACTCAGACCACATCTTTATGCAAGTGCAAGGCAAGTTTTGTGGCTATAGTTTACTTCAGTTTCTCAGTTATTACTGACATTTTTTTTTTCAAATGTGATCTGTCCAACCAACTTTTAATGGAATCTGTATGCCACCTTTTGAAATATACTAGGAAGGAGACAAACTGACAGAGAGTTTGTAAGGAAACAACCAGCATTACATCAGAGTAGAGAAGGAGTTATTGTCAGAAATACAATATCACATCATGTTACAACACCAGGGTCAGAAAATGAAAGGTGTGTCAGAGAGGCAGCAAGGAGACAGAATATTTTCACAGCTAGCTCTAATTAAAGATTTATTGACACAGAACCACAGTAGGAACCGTGGAAAGACTAACCAAGATGGTTTTGGTGAGTTTTATTTTGTTTCTGTGGAGAAGCTGGTCTTGGTAGAAGAAATAAGATGTTCAGAAGATGTACGATATACGTATTTTTCTATTTAGTAAGGAAACTTTACTAGGCCTACGCTATAGGTTATAGCCTGTATACTACTGGCCTACTGGCCTGAGCTAGCTAGTTAGGAGGCTAACTTCAGTAGATATCTCTGCAACACAGTACACAGACGTCGTTGATATAACATTATAACTGTTATTTCTTTACACTGTTGATCATCACAAATCTAAACCTGGAATTATCTTCACTTTGTCATTTGCAGTGCATCTGTGCCATTGTATTTAAAAGAAAGAAATGACATTTCCAAGAATTGTCTTAAAATAGGCCACAGACGTAAACCAAAGTCTTGAGGCGCAAACACAAATAGGCATGACCAGCAATTGGCAAAAATCAGGTACAGCAACATAAAGGCTGAATACATTACCAGTAGGAGAAATACAGAATCAGCAGCAAGGAGCAACAAGTTAAAACAGAGGTAGAGAGGCTGAGAAAACAGTTCACAACACACAAATATGAATGAACAGAGACTGAGGTATATTGGTACAACAGCTGCTGGAATATTGTTGTGGCTTGTTATAGTTGTGCAAATAACTAATTAACATGAGCTAATGAATAAAACTCTGCAGTCCTTCTCTCTTCTGCATAGCATTCATTCATGTCTTTAAAGTCCAATGAACATGAACAAGTCTATTTGCAAAATATCAGTCCCAATTTATCCAGTGGGAAAAAAGAGAATATCAAACAACCCTTTATCTTTAAACAAACAAATGCAAAACAGGGTTTGTAGATTTGCAAGTCAGTGTTTAGAAAACGCACAAGGTCAATTATAATAAAATCCCGGTGTCTCATCAGAAGATTTAAGTAATTAACAAGGTATCCACGCTGTACCAGCTTTTTGTACAGTGAGCAGGATATGGGAGAGGTGTGTGTGATCTTCTGCTACAGAGTTGGTTCTGAGCAAAAGGAGAAACAGGTGAACCACTGATAATCCATCGAAAACATGGAAAGTTTCTGCCTCCACAATCTATACTTTCAGTCTGTTTTAATGTTTTATTTTGTAGACAAATACACAGAAAATTAAATGTATTTATTAAAGACAATTAAAATATTTGCATAAAAATAAAGCATTTTTATTATGTTTCATTATTTATCTCTTGCTGTTGTGCACACTGACAGTATCCTGCTCCCCAAGCTTCTGCCTTCACTCCCAGCAGCTCCCTGAGCAACAGTAATGTCCCAAGTTGCTCAATTATCTCCTCATGGATCCACAAATGGAATTAGGTAGAAAAATGGCTTTAGAGAGACAGAAATGAGCAGCATACTTGATTTGAGGCACTTTGTCTGTTATCTTCATTTCTATCTGCTCCAGCAGATGCAACTTTATGATCATTTACCCTCTGAGACAGATTTGAGAATTCCAGTAAGTATTCCTTTTCATTCTACAGTAAATTCCTGATCCTAATGACACAATTTCATATTCAAGTTTCCTCTTCTACAATCGGCTGGCAAGTATCCACTGATTTCATATGCTTTTTTATGCGATCTGACATCACCAAATGACTTACAGTAACAAGATCAGATCCAACCACATTCACTCACTTCTTCTGGCTCTGATTGACCCACAGACCTGTGTGACAGATTCAATTTATTCTTTTTTCGGTACAATTCTACAATTAGAAGTTATTAATAACTTAAAATCATTTATGATTTAGGTTGAAATCTGTATAAGATTTACTCCATGTTACCTAACACTGTTTCTTTAACACTGCTCTATCTAAATCTGTTTTTCACACTAAATCTTTCTTACACTTCTGTTTGTCCCCTATTCTACCTTTGTCCCTTTCCCTCCACTATCTCTGTTGGACTAGACCACCTCTGCTTCACTGAGGAGATAATAGAGCACTAGACACTTTTCAAAACCATTCTGAGGCAGATACACACACATCATAATTTCCCTTCATCTTTTGTCCTACCAGCTAATTGTTATGAAATTCCTTATGGCTGTGGTACTACACACTGTATGTGTTTGGGCGTGTGCTGTTAGAACCTGCATGTCAGCATTGCATTGAGAAGGTGGAACGTGGGGAATGAGCCTATTTCTTCCTGCTGCCATGGGATGCCTTGGTAACAGGCAGGCTGTCACCACATCGCCCAAGCATCTTACTTGACCACCAGGGAGCATCTGAAAATACATAAACCAGAAGAAGATCAGGGGTTCAGGTTTTGTCACTCGCACTGTGTTTAAGTTAAGGGGGATTCCTAAGATTTGGGAAAGGCATGGAACAGTGAATTCTTGTGAGTGAAATTGTGTAGTGTGATCCCACATGTGTTACACTCCAAAATTACAAACAACATGAGATAATTATTAATTGATATTGTTCTGGATTTCATTCTATGAAGCTGTTGTGTAATGGGTGTGCCGAGTGATTCATTTAGACAACATTCTCCTCACATGGACTCATTGTGTCAGAAGTGATAAATCAATTGTTGAAAATTATTTGGAAGAGTTTTCAAGTTATGTTAAATCTGATGTCTGAAGTAGAGCAGATTTGCATGTCTGATAGCTTTCAAGAATACTCAACTCCGAATAAAGACTATTTAGTAAAAATAACAGTTGACGTACTATTGGTTGCACATGTTCCAGAGTGACTTATGAATATGAGTGCACCCTTTGTAGATTTATTCAAGGCTTTGAATATGATTGATCATTATTTTCAAATCATATCTTTCTGGTAGACGGACTTGCCAGTGGTTTTAAATCAAGTCCACGGAGAGTTTACAAAGGTGTCCCACCAGGATCAATATTAGACCCCTTGTAAATCCAAAAATACAATAGTATGCATTTCATAAGAGCACAAAGATTTGATGTTCATACTCATGAATGGAAATTGTTACGTTAAACAGAGGAACCCAAAAGCAGATCACAAACTCGGTTGTTACTATTCCAAAAGACAGGCTTTATTGGAAATTCGGCGAATGAAATGGTGAGGTGTAGCCTCCCCAGGCAGAGTGGAACTGGAATCTTATGGCAGCATGGCAGGCAGGAAGCAGCGGGCTGGTAGCTGTAGCGAAGGGTATGATCCTGAGACATGGGGAAAAACAAGGTTAGAGCTTGTAGCAAAAAGCACTTCTCTTAAATACTCCTACTTGGCCTAGAAGGTTACTACCAGGTTTGTAGATGCAACGATCTGGCGGAGAGTGGATGGAGAACCGGGGTTTAAATACTGCAGGGCTGATGAGTTGGCTGGCAGATGTGAGCAGGTAATCAAGGAGAGTGGGAGGAGTCCAAACACACAGACACAGGAAAACCAAGTAGGAGAATACTACTGACTATAACAGAAATGTAATCTTAGATAGCATATTGTCCCACAAAACCCATGCTGAAAAATCAGTGTCAGGTCAACATTGATATTTAGAGGATATCAGCATACCTGTGTTTTCAGTTCAAGTTGCAGAGATATTTAATATCTTTTGTTCAGTTCAAAATGACACCAGATTAGAGGACAGGTGAGCTTTAAAGGTTCTGGTCATGCTGGTTCTGATAGTAAGGTGTCAGAACACACAGTGCATTGCAGTTTGTTGTGTATGGGGCTACAAAGAAGCAGATCAGTCACAATGGGCACATGAGCATCAGAACTGGACCACGAAGCAATGGAAGAAGGTGGCCTGGTCTGATGAATCAAGGTTTCTTTTATATCTTGTGGATGACCGGGTGCATGTGCACTATGGGAAGAAGGTAAGCTGGCTGAGGCAGTGTGATGCTTTGGGAGATGTTCTGCTGGGAAACCTTGGGCCTGCCATTCATGTGGATGTTACTTTGACACATACCTCTTACCTAACCATTGTTGCAGACCATGTACACTCTTTCATGGAAACTGTATTCCCTGATGGCAGTGGCCTCTTTCAACAGGATAATGTGCCATGCCACAAGCAAAAATGGTTAAGGAATTGTTGGAGGAACACAACAACGAGTTCAAGGTGTTGACTTGGCCCCAGATCTCAATCCAATGGATGTGCTTGACAAATAAGTCAGATCCATGGAGGTCCCATCTCACAACTTACAGGATTTAAAGGATCTGCTGCTAACGTGT
>NW_023340257.1:6051153-6051351 GCF_004916995.1 Morone saxatilis | reverse complement strand
TACGGGGGATTAATTAAGGTATATCGTATCTCTTATCTTATGGCTATTTTTTGTCTCTTGTAAAAGATAACTTGATCTAAGTAGTCATCTTTTCAGCAACATATTTTGAAGTATCACATTGGAAAATGTTGATGGGAATGGCAACATTTAAATAAAATGTTTTTATGCTCTGAATTGTTTTTGCCTTTTTTGAAAAAG
>NW_023340257.1:6050541-6051014 GCF_004916995.1 Morone saxatilis | reverse complement strand
AACAAAAATCTCATATTTCCTCATTTTCTACATTGCTTGTCAGTGTTTGAGGTTGGATTGGCACTCTTTTGATTACGTCATCTTCTCTCTACGCCCTATTTCTCTGGTTTTCCGATTGGAAAATTGGCACCACCTACTGATTATGTTGATAAACTAACTCCTAATAAATGTAAAATGGTAGTGAATTTTGTGTAAGAATTCATTTAGAATTTTTGATGCATTTGGATGGAAATACAGCAAATGAGACTTCCTGTAAGAATAAAATTTGGTTTATGCTGACATTTATTATTTGCTTGGCGTGGCAGATTGCTAGCAGCTTTCAATCCACACATTTGACCAGATCCATCCACTGCCACAACTATTTGCTGGGGTCTGATACATGTATTTGGTAATGGAGGGCACATAAACACAAAGTCAGAGACACACACTTTTTAAACATATTGTAAATGTACTGCCACACACACACACACACA
>NW_023340257.1:6050365-6050517 GCF_004916995.1 Morone saxatilis | reverse complement strand
TTAGCCAGTGCTCTGGGAGCTGATAGCTGCCTATCTGTTGTGTTGAGTAAGGGCCTGCAGTCCCCTCTCTCCCCAAGTGAGCAGAAAGGATAAACACTGTTCTGGATAAACCTCTCTCTCATGCTTTCTGCCACACACACACTCACACACAC
>NW_023340257.1:6048613-6050356 GCF_004916995.1 Morone saxatilis | reverse complement strand
ACACACACACACAAGTACACACACTCATAAGTACACACATGCAGCGGCAATTCTATCTCTCTCTTCCCTCTATCTATCACATGCACACACACAGTCGGTCTCACTTGCATTCTGTTGCTCTAACACATCTGCATCCTCCCTCCTGCCCGCCCTTCATGTACAGAACACTTCTCTGCTTTTGAACCCATTTATTCGTTTATGTATCTCCATCCTTTGCACATCCCATAACTCCTCGCATTCCCATACACACCCATCCCTTCTGTCCCAACTTATCCTCCTTTCCTCTCTCTATGTTGCTCCTCTACCTTCCTCACCTCTTTCCCTTTTTCTCTCACTAACTACATACTCCCCATCCTTACCCCACTGCCTCTCTCCCTCCCCCTCCCTCCCTTTATTCATCCCATCCATTCAACATTCCTCTTTTGCTCTCTCGCTCCTGCCTCCTGTCTTTCATCAAAGTCTCAGACATCCTCAGGTGCAGTGCAGGGTCTTAGTTCCTCTGTTACTAAGGGTATTTCCACACCTAGTTAGATTACAGACCTGGAGCAGTGTCACCCTCAGTTCAGTTTGAGAATGAGATGCATTAACTTGCAGATCATGAACTTGTCAACATAAACACTTGAATTTCTTGTTATTTTAAACTAAGTATTTGATCACAATAGGAAAAGTAAGTAAATGCAAAGTAAATGGTTGCTGAATAGGCAGAGACAGTTATTCAGGCTGGGTATGAGGAAATGCTTTACTGTCTGTGGTTTCAACACTGTGTGCATTTAAAACAGTGGAGCTGCAGTTGGATTCAGGTGCAGACCTTCACAACTGGAGCGAAAACCTTGTTGAAAGGTCTGTTTGGTACATTTCCAAATCAACCAGAGGCGTTGTAAAATGTGAAAACCTGATCCAACCCCGTTCCAATCCAACGAGACAAAGTCCTGTGTATTACCAATGTGTTATGTTTAGGTTAATTGATAAGTCACTGTACTGTAGGTGTTCATTAGTGTTACTAATGTTATTTTCCTGTTGCCTGGAGGCAAATCCACTGAAACAACATGTTGTTTTCAAGTGCTGAATTGATCCACACTGGATTTCTTCTCATACACTATACACTGCATAAACACCATGTTGATTTCGTTTTTTTAGATTGTCTGCAGTGTAATTTGAACTTTGCCAATTGTTATTTTAGAGCCCAATGCAGTTTTCCTGTGTTTGGCCTATATTATTACATATGTGTGACAAATTAAAGGAGAAACCAACATTGTGTTAGTAAGGTGTTGTTCCACTACAATCCTCCAAAACAGCTTCATTGCTCCTTGTCATAGATTCTTCAAGTCTCTAAACTCTATTTCTGGGGGCCGAGTCTTACTGATTACTGTACAAAGAGACAACTTTATCAGTGATTAGGTGAAACTGGATCATTTTTTTTTTTTATGGAGGAAATATTGTCCGTCTGATGTCCTCCGGTGAAATTTTCTTTCATACTGAAAATATATAATCCTTATATTTCACCATATTTTACATATCATCACTGTCTAGTGAAAAACACATACTTCCAAATTGTGTGAATTTTTCAGTTAAATTGAGTGTTCTTATATTGGCTGAGGATAAACAAGATTAATAATTCAAAAACTCAATGGATTATATAATATATAAATGTCAAATGTTTTAAAAGCACTTTGAAATGGCCTTGTGCATGATTTGTGCTATATAAATAAGTTTGCCTTTCCCTTTAAAGTCCAGTGTGTAACA
>NW_023340257.1:6041824-6048513 GCF_004916995.1 Morone saxatilis | reverse complement strand
TTTTATATGTATGTGCTGTAAGATGGTGGAGGGTTAACATGCTGGAATGTCTGTGTTGTTATTAGTTAATGTGCCTGAATAAGGCTACAAGGGATGGGTCTTAAAATTGACCGGACATAAAAATAAAATGTATTCATTCATTCAGCTGCTGAAGTGAAATCTGATGAATAATAATGTGAATAGGTGAATAGCATTACAACCAATGTATTTTAATTCAACAATACTGTATCACTTCAACATAACATTTAATGTCTCAGTATTACTGTGTTTATGGAGATTTGTGTTAATCATTAAATTATGATTTTATTAAGTTTTTTATTAAACTGTTTTAAAGAAGACAAGCAATGATAGGAATTTAAACCAGTTTTCAACCAGTTTTATTAATCCATCTACTTTGTTTTATTTTCAAAGCAAACAAAAAGTGATATTAAAGGTCCAGTGTGTAACATTTAGGAGGATTTATTGTCAGAAATGGAATATATTCATAGGTATGTTTTCATTTGTGTATAATTGCCTGAAAATAAGAAGTTTTCATTACCTTAGAATGAGCTGTTTTTAGCTACAGAGGAAGCAGGTCCTCTTTTACAGAGTCCGCCATGTTAAACCACCATGTTTCTACAGTGGCCCAGAATGAATAAAACAAACACTGGCTCTAGATAGTTTTTCGCAAGTTTCGCAGGCCGCTGTAATTCCTCCCACACATTTGGAACTAGAGAGTAAGGCAAGGGCTTTGCAATTACACTGCTAAATGCCACTAAATCCTACACACTGGTCCTTTAAAACAATGCACTTTTGAACTCGTAAAATATTGCAAAATCTTGCAAATTATTTCCCATTTATTTGTTTCAGTACTTTAATTGCGCATACTGTAATTTGTGTAACAAATACTTTTTTTTAATTATGCATTACATTTCTCAGCACACCAATTTCAGGGGTACAATCCCCAATACTTCATCTACATCTACTTTGACCCATTTTTGTTGCTGCAATGATCCAGTGATCCAACAGTTTTATCTTCTACCACAGATCGGTGTTTGAGTCAAAGAGTTACAGCAAACATCATGATGCACAACAGCAGCTGTTCTACAAAAAGCTCCTGTGGACAGTTTTGCCAAATTTCTGGAATCACTGATAAAGGGCTGATTTAAAGTAAACTGACTGTAGGTTTAGAAACACTCAAACTCTCACCCCTTCTGCCTCCAACATCCTTGGGCCCCTCTGCCCCATACACACCGACACCCACCCCATCCACCCACCCAAATGACCTCAGCACTAAATCACTGTGACACCCAGTGGCTAGAGCTGCTACTGCTCACATGAAGAAAGCAGATATCCACATATATATGTATGTGCACAGAAACCCATTTCTTCATGCAAATGCTTTGAATAGAGATGAATAAAGACACCTTCAGGTTTTTATGGACTTTACATATGGACTAAGCCCCTGGTCTGGGATGCGGTACACTTTGTGTGTGTGAGATGACTTTTTCAGATGTTGTGTGGTTTCCTCTAGAATGGGTTTTAATAAGAGACAGCAGTGCAGAGAGCCGCAGTGGGCACACAATACCTCTGATGTTAACATTACACACTCACTCTCTGCTCCTTGTCTGATATTCACATTACACTGGTCACAGTATACATATTCACACCCACACTTGAGTGCAATAACACATGTCAGTCATTTCACATGCAAGACACACCTATACACACACAGAGCCCAGGCTGGGCCCCTTAGGAGCAGAGTTGAGTCTGACTGATGGACTGACTTTCACAGATAGCTACATACTGATCTGCTTTACCTCACATCACACACACACACACACACACACACAGAAATCAGAGCAGCGAGCGTGGTCTTTCACAGCAGAATGATCTTTTTCTTGGCTTGCTGTTTGATCTCAGCACCTCTGATGGGGACTGGAGAAGCAGGTCTAGACCATAACACTCACCATATGTCTCCCGGAAACCACTGAGAACAAAACAAAGTCATCAACAGGCTGCCAGCAGCGAGCAGACCAAACTCCTTCACTCCCAAATGACCTCAAATTCATTCTAGCCACAGCTGTATTGACACAAAGATTCTTAAACGTTTTTGGCTCAGGACTCAAATGAGAAATTTATTCAGGCAATGAAATCCCGGTTCATAGATACACATTATAGAGACCTTTGAGAAGTATGGCTGCTATTACTTATTTATCAAGGTCCATGGTCGCATTGTCAAAAAGTCAGTCTGGTCAGTCTGCTGTCAGCTCTGACAAATATGATGTTTTTTTGAATGTATACTTATAGCAGAATCAATCAACACTTCACATCAGTGTTCTTACTCTGCATGTCAATCAGGCTAGATCCAGTGAGATACTGTGTCCTACAGCATGCACACACACACTCACACACATACACACACACACATACAGACACACACACACACTCATGAGTCAGAAGTTCACTCTTGTTTGTTGTGCAAACTTTTATCATTCACTCTGAAGAGTTACAGTTGAAGGAAATAATAATGGTTGAACTTGTACTTTTTGCAGGTTTAAGCGCAGCACAGGGTTTGTTTTGGACTTTGTTTTGGAAGTTTATTTGTACAGCACCTTCCAAGAACAAGGAAATTCATGCTTTACATAAGACAGACATTAAGAGAAGATATAAAAGAAACACAAGGTGATATAAATCAGCCAGAGAAAGCAGCTCAACTCGTAATACGTCACCAGAGCTGGTTCCAAAAAGACTGGCTGGATTTATCTGCCTGGGGGCTCCAGGGCAAAAATTAACTGGTGGGCCCCAGTTAACTCCACTTTCCTTGGTGCATAGTGAACAGTGAATTATGACATTGAGTTTGTTGTGTGTTAATTTGTACAAATTAATTTAGCAATATGCAGCATGTAGGTGCACTGCAGAGAAAGAGAGAGATGAATGAAGATCTTTAAACTAGATTTTGTTTAAAGATCCTCTTTTTTAGAACAGGACAGACATTAAGGTATACAGCAGGGTCCAGCTCAATGCACTGCTGAAGCGCATGTCCTCATTTTGCCAGATAAAATTACAATTATCAAATTACCACAAACCAGTTACCACACAGGGACTGTCCTCAAGCATCAGCACAGAGTTAAGACAGATTTTGCACCAAAAATGATAAGAATTATCATATAATTAAAAAATATCAGAAGACCACATATAAAAATGGCCTCGGTCAGAAAAATGTCAGATGAGTGTGATTCAAGCTGTTAAACAGATGAGAAAAGAGATTTTAGCCAGATGTACCTGTTGCATTAACATACGCAACTTTAGAAGTAACTGACAATACCCAAATATTTGAATCCCTAAAACTTCCCTGATGTCTGATCTGTCTCTCACCCAGCCCACCTAGCTCCAATACAAATATCACCTATCTGAAGCTTGAACCCAAAACAGATCAGTGACAGATCTCAAAAGCCCACATTAGTTGAATCTAATTAATTGAATAGAAGATAGCGTGTTACCGCAGCATACCGAGCCAACAGGAAGCTCCAGGCAAAACAGATCTCAACACCATCCCGGGAGCCAGCTGCCACCTGTGATGATAAAACACACACGGCGCGGTTAAGCCAGCCATCTGACCGAGGGAAGATGAGGGAAGAAGTTTTCTTATGCCTACAAAGTGTGCAGTTGAATCAGTTCTTTTTGGATGCCACAGAAAATTTGACCCCATATAGGACAGATCAATGTAGAGTCATCAAACTGTAGTAACTGCTCCTAAAAACATCAGTCTGCTGTGGTCCAGAAACAGGTTTCTGGGCTTAGACATTGGATCAAAAACTGAATTATTTTTTAGATTTACTGTGTGGGAGACAAGTGAAATAAACATATTCTACCACCAACTAAGTATTACATGAAGGATCCAAAGGTTCCTACCTTTCAACTCAAGCCAGCACAGCAGGAGATGAGGCCATTGTGGTCAGGGTGATGGAGAAGTTAGATGACTTGGGCAGGAATCTTAACTGTGAATATGAATAAGATTTGTTCTATAAGCAAAGCTCTACCAATACCACCTATTCTTACTTAGCAAAGAACAAAACCGTTTTTAGCCCTCAGTGGCCAATAATTGATTTGTTAAGAAATTTGACAGGTCATCTTTTATTCTGTGAGGTGAGAATTATCTATTTTATTTAATATAGCACTGAGGGCACTCTGTAAGAAAGCCTCCTCACTGCCAGGTTTAGACCAGCTTACTAGATATAGAAGCAGACTAACTGTCTGACTTGAGCTCCTGCGCTTAATATAAGTCCCTGCATTACCTGGCAGACTCAGTTCAGGGAATAAATCTCAGGTTTTTGTCTTCTGTTCTTTTCTGTGCAATGTTAGCTGGAAAGGAGTATCAAAGGATAATAGTTTGACCTTAGAAAACTTAGAAAGTGTCTGAAAGCATAGATACAGACCGATTGTGTACTGGAAAATATGAATATCTTGTTCTTCACTGCAAAATGCCATTTAAGTCATCTTCTTACGTCATCACCTAATGACTCCAGATTTAGTTAGAAAATTAATCATATTATCACACTAATAGCTGTGACACATACATGAAGTTTTGAGTATGAAGAAGAAATGGGAAAATGATCAGCAGATCTTTAACCAAATAATATTAGTTGCCAACTCCCATTCTCACCTTTACTACATTTGATCACAAATGGTTAAAGGACTGATGACACTATTATGGTGGAAGGAATAAAGTCATTGGGCTTGAGCAAGAACCACTGTGGTGCAGCACAAAAAGCTGTAAACACAATAATAAAGACAAACAAAGGACAACTCCGGATGTAATTTTCCGGACAGTTTCCGGAGTTTATATAAGAACGGCTTATCATGTTTTATGTTTATAGAACATAAAACAGCTGCTTAGTTACCTATATAACAGCAATCTGGAGTCGTACTTGTGCCCACGTGATGAACAAAAGTCTTATATTCCCAGTTTCCCAAGTGACCAAGGCACTGGCTCAGATCTGAGTTGGTCCCCAGGAGCCACACAGTGGCTGCCAACTGCTCCCAGTACAGAGGAGGGGTCAAATGCAGATAATGAATTTCTCTACAGGGATCAATAAAGGATATCTTAACTTATTATTCACTCTTCTCTGAGTTCTGTGTTGGTTTCCACCATTTATTGAGGAAGATTTCCGCCTCTAACTATGTCAGTCTACTGTTTCGTGCTGAGCAGGTAGTGTATTGTGGGTTTACACACCTTTTTCAATGAAAACAGCTGCTGCATCTGGAAATGACACTGATGAAAGCTGTCAGACAGAGCAAAAATAGTAAAGCTGAAAGATGCTACAATGCCCCTCTGAGCTGCAGAATCCTGTGATAACTCTCGCTAACTCTCTGTGGCTTCACCACTAATTTCAACAACAGCTGTTTCTCTTTCAGTTTTATTGGCATCAGGATATCGGCATTAGAACTTTTATAGTTTGGTAATTGCTAATTCTACCACTCCCACCGCTGCCTCAGGGTCTGTATGCAATTCACTATATGAACATAAACTCTGTTAAAGCACTTCAGACCACACAGTATGAAGTTCGTTTTACCAGTGAGTGAGATTTGTGATTGAAACCTGAACACAAATGGAGCAGAACAGGTAGCCTTATATATCAGTTTGATTATGCTAGTGATCAAATTCATGAACGTTCATCTACTCAGGTACAGGTGGTATTCATCAAGCCAGAGATTGGTTTGGAAAAAGAGACTTAAGATAAGAAGACAAAAATGTTCTCACGTGAGGCTCATTGTTGAGGCAAACAACTAACACTTCACATAAAATATTCCTTTGGAGTTCAGATGATTGAAGTGTGTTTGTTTCTTTTATCAGACTCTTAAACTGCTACAACAGCAAATGTGTCACCTGCACGAAGGTGAGATAAATCAAATGCTCCTCAAGTATTCAAAATGTATTCAACTGTTCTTTGTGCTTGATCTGCCAAGCCATTAAATCCTGGCTGAGTCATTCTGCTGCGTCTTAATTAATGAGGCCACTTTGGAGATTTATTCTCGGGACCAATTACAGCATCTATGACTCTATGGCAAAATCAATCAGTGCTGCTAATATGACATCATAAGTGACTAAGCAACTCTCCTGAATGGCATTATGGCATCAGTGACTAGAAATGGCTTTGACAGAGCCACAGAGTGTGAGGCTAGGAGCCAGAGGGATGACGGCACTCTGTAATGTCTTTAAAGTCTGTAGAAACTAATAATGTAATCAGAGTTGTCAAATTGTACTAAAATGAGTGAGTTTTAGATGAGTGAAAAATTGACTAAAACTTAATGATATAATAAAATAGTAATACATGTAACAACATCAAACTATTATAATTACAAAAACATTATTTGTTAAGTCAAAATTGTCAGTCAATGTAAAAATATAAAACGATGATCAGGTAGAGTATATTTAGTTACAATATCCTATATTTACTCTGTTATCAGTCCCTTATCATTACCGTTTCTCAAAAAACAAAAGGATCTACATTGAGAAAGTCTATAGTCTACTGTGAAGAATAAAGAATATAAAATTATAGTGAAGTGCATGCGGTGAAAGAAAATATGATTTTTGCAGCAGTCCAATTAGTCCTCAAATTAGACCACATGGCAAATTAAGAATGCCTTCACAAATCCCTACATAATTCATTACTTTGTAAGTACTTAGTAAGTAAGTAAGTAAGTAA
>NW_023340257.1:6037081-6041724 GCF_004916995.1 Morone saxatilis | reverse complement strand
TCGAGCTATGATTTTGCCGGCGACCGTTCGTATGGATTTGGGAGGACCAAAGGTAATGACCTTCTGTTTTATCACTGTGTTACACTGGAGATAGTTATTATACATCGCAAGCTTTAATATCTTCAAGACAGTCCAGGAGAGACTGTACAGAGTCAGTGGATTTTAGTGGGAGGTACAGGTTGTGAGTAATCTGCCATATAATGAAAAGAGATATTATACTTTCTAATGATGGTCACCAAGGGAAACCATGTATAGGCAGAAAGAGCACTGGGCCCAAAATGGACCTTGAGGGACCCCGCAGGGAGACAGAGCAGTCGGATGACAGGAAACTGATCGATTGGGCACGAGAGAAGTTACTGTGTTTTAATATAAGGACTGACAGTGTGTGGCTGTCCCCTTAATGCCCTACCACCTGTTCCTACGGCGAGCGAGAAGAATGTTTGTGATCCACAGTGTCGAAGGCGAGCAACTAAGATCCAACAAAATCAGGACTGCATTTTCACCTGAATGGTTAAAGTCTGCACAAAATCATTGTCACTTTAAGGTAAATTGGTTTTCCGTCTGTGAAGGCTCTGAAACCCAGACTGAAAAGGTTCAAGAATGTTATGCATGGGTTTAAGAAAAGGGAGCAGCTGAGACAGAACAGCTGTTTTTCGAAGCACCCTTAGAGATAAGGAAGCATAGAGATGGGGCGGTATTTGTTTAGGCATTTACATCAAGGGTTATGTTTTTGATAAGCAGGGTTGGACAACCGCATGCTAAAACATGCAAGAACTGTGCCGTGATACTAGGCCAGGAATTAATGTCCACTAGGATGCTGGGCAATAGTATCAAATGCATCCATCTAGATTAATATGGAGGGGGACAGCATCATGGGGGGAATGAATAGGTTTTCATACTGTTTTAGCTAATCGCTAGCTCACAGCAAAGGACATATGTTGAAATTGGTGGAGTGAGGCTGTTTACACATGCTAGCAACGCAGCTCTAGGTTGATACGCCACTTTGAAATATCTAAATCAACTATTGGATAAATTACCATTAAACTATACAGACATTCAATAAGATCGAGCAGACACTGATTATTCTGATTATTCCTCTAGTGCCGATTGCAGGTCGACATTTTTGGATTGTAGTGAAAGATATCAACAAGCCTACTTGATGGATTGGCACAAAATTGTGTACAGACATTCATGGTTCCCAGAGGATGTAGCCTAGGGTTGGGTCATATGTTAAAATTTTCCAACTGGACACCATCAGTCCAACTATCCACAATGCGTGTGTACTGCGCCAACGCCCCCCGACCACCAGCGCACCCCAGAAGTTGCAGTTGTGAGATGAGCGACAAGTGTACTGCCTGCAGCAAGCTCACAAAAATGAAACAAAAGGAAAAGAAAAACAAATAGCCTATTCTCCTCATGAAAAAGAAATCTACAACCGTACACCTTTTAAATTCAAGTGTCTCTCTTATACCGAACTAAGACCTTGTTAGGCAATCTTAAAACACACTTTCTGTCACTAAAACTGACTGAAATGAAATAAAACCCACCTATATTAGTCTTTACACTGTTCAACAATCACAAACTCTGCTGTTTAACCGAGTTAGATCTGAAAATATTCTCCCTCTACACACTGTCGCTGCCTCTCCTGTCCCTGCCTTCCCCAGAGCTGTAATCCCTCTTGTCAAACTGGTTGAAATAAACCCCTAATTCACTGCAGTTAGATGTGAAAATAAACTGGCTCTACAGCTGTTTTGTCTCTCGCTCGTTCTTTGGCTCTGTGTGTCGTTCTTCTGCTAAACTAAGCTGGTGAACATGATACACATTCTAAACATGTCATTATGAGCATGTTAGCACACTGACGTTAGCAAAGCACCGCTGTGCCTGAGTAACCTAGGCTTCAGCCTCACAGAGCTGCTAGCATGGTTCTGATTACTGAATAAATGACATTACATTACATTGGCCTAATTGACATACACTGATTGCACATAGATTTTATTTTACAACATTAATTAGCCAAAGAAGTTCCAGTAGTAACGGAGCTCATCTTGACAAATGGATTACATATTGATTTGATTAGACTAGCTGTGGATTGGTAATAAATGTCATATCAGTTGCAGATATGGATTTATCCTGGCGAAGGTGCCCAAACCATGTAAAAAACCTTTTTGAATCAAAACTCCAGCCTCTCAATTTGTATCAAATCTCATCACTTTCCTCTCCATACTCATATCCACTTTACACTCAAACTTTAATAACATTCAGTTAATGACTCAATTTAAAGTGAGCTCATATCAATCCACAAGTTCAGTGTAGAAGCAAGCAATTCAGGAGTAAATGTTTACTTCTTGCACTTGATTTGAGCCTAAAATGAGGCTAAATTAACCCTGTGGAAGGGAGATTACCAATGACCTGCTGTGAACTATGAGGAAGACAGTAAATGTTGGAGAGGGATGACTTTTCTGACAGTCCTCCAGGCTTTTTGTGTGACTAAACTGAGATATGTTTTTAAGCAATTTAGAGGATTGCATGCAATAAAAAAAATAATATAAATAAACAGAAGTAAAAAAATAAAAATTAGTTGACTGTAGCATCATTTAATTCCACATCACCTACATATTGTGACTGAACTAAAAGCCAAATTGACTGATCACCATATGTGCAGATACAAGCCTCTCATTTACAAAATGTCACCTTTGCTAGAGCCGCAGTAAGAATAACAAGCTTTGCATTTAGCCTGATGACTCTGCATTTTTACACCTTTCAATGGGCTTTTGAAAGGGCTTCATAAGACCAATAGGTTGAGGAATTTGCACAGGTAGTTCTTTACCTGAATGTCAAACAAAAAAAACAACAACATGACAGTTTAAAGGCGAGAGAGGAAGATTTTTAATTCACCACTCTGTTATTACACTACACTGTAATGCAATAAGTTATTTTAACTCAGATAGACTGTTGAAATGGATTACATTAAAAGTAACATAAACTCAATTTTGTAAATTAAAAATGATTCTCGATCAAGCAGCTTTTCTAACTTAGTTTTGTAAGTTACAGAAACATACCTGATTAAGTACTTTTTACTAGGTATTTTGATTTCACAATACAAATAAAAATGACTAAATCAAGTCATTGTCACTTAAAATTACTAACTAACTTACGAATGTGAACTGCAAACTTTGGTTAGTTTTACTTAAAATGTTTGATGTAATCAGTTTCAACAGTTTTTGGAGTGAAATTTGGTTTTACAGTGACGTTAGTGCATAAATTGTATAAAGTATGTAAAGTTATATGGTGGTATTTGACAGTAGTGTCTCTGCTGTGTAGGACTCTCCCAACCTGAAACTAAACTCGTGCCAAATATTCTGCAGGGAGCTCTTATGTCTTTGTTGTAATCACACTGAAACCCAGCAGCAGTCACATTTCATTGAGATATGGATTTTGATAATCAAATAATCATTTTAGTTATTCATCAAGCAAACATGCTGGTTCCAGCTTCTCAAATGTGAGGATTTGCAGTTTTTCTGTTTTGTATAATTGTTAGTTGAATCTTTTCTTTTGGACAGCTGGACAAACAATTTGAAGATACAGTATATCTTCATTACAGACTAAAATAAAAAAATATATAGGGAATCATCTACAATAAAAGTTATTATTAGTTGCATTGGTCTGGAAAAAGATTTCAGAACAGCTGAAAGTAAAACTCCAGTGCAACACCCACTTACCACATTGCATACCGTCGCATCAGTTAATGACGCCCATAGTTTACCCCGGATGCACCAGGCATTAGTGGAACTCTTTGTGCTGGTCCAGGGAGTGCATGTGACAAAACTTCCTTTGACCTGTTGGATATTGCAAACCGTAGAAAAGATCAGGTGTGGGTGCTTTGAAATAGACACCAAGGGCTACTATGCTTTGCATCACACAAAGAGTCAAACTTCATGCCGTTCGTTCACGCCAAAACTACAGTAAGCTTAATTTGACAAGGTAAACAGCAACATTTGCAGTAGTAACAACTTAAAACAAAAGCATTCATTACCAGCCAGGTATCTAAGGCCACGTTCAGACTGACTTTAGTCCTGCATGAAAAGAATAGAATATTGTTATTGCAGTCTTTTGGTGTCAAATTCATTTATCTGTTACTCAAACTGGACTTCCTGGACTATATTTTATTGTCTCAATTGTGCCTGAGGCAACACACCCCCACCAACTTAGCCCCCTGCATTGTCAGATCATTCTCATACTAAATCATCAAATACCGCTGCTTTGTCATGACCCCTCAGCGTCTCATACAGGCACGCACAGCATACAGACGCTAGGTTACCCTGTGTGTCTGTATAAGAGGCAGAGTGGCTTGACAAAGTTGTGGTGACGATCTGGGAATGAGAACGGGCTGCTAATGGTGGGCTGTTTTTGGTCTGAAGTCCAGGTGTGTCTGTGATATACTGTTTATCCCCTTGGCACAAGTCACTGGTCCCATATTTCCATTCAAACTGTCGAATTTAGCTGAAAGGTGACACATTTGCCAGTAAGACATTATCAGAGGAACATACTGTTGAAATGTTGAAAGGAGCCAATAGTAGAGGAGTCAGGGCTGAAGGAAGTGGCTGTAGCTCATGGCTGATGTCACAAATGGAGTCCCCCCCCCC
>NW_023340257.1:6028882-6036981 GCF_004916995.1 Morone saxatilis | reverse complement strand
TAGTCTGAGATGCTGGTTAACACATTGGGAACCAGCTTGCCTGCCTGATCCTTGATATCTGCCCCAGTCTGACACATACACACCACTCTCACGCCACACACCACATCGGACATCATCAGGGCAGCGGCCAGCCAACAGAAAAATGGCACCCAGTGATGGTTCTGGGAGTTCAGGCAAAACACGCCCATTGGCTGAAGCGACCAAAAACAAACTTCCCAATAGGAGAGATAGTGGAGGCAGGCTTATACGAATAAAACAGCTGTTGCCGCTTTTAGGACAGGTTAGCTGGAGTGGAACTCACTGGGAGCGCTATCAGCCAACAGAGAGGCTCGCGACAACCTCAGTGAAGTTGCAGATGCATTGAAAACTGCAAGAACACTTTAAGAAGCACAAAACAAGATTTTGCCACCACAACAAGTGGCCAGAGGAAGACTCATCTTCAAGCCAGAAGCAAAGATCACTTCCTTGGCGTTGCTATAGCTAATTTAATGCATCAAAACGGTTCTTCTACCTGTGTTTTATACTAAATGTGATTAGTGTTTTTGGCACGGTACTGGTGGGACTTGAATGTCTCGGCCACACGACTGCGTTACAGAATCTATTTCATACTCTGTGGCTGTGTGGTCAATGAACTATTGCAGTCTTCTTCCTGAACAGAGGTGTGTCGAAGCTGGAGCAAAGGTGCTGACTGACTTTTGTATTTCTACGGCACTAGAAAGAAGAAAAAAAGGTAAACAATGGAGACCTCTCTTTTTTGATTTATCCAAATCGGGTCGCGGAGGTTCTTTCCAAATTTTCCGGCATATGGCCTCCTCTTCTCCAACATTCATGGCGATTTCTAGCCATTGAATGTTGGCATTCTCTGTGTTTCCTTCATGAAAGATTTCGTACAGATTGACCTCTGGGGATTATTAAAGTATTTCTGAATCTGAATTGGAAGAGGCGCAAGTTGCTCGGAAAGCTTCCTGTTTCCGCGTTTGGCGCGCTCAGCTGGAAAAAAAAAGAGTGGGTTGCCGGCGACTCGCACCGGAGCGCGGGCCAAAATCCTGGCGCGCCAGTGAGATCTACGTCATTTTGACGTCACAGTGTCGTGCGACAGGTCTCAAACGGCAAACATACTTGGGCCTTTAGTGTTCAGTACAATAAAAGGGCTACGAGCATTTTCTTCTTAAGAAATTAGATGTCAATGTGAGTTAGCACGAAGTGTCAAGGGGCAGTCTGAAAGGTAGCTTTTCAGCTTTTCCAGTCTGGTCCAGGTTGAGCTTCAACAGATCCTCAAACCTAGACAAATAAATAGGTCGCCTGCCAATGACTCCCAAAATGACATATATGACAGTTGGACAGTACCAGTGATAGGTGTACAGGACCTTTGTTGTAACGGACCTTTGATGTCACATGGTTAATGTTGTGAAATAGATGCACCTTGGTTAGGTTTAGGTATCAAAACTATTTGGTTAGGTTTAGGAAAATGTCATAGTTTTTGTTTAAAAAAATACTTTAGTGTCCAGTGTAAAACCAAAAGTCAAAGTGACATAAGGTAAAATAAGTCATTTTTGACTTTTGGTATCTATGGGTCGGAATAAGTTGCTGGTGAGGACGGACTGATGAGCTCTTGGTGCCAGACAGTGTGTTTAACCAATAATGATGACTTTTGAAACCTCTGAATTAACAACATTTTGGTTCAACAGGCCTACTTAAGTTGTTGTTAAAAAATGAATCTCTAAACAAGCAATACAGGAAGTGTATGCTTAATGTGTGTTTTGTAAATTTTGAACCTACTGTTAATCTAGTGGACTACCTCACTAGAACAGAACATCAGAGGTCGAGCACACTTGGATGGTTGGTGTTAGTTGTTGATACAGATCTAACAGTAAGTTGATTTCACGACCATAACACCAAAAGTTGCTAATTTCTTTATTGTCCATGTCCACTTTTAGGTGGGATCACACCCCTGTAGAACAATGCTATCACAGCGCCCCCACCAGCTCTTTCCACTGACATTAACCCCAGTGTCTGCTGTTGAAGAGGTGAGTAGTTTGTGAAACAAATCAATAGTGCAATCACACCTGCTGTTGTTGCAGTGTAATTGTTCCTTTATTAGGCTATGGTGAGAATGAGGCCATTTAGTGCAAACCCTTTCTGAGAGTTAGCTGGTCTGAATCAGCTAACCCACCACAGCATGAACATTTACCACACTAGCAAATGTATACAAATACAGCTTCAGCTAAAGCTTAAATACCTCTGTCAGCTGCACTGTGTTTGTGTGTGTGTGTGCATGATTAGATCTGAGCCAGAATATGAAGTTAAATGATTGATGCTTGACTGAGTTTTGTGTTTGAATCTCTATTTAATTTTGTCTGTATCCGTGTCTCTCTCTCTCTCTGTGTGTGTGTGTGTGTGTGTGTCAGGGAGAGAGTGAGTGATTTGGGATGTTGTGTTCCTGAGAGAAGAACTTTGTGCTTATCTGAAACACCACATGGCCTTTCTCTCCCCTCACTCACTGTCAAAGCTGCCATGACCAGGGAGAGTAGTGAGAGAGAGAGAATGCTGGTGAATCATGATGATTATTCTTTTTCTTGTTCTTCTTCGTATTAGTAGTATTAGTATTATATACTGCCACATAGTATTATACATAAACTAAGTTAAATTGAAATTAAAATGTATTCTCTTGCATTTGACCCATACTAAGTACTAGGATCAGGGGACCAACTCCAGATCTGAGCCAGTGACTTGGTCAAGGGCACTGACTGGAGAATTAATGTAATATACATGCTTGGAAACCCACGCAAACACTGGGGGAACATGCAAACTCCACATAGAAAGGCCCCGCCCCAGCCAGGATTCGGACCCAGTGAAGCGATAGTGGTTTTTGCCTTTATTGGATAGAACAGCTGCAGAAAGATAGGAAAGGAGGTGAGAGAGAAAGAAAGAGAGAGAGAGAGAGAGGGGGAATGACAAGCAGCAACAGGTAGGATTCAAATCCATGGTCCCAGCAGCAAGGACACAGCCTTAGTACATTGTGTACCAAGTCCAGGCAAAGCAAGAATATCCAACAAGACAACTAGGGACAAAGCCACCAGGATGAACTGACACTGAAACAAGGGAACACAAAGACTGAATACACAGGTGTGGGGAAGGATAATGGACATAGGTGAAAATATCTTTCTTGGCTCTGATTGGTTGTTTTCGTTCAGTCCTAGTGGATTCTTGTAAATTCCATTAGGAGCACTAGAACGAGCCAAAGGAACTTTTTTCACAGACTATCTGTCACATGTACTACTGCCAGGACACAGAGAACATTTCAGCAAATATGACAAAAAGTTATATTTTTTTTTATAAAATAACCTACTGCCGCTTTAACGGAAAAGTTTAAATTTCCCAAGATGTTGTCCTTCCAATAGGGGCAGAAACCAGACAAAGTCAAAACAATTTACTTTGGCCTTTACATTGTGGAACATTAAATTAAAAAAATGCAAATAAATCAAAGAACATCATAAAACAATATTTTGTAGGCATTATAAGTATGAATAATAAATTATTTATATATTTATGTATATTACTTTGTGATTGTTAAGAATAAAAGTCTTACTTGAGTCCTGAGTTAAACATATTTAAGAATCTCGGTTGTTGAAGATGCAGCCACAGTAAAATGAATTTCATGTCAACTGAGGGTTTAAGAGCTGCGCCTCACTCCCGGCAGCCTGTGCTGTCATGTCACTACATCAGTTTAACTTTCGGCGAAGCTAAAGATGAAACAGAGAACATGAGACAAATGAAAAATTAAAGTGTAAAATGAAAGAAAACATCAGTAAAGCAGGAGAAAGCTGTTTAGCAGGTAAAAACTGAAAAGGTTTGTCAGCACAAATAAAGCGAGAAAGTGCCAAAGAAACAAAGCCTATCACATGCTTACAGAGAAATGAAAAGGTCAGAAGTAAGAAAAGCAATAGAATTCTGGGGAAAAAGGTCAAAATTATATAGACAGCAATGAAAAGAAAGAAAATAAGGCAATGGGTAACCAATGAAGTCCCACAGTATGAAGCGATGGTGTGTATGAGTGTGTGTGTGTGTGTGTGTGTGTGTGTCAGCATGTTTCCTGCCTTAATGAGACTGTGACTCAGTGGAGTGAGGAGGGCGCAGAGGCCGACTCCTCCACCAATCTCTCCTTATTAAACAGGCAGAGAGAGAGAAGGGGTGAGGGAGGGGGCTGACAGCAGGAAAGAAATAGAGAGGTGAGGATATTTAAAGAACAGAACAGAAAGGAAAGAGAAAAAGCTCAAAGAAACCAGAAAAAAGAGTAGGATGGAGGAGAAAGATAAAGACAGGGAGGAAGGAGAAGTGGGGGGAAAAGGTTAAAAAAGAGGCATGGAGGTAAAGAGGGAGAGAGGTATTTGGGGTAATACATTTTCACACTCTGAGCTCTTCTTCTGTTGAATAAATAACTTCAGTGTCAGATACTCATTTCTAAAGATGAATTCAACAAATGTGTAGTTGGAATATGAATTTGTTTGTCTGTTATGTGGACATTCAAGAAATAGACCTCCTGATTTGATGCAGAAAAATACTGAATTACAGATCAAATAGAAATGAACCTGTGGTTGGAATTTACAGAAATATGACTATTTTTTTTCTTTTCAAATCAGCATTAACTGATTTCTGACTATTTTGGGGCAGCACAGTTTCTTTGCTTATTTACACATCCAGCACACATTAACATGCATTTAGTCCATTGTTCACTCTCCTTTTAGCTCTGATTTTATATTTAATATTCAATGACAAAGCAGTGGCGTTCTAAAACTTGTGCGAGTTACAACAAAACAGCGAATATTTAAAAAAAAAATTAAATGTGCGTAAAAGTACACACACAATCTTTCAAATTATGCACGTTTCTGACAGCCATCACTGATATCAAGTGTTCAGTCAGTAACATGGTCTCCCAGTCCCTCCTTTCTGCAGTAAACAGAGAATACATTTTCTGGTATCCTGTTCAGACTTTATCCAATCAGGAGAGAGGACTGCACAAGTATGACATATTTAAAGTTTGATATACTCTCACCCATACACATATCAGTGTTCGCCCAGTAGGTTGTAGCCTGATAGA
Source organism: Morone saxatilis (assembly GCF_004916995.1). Taxonomy (NCBI): domain Eukaryota; kingdom Metazoa; phylum Chordata; class Actinopteri; family Moronidae; genus Morone; species Morone saxatilis. The sequence goes on along the minus strand of NW_023340257.1, from coordinate 6,031,883 downwards.
TCAGACTATACTGCCATGTCACTTAATTTTATTGCTGATCAAATCTGAGATGTGGCTGATGAATCAGACGTCTGGAACCAGGTAAAGTGGATTGGTCCTTACTGACAGGCGCTTGAGGGAAAAAAAGCAGTTTTTGTTGTACTATACTTAATACTTTTTTCTACAATTGCCATTCAACATTGTGTGGATTTTCAGACCCCTCAATATGTATGTGTCGAACTTCATAGTTCAATTTTCAGTTCAGTGATATAGGGACGATAATAAAGTCACTGCCACATTAATATTGAATATAGAACTTTAAAGGCCATATCAAGAAATATCTCAGGGACAAACAGAGAAATTTTTGTTTTTCCAATATTAGATGGACAAAAAAAGAAAAAGAAAAAAGAACCAGGGATTTCAAAGTCTGAGACTGTGGGCTACTCCTCATACAAAGCTTCCAAACGCCCATGTGGTATGATGATTATGTTATTTGATCCCATAGACACGTAACAATTGAGCCAAGATAGCCACTTCAGACTCACAAAGATACATCAAAAAAGGTCTGTCCATCTTATAGTTACTGGACTCTGAAAAAGTGGGGGAAAACACCAGCTTATAGCATGATTTCCTTTTGATACTAATATGGAATGAAATATACAATATTCTCATTCATTGAGCTCCCCTGAAACAGTGGATCCCCCCCCCCCCCCCCCGGAAAGCCTGCTGGGCCTCCAACTTTAAAAACCTCTGAACTAAACGATATGTGAAATATTGACTATGGAAGGAAAAACATCCCTCCTGTTTACCTCTTCAGAAGATATTTTACCGTATAATTTACCAGTGGAGACGGAGGAAGAAGAAAGGAAGGGGGGAGAGTCGACTGAGAGAAGAAGGGGTGGGGGGTTGGCTATAAACTAAAGATCACTTTCATCAAAAAAACAAGACTTACAACCTCATAAAGACGAGCCACATTAAATCATGCTCATTCAGTCCCTCCCCACTATCTCTCCGTCTCTCTCATATCCACATTTCTCACATCTCATCCAAACTTTACTGTTGTCCTTTTACACATCTTCTCCGGTGTCTCACCAGACTGAAAGACTAAACACCCGCTCTTTCTTAAAAAGAAAAACTCAAACTCAGCACCTATCCACTCTTCCAGCTCATTTCCACTGTATTCTCTTTTAACTCTCTATCCGTGTCTTTCTCTCTCTCTCTCTCTCGTGCTCTGGAGATTCATTTAGCTCTCGTCTCTCTCACGCCACTCTGCTTTTTCTCCTCGTCGTCTTGGTGTTTGTATTAGTTAGGAGAAGAAGAATATGAGTCGGGGGTGATTCCTTGATTGCTCCAGCATATGTGAGGGGCCTATAAATCTATCATGCATTCTCTCTCTCTACACACACACACACACAGCCAGCCCCTTGGAGGTAACCGCATATACCCACAGGGAGAGAGAACGAGATGGAGAGAAGGATAGGAAAAGAAAAGGAGACGTAAATGTGGTGCTTGAGGGGTCCAACGGCAGGAGAGTATGTTTGCTTAACCCCTCAAAACACACACACACACACACACACACACTGCATTGATCCTACTAGACTACAGTGGTGGGCTTTGGAAAGATGGACACAATAAAGTTGAGGAGAGCCTACTTGTCATTCGACACTGGATCCACAGGTGACATGAGAGGTACAAACTGTAGCTCTCATACTCAGTCCACCACACACATACACACACCAATGAGACATTTGAGGCTGGTAATTTCAACAAGAAGATGAGTTTTATACCCCCGAATGCTTTCTGGTGATTTATCTGTTAGTGAGACAATCTGCAAGACACACAGATGTTCCCTGGGAAAATAAACTTGTTTTAAAATGACAGCCCAACCCTATTGCATTTTTCCAAAGTCACAAATACGTAAATCTGTTTGAAATGCTCAGATATATCCAGTAGATGTTTTGCAGTGAGTGATGTTTGCTTCATAGCCTCCAGCATTAAATAAAAGCATGTACTGTTTAGAATACCTAGTTTGTAGAAAAAAGGTTTTTGATGAAAGTTGTCTGTTAAACAAGCTGGAGAATTGTTTTTTTGATAAGCTGTATACTGTAGGTTTACGTGCCATCCACTTTAGAGATTTCAGGGTTCCCACTGTGGTCATGAGGACTTGGAGCACTTCTATGACTCAGGACAGTCAGCAATAGACTGCAAATTTGGATTTTCTGGTTCCAGGACCCATCACATGTAGCCAACCTTTAAATGTGGCATTTTCTGACAGCTCTATCTGCAGGATAACATCGATTTTCAGGGCCATCCAAAGCCACTTTGATCTGCCACCCCTATAGTTAAGATTTGGTTAGATTGGATGACTTTGTTAAGGCTAGCAAAAGATTGTGGTCATCCTCATGTAATTTCAATACTGACTGTTGGATGCGACCTGTCTGCTACATCAAAGTCAAATACTTCCTCAACATGTTTTGAGGTGCTGAAACAATGTTACATTACTTCCTGCTCCTAATGGACAGCTGTAATTACTGCCAACAGGACAGTCTTGAAGGTGCCATACCCTTGTTCCGACATCCTAATAGTCCAAAAAACTTAGCATACAACACTAGCATATCGGCCTGGTATAACTTGTGTCACATACGTAACGTTGTTTAACTCAACTAACATGACTAACATACTTATTCAGAAGGTCATCTGACATTTGCACATCAAAACAGATTATTATGGTTATGGCAAAAAAAAACTCCAGGGAATGTGTATTTCAGGAAGAACAGGCATTCGGAGCAGTGGGCTTTTGTTTTCGGGATAACGGGCTTTCAGACAAAAGAGTTTTCGGTCCGGGGGGATATTTTTTCGAACTACTGGGGTTTCGGAATAATGCGCTGTCAGAACAATGGGCAGTCTTAAGGAGGGACAGTACGGAAGCTGAGAACGGCCATGGATCTCGTGATAGCGGCCATGGACCTCGTGATAGCGGCCATGGATCTCGTGATAGCGACTTATTAATTCGTTATCTCGA
>NW_023340257.1:6025804-6028782 GCF_004916995.1 Morone saxatilis | reverse complement strand
AACACATTATTAATTAATTAGTTATCTCGAGAAAACGATCTTTGTTATATCGAGATAACGAGATAATAAGTCGTTATCACGATAAAAAAAAAATAAATCCATGGCCGTTCTCGGCTTCCGTAGGACAGGCAAACAGCAACCAGTATGATGAAGCATGAAACATGAGAGACTTAGACTATTGCAGTCACACTTGAAGCATCCTTTATTTTAACTGTGCTTACTGTAAAATGTGTCACTTCAGTAACCCTTAGTGGGAGCAGAGGGCGACTACAACACTGACAAGCTTGTGCATTTACTTGAATTTTACCAAAACTAAATCTTCATTGTTTAACAATGTATAAAACAAAGAGTAACAATTGACCTTGGTTTGGACCTTGGAAAAATACTTTTTGTGCCTCAAGATCTCTTTTGTTACAATACCACGGTTGACCACTGGGCATATTTGTCAGCGAGGCTTACCGGTGATGCCATATCCAGCCATTGTAATACATGGTATTTTCTATAGCTTGCTTAATACTGTGCAATGCAGTGTGTGTAGTTCATGGAGACCGGAAGTTTTGGAATATTTAAAACACAACCAAGGCCGGGACAGCTCTGCCAGTTCACAAAGCTTGAAATCTCAGCAGCAGTTGAGGTAAGAAGAGTGACTGGCATTGATCAACAACACTTCTGAGCCACTCTTCAAAACATATTATGGTAATTGCCTGAAAAGGGAACAGCCAATCTCAAAGAGGCACATGCTCGTCCTCAAAAATCTATGTGGGTGCTTGTGAAAAGTTATCTGCACCGACAGACAAAAAAACACAGAGTGTGGTATCAACCCAGTTGTTGTTGTTTTTTTTAATCATGCATTTCGACCATAGATGGTCTTCTTCTGGCACATTTACGTGCATAGAATTGGACATGAGCAAGCGGTGCATGTAGTTTTTGTCTTCAATTGTGTGCAATTTGATTGGTTTGTTGAAACTGATGGCAACTCTAAACATCCTCTTAATTGAGCAATCCGTTTTTCAAAACCACACCCGAGACTCACAATAAAGAGGATGTTTAATCCCATTCATTTAAATCCATTTAGGAGTTTGAGAGCCTATTTAGGGCACTTGAGTACGGCCTTCAAAAGTTGTAAAGGTGGAGTGGAGTACGTTATGACAGTGTGTTTAAATCCTGTCAAAGTGACTGAGCTCCTCTAAGACAAAACAGATATTTAAAGGGGTATTTTCATATTAGGGATGTTAGTGTCTCATCAGCAATCAGTAAGTTTATAAATGGGACAAACTCAGTGATATCCTTTAAAGCAGATATGAAATGGTGCAGCACTCTGACGTGGTTTTCTCTCTACCTGTCTGTGTGTGCTTTTGTGATTGCAGAGTCCAGGACGCAGTGTAGCGTAAAGCCACTGCTTCAAACCGCACTTAATCACACACTGCAGCACCGAGTAAATATCTAATCACACACACTGGGCTGCATGAATGCTGATGCACACATTAATGTGTTTATCGTGCACACACATCCATTCTTAAATTGCACATTTATGAACAAATAAACGCACACACAAAAACATACTGACACGTGTCTTTCAGAAATGGAGGGGAAATTCCATCTTTTTCCACTTTGTGTAACGGTCAGACCAGGCAGCACACACACATGCACACACATCACTGTTTGTGATCTATCTCAATGCCACGCCTCAACAGATTCAATCAGAGGGGAGCCTTTGTTTTTTTTCCTATCTGTGGTTTTATTTTCCTATTCTCTCTTTCTCTTTCTCTCTCTCTCTCTCTCTCTCTCACACACACACACACACACACACAATCTCTCTTTCTCGTTTCTCAGTTGGAGCCAAATAACTTAAGTCTGAATGTTCCCACAGCTCTCACTATGGAACTAAACACAGACGTACAACAGGACCACACACACACACACTGAAAGTTCAAGAGAGAGGAGTGATTGCTGACGTGTGGCTGATATCATGTCTATGTATACATCACATAATGAAGGTGTGTGTGTGTGTGTGTGTGTGTGTGTGTGTGTGTAGTGGGGCAGGTGACAGTAGGAGTGAGTTATAACGGTGGCTTGCGCTCTGTCCGGCACTCAAGATTTATTACACACTCACACACTTTAGGTGTTGCACACTTCTTCCACACAATTTATGCATTTTATAACACACACACCTACACAATGAGTTTATATAACTATATTTGTGTGAACCTTACTTATTACTCTAATTCCCAACCCAATCTAAAATGAGCTCCCACTGAGCTAAAGCTGATCCTCATTTTATCTATTAAGGACACATTTTTTGTAGGCATTTGTTGTGACCATTTTTTGGTTGTATTTGTTCAAAACAATCCAGAAGCCTTAGATAGATCAGTTTCTATAGTATGTGCTGGAGGATTTCACAAACTAAAGTATCATATTCTTGTGCATTGTTCAAAGGTGGAATAAGAAGCGCAATAAGATGGGAGAAAATAACATGCTACAAGAAGAGGTGTTGGTAAAAAGTAGGTCTTTATGTTCTGCTGAGCCTGGATCTGAAAGAAATGTAAAATACTCATCAATTACAAAATATTACTGTGTAATGTGAGAAAATACTTAATACATTTTGAAACCACGTTTAGAGTTTAGATTCACATCAGAAATGTAACTTTAATGACAAACAATCAAAGTAGCATTCAGTGATTTTTTTCCCCCTTTATTGAGACTTTGGGGCAGCTAAACAAGCATAAACATTAACATGTTATGACATATTAGAACAAAATTTATTTTCATACATCCAGTGGCCACAGAGCAACATCACAAATACAGAGTCTTGTTTCTGGCCACCTGCCGAATGTAAGCGCAAAATTCACTCCCCTTTTGGCTCTGTATTAATCTACATCAACACATAAAAGATGGCTGTGAGCACCCGGTTAGCTCAGTCGGTAGAGCTGGCGAACCATTTACGGAGTTGCTGCAGCGGCCTGGGTTTGAATCCGACC
>NW_023340257.1:6000277-6025771 GCF_004916995.1 Morone saxatilis | reverse complement strand
TCATCCCCTCTCTCTCTACCCACCTTTCCTGTCTATCTACAGCTATCACTATCCAATAAAGCCAAAAAAAAGATGTCTCCACTTCCTCTCACTGTACAAAAATATTGCAGATATGTCTGCTGCCATCTTTCGCCACTCTGAGCCAGTCTGCGCAGCAGTGATCGAAGTCCCTGCCATATGCCTGGCCGACTCAATCGTGAGTAGGGCTGATGTATGTTCACACTGAACATTGAGCCAACAGGCTTTATGACCTATACTGCAGTCAGCCACCAGAGGGTGATCGAGATGTTTTGGCTTCACTTTTGGAGCACTGTCATGTCGTCCATCTTTATATTTGTTGTTAATCTCCACCATCTCCTCAGGGGAAATATTTGACTCTTTAGTAGCTAATTGCTCTACTGTTCACCAGGTGTTTGCTAACTTTATCGGTCTGTCTGTTGATGCCAAGGAGGTAGTATACAGTGGTTATCATAACCTTTATTTGTCAAAAACAGCTATTGGAAACAGCTGGAAACAAGGTTTATAAGAGCACTAAATAAAAACAGTAAAGTGGGCCAAAAACCAAAACAATGAGTTGTAAGATTCACAAATGTTTCACAAAACTGAGAGGAACTGCAGAGTTTGGTAATAATTTGCTATTAGTTTGTCACTACACTATAGTAGTTTAATTTCATACATAATCATTTGATCCGTTGTTAATAAAAATAAGTGATTCTTACAAATCTCTGTTATCCACAACTGCTTATTTGCTGTGTGAAAATGTTCCTCTACTAAATCCCTGCAGTCACCTGAAGGCAGCAGGACCGATATGAATTTAAAAAAAAATAATTTAAAAAAAGTGTGAAGCACAATTACACACTCTGATCAAGTAGATTGAATGAGATGTGTGCAGCCAGCATAAAACTCATAGTACAACTCATCTTGCCTCGACTCTTGTGTGTGACATCCACGTGTGCATCTGCATGGTCGGTGGTACCAATCGATCAGTGTTTATCAACTTCCACCTACTTATCAAACTTACCTGTTGGTGTCCAGGACAGATGCTTGAGCAGGTGAATATGACTCTTTTGGCTTTCCATACTGATCACACCATCATACCACACACAAGCACACATAATTCCTTCACTCATTCAAACTTACAGCTAAATATGAACATTGTGTGCTAACTGAGAGATACACAGAGTGGGTGATAGTTGCAGAAGCACAATGCGACAGTGCGGGTTTGGCTGCTGTCACATCCCTCCTCCTTTTATGTCTGCTCTTTCTCCGCCATTCTACCTCTTTTCATGACAGTTAATTGAGAAATATACACAATTCACAGCCTCAAGGCACAAACCCTACAGGTGGGGCCCTGAAATATGGCAGTGGATTGACTAATTAAAAAAGAAAATCCCATTTACGCACCGACTTTTCATATCCCAAGACCGATTTGATACGCTTGATTCAATACCAAATTCTAAAATCTCACCTGAGGCAGCGAATATTGCCAAGCGTCTGAGTCTAAAAGTCTAAATCCATCTGTTAGTGTGAGAAGCTGAGGCGGCTGCTGTCTGCCTGAAGAGAGCAGGTTGCACTGCAGAGTTAGGCAGATGTTAAAACTAAATGAAGATGTCCTATCTCATTTCCTCCTGCTCCTCAACTCCTCTGCCCAGATCACTGTGTCCCAGTCACTGCTTCCCCACCCCCACCCCTCCTCCTCCCCTCTCTTCTCTCTATTCGGTTATGTCCAATTCTTTTTCTTCCTCTTTTCAGTATAAACCCCGCCGTGCACGACTGACTTTTATACGACAGTACCATTTTCCACAGGGACTAAAGAACACACTAAGCAGTTAAAGTGTCAGGGGACATCAGTCTACCTCTGCGGTTACCTCAACAAACAAACACTGCCTCTCTATATTCAGACCTCCCATTTTTCAACAAGTGACCACTTCATCCATCAACTTAACACCGTGCCATTTCTAGGTTTGATATGCGGCTGATGAGTGATTATTTCACTTTGTATTTTTTAGTGAGGAGAAAGTAACCATGATGACTTCTAAATTTGGGACTGAATGAGTCCTGACATGAATGAAATCACAGGTGAGTGTGAGAAAATATCACTTATTCAATGACAGTGTCCCACTGAATGAGAATCCAAACTTTTCAATAATGTTTGCAGCACTTTAAAGCTGCAAAGTTAAGTCAATGTTATTTATATAACCCTTAGATGATCTGTAGAGCCTGATAAACATTACATTCTAGTTAGGTTAAAAATTAATTTACTCTAATTTACTCCTATCTGAGCATATTTAAGCTACCACCCTCCACATGAGTCAAACCCCAGCCTGAAGCCTTCTGACAGGAACAGGTCGAGTTAAAAACAATATTTTTTATTGGCACCTTCCAGAAACAAGAGGTTTTTATTGGCTGTGTGGATGAAAAACAGCAAGTCTAAGTGAAATAATAACAAAAAGATCTAAATCTAGATGAAAAATCATCATGTTTTTAGAATCAGGGCTTCTGGTCTCTCAACCTGTCAAAAGATCTGTGGCTGTTACATCTTTTGAATAAACCTGTTATAGATTTTTTTGCTGAATGTCTCCCAGTTTTGGTAATGTCTGATTTATGTGTCTATCATCGTCCTGGTATTAAAAACTTGTTCTAACGGGGGGCCCAGATAGCTCACCTGGTAGAGCTGCCGCCCCATGTACCAAGGCTGAGTCCTTGCTGGCTGAATCCTTGCTGGCTGAGTCCTTGTTGGCTGAGTCCTTGCTGGCTGAATCCTTGCTGGCTGAGTCCTTGCTGGCTGAGTCCTTGCTGGCCTGTCTAATAAAGGGAAAAAGCCCCCCCCCCCAAAAAAAATAACAATAAATATATATATAAAAAACTTGTTATATTGGTCTCATGCTGGTGTGGACAGCCATGTGTGTCCATTGATAAACTTGGAGCCACCAGCAGTTCACATTATGACCACTTATATAATGGCTACCCAGTGCATCATGCACTGGGGGCTTTGCATCAGGACATGAATTCGGGTCAGAGCAAATTAAAGTTTTTAAGTGAAACTAACCTACATCACGTCTCAACTTTACAGCTCCTATAATCAATATTTTTCTATGAACAATAGATCAAATAACTATGTCTATGTAAAATCACTTATGGTGAGTGATTCTGCAGGTCCCCTCAGCTGAACTAAGCATGTTAGCATCTTTACAGGTAAGTATGTCATTGATGTGGCTTGCATTTCAGCCACTTATATACATACTATATGCATTGGTAAAATCAAGTCTATGAGCGTTCTACAACTGTACCCATATCTGCACCGTTAAACGCCAGCTAAGGTGGGTCCTACAATACCAGCTCATCCTGAGGCTCTGTCCTGAGTGGCCCTGTTTCAAAGTACAGTTTTGAGAGCATTATTATTTTAGTTTATGCCCCATCTTTTGTATGTGAAAATCTTGATATTGATTTGGGGACAATGACATGGCTGGATAGTGAGCTAAATTGTTATGTCAAATGTATTATACTGTTTGTTGTCCTTGTCCATACGCAGTGTTATTGACTTTGAATGTTGCTAGCATAACGTTGGTTCTCTGAGCCAAAGAGTGGAGTGGACTCAAAATATCTCCTGTTGTCAAGTCGTATTTAAGGTTCATCCTATTTACTGAAGCAGAACATTTCCATTAAATAAAAACCTTATTATTATTATTCCAGGTATTAGTCATACCCTCTGGGAAATGGAGTTATGGCTTGAGAAAAACTTTAGATTTTGACTGCAAAAAGCCTGAAAATATAAATGAATGGTCTTTTTTTTCTTTGGCAGGTGACCATGGTACAAGCAAGTTAATGTCCATAATCAGGAATGGACACTTGGTCGGGCATTATTCTTTACATAACTGACAAAAAGAAATGTTTGCACTGTGCTCAATGGGAATTTTAAGGCAACAGGGTACATACAATACACAATGCACATAGCGTGATAAGCGTGGGGTTATGAGGGGGCCTACAACATAGCAACATAGCTTTGCCCAGGGCTCACTAACTGGTTAATCCAGCCATGCCAACCAGTGAGGGTTGCTAAAGCAAAAACAACATCATTAACTTTCCTCCCTGAAACACATTGAATTGTATTTGTTGCAGTGCCAGAAAAAATCAAAAGCTGAGAACTTAAATCACTTCTTCAAAACGTGTTTTCCAGACCAGTATTTGGATAATGACTTTGTTGAATTATTGATTTGGACACTTTTTGTATATTTTTCTTTCTATTATCTGTGTGAAAATTACAATATAGAAGTACAATTAAGGAGAAAAATACACATTTTAAAAGAGTTAGCACATAATAGGAAGCAAAGGTTATTAATACATTTTTATCCAGGCACCTTAAACAGCCATTAGCACATCTATTTGTGGCTTGAGTGGGCTCATTGGGAACAAGTGTTAGTCTTTTCATTGACCCTGACTTCACTGCTTCACAGTTATAGAAACCCTGATGGACTTTTAACAGCACCTGCACTAATTTACATGACTTTAAGTTGCCTTTCAACTTCTGAAATCTGATTAATCACACAGACCAATGATCATTTAAGTAAAACACTTGCAATTAGCCTCGGTGACATTTTGTTTCTGTGTTTAGTGGATGCACCCACAACCATGTATGTGTGTTTGTGTTTGTGAGTGTTAAATGAACCCTGTGGGTGTGCTTTGGCGTAGGTAACACTCCATTACTTGTCCATTTCCTCTGCATGGCTGGCCTGAGCATTTTACCCACAGCATAATGCACTAATTGCTGCTGTAAACACACACAAAGACAAACACTTATAACCATTTACCTTGCTAATTTCACTGAGCCACAGTCCTCCCGTCCTGCTCCTTCTGCTCTCTGTCTGATTCCATTCAATTGATCACTCCCGCCTTGACTGTGTAAGAAGACATAATTTGTTTGTTCCTTCAACAACAAAAGGAAGGACCAGATTTAACCAGTGGGAGTGGGTGGAGGAGGAGGTGGATGGAGGGGGCAATTTCATCTTCATCACTGAATAGATGTGATTACATCTCTGGGTTGAGTGGCGGGCCGAAGGAGGGGAGAAGGCAGGAGGTGACAGTAGGTGAAATAAGAGGTGGACAGATAATGACAAGCAGCGAGACTTAAGTAGAACAGAGCAAATGAGATCTCTCGCCTCCTTTTTTTCTTCTTTTGGGTCACTGCTCTGATTACTGACGATGAAAAGCAGTAGTGTGCTTTTTCTTAATATTGTTTGAGCAGAATGATAAGGAACATTAGATACAATGGCTCAGTTGTGTGGTCAGCTCTCTTGTAGAGCTCAATAGGTAGAAGATTATTCAGTTCTTACTGTGGTGAGCCACAGAAAAACTTGAGTTTCTATGGATTACAAGATAAAATGAAGCTGTAATGTTCCAGTAAGTAAATCACCATGTTTCTGAGGCAAACAATGACGTTCTCGAGTGCACTTTCTGTCATCTCAGACTCCATCTCAGTCTTGTTGTGTTAGAAAGACTGGAGAGTGGCCACGCATTAACTATCTCGTGGCCACGAGATAATAACGCGCATTATTTTTTTTTTATCCAATGTCACCAGGGGGGCTCCGTAGGAGAGGCTGTTCTGCTGAGAAACTAAATCTCTCTAATATCTGCTGGACTGTTCTGCACTGCCATTTAAAGGTGTAGTTGCGGATTACAACACCCTTGCCTCGATGTGCCAGTCCACATGTGTAGGACCAACTATGGTTGCCACGAAAATGCAAAAAACACGAAAGGTCCATTTTTAGGGCCAGTGTTTGGTTTGTCTGTTCTGGGCTACTGTCGAAAAATGGCAGTCCAAAATGGCGGACTCTGCCAATAGATCCTCCTAAATGTTACACACTGGACCTTTAAATGTGGGTAGGCTAAAAGTGTTATGTACAAATGTAAACTGACTGTAGTAATCCCCGGTTAACATTTGTGGTTTTGAATGAAATGTCTCAATAACTATTAGATGGACTGCTATGCAATTTGGGGCACACATTTGTGTTTCCCTCAGGATGAATTGTAAAAACTTTGGTGATTGTCATTCAGCCTTGACCTCCATATAAATTTAGTTTAGTAATTTGGTTTAGATAATCTGCCTAAACTCTTGGCTTCTTTACAACCTGTGTGATCATCTAGCTGCTTGTGTTTTGTGTTCTTATTTTGTTATTTTGATATCCACGTTTAGACAGATCTCAGACTTTGGTGAGTAAGAGTTGATTGCCAAAACTATACTTTTGAATCATGGAATTATATTTTTAGTATATTTTCCTTAAAATAATAATGCTCTTCTGCCCAAGTGTCTATCTCATTGTGACTATAGAGGAAAATTAATAATAGAGGATCATCAAAGTCTTTAGGCTTCATCATCAGAGGATCACAAATGTCTGTACAATATTTTACGGCAATCCATCCAATAATTGTTAAGATATTTCAATCTGGGACAAAGTGGTGGACCGACCAACAGATATTGTCATCCATAGAGTCTTGTTACTACCATAGCTAATTAATGGAGTGTAGAGGGCCTGCAAGGGCTGCTAAATCTTCTAAATGATGGTCTCATTTGTTTAGTTATTTACCTAATGCCCCAAAATCAATGCAGTGCTGATTTATTAATGTCAAAATGCAACACGTAGCATCTTTTATAAAAGGCAACTGAAAGGAGAAAGTGTTGGAGAACAAAAGGTGAAGAAATAAGAGGAAATCTGGAGATTAATTTTGAGCACCAGGGCAGGTAGTAAATGAGGGGAAAGGAGCGTGCAGCTCGGTGGATAAATGGAGAGTGGATGAGAGGAAAACACTGGGAAAACAGATGTTAAAATGAGAGTGATAGAGAGGAGGGCTATTGTAGGTTGCCAACTCACACTCAAACACACTCAACACACAGTATGTTTACTCAGCCTGTTTCAATTACATGGAATTAATGTAGAATCTGCCAAGGCAACAGCACCAATTCATTTCCACTACTCAGGGACACACTGCCTTTCACAATGGTCCTGAATACAATCAACAAGGACACACAACTTCACATTTCCACACACACATACACACCTTAGGAGCTTTATCCGAGCTCAACCTCAGACAGCATTCCCACTGCTACTTCTAAATCTGAAACAAGGCCAGGGATAAACAGGAATGAGACCTTTCTGTGCCGATACACCAAAAATAGTGGAGATGCACACACTTTCCTAAACGGTATTGGTTCCGTTTGATGTGATTTTTGTTCTTCCTATCTCCTCTCATCCGGCACGCGTCTCCTCACCCCCCAAAACATACAAACAAAAAGCAAATGTTGCATGGTGGGACAATGAATTGAAAATGTAATGCCATTCAGCCAGTAGGTCACCATCTTTATGCACCTCATCCTGTCCAACCTGTGTGTGGATATGAATGAATATCGCACTGCAGCATAGGTAAAACATAAAACAGAATATGCAATAAGGAATGCTCCTCCACCTGTGGCTCTGCAAGCACATCCACCATACATATTCAAAAGCACTATGGGAAACTCAACATGGAGCGCAGTGTGACTCGGCACACACACTGCTGACACTGTAAAACTATGCTAATTTGAGATTGTGTGCATACATGCCAGCTTTATAGATGCATTTCATAGTTTGTTATTTGTTGCATGGTTGCATTAGGGGGCCTTTAAATCAGGGGTCTCCAACACCATTTCTAACATCATACTTGACAAAAAAAACAGCAGTTTCTATATATTTGCATATCATCAGATTATATCATCTTTGCAGCCAAATAACAAATGAAGGCCCAAATCCTGCTCGCTTCTTATCAACTGTTTGCCCACATTTGTTGTCACCTTTGACCTCTACTTTTATTTTACATCAAACGAAATAAATTTCTTAAAAATAGAATTGTGTTTTTATTTTAATTGTATATGAAGGGCTAGTTTTAATTGATATGAAACAACTAGAAAATTATGTTGCATGCCAGAGGGAGGGGGATGGAGGGCCAGCAGTTTGAGATCTCTGCTTTAAATGCATCTACTGTGAGTTGAAAACAAAGTGCTTAAGGTGGGAGCAACAGAACATGTGGTGAAGTTCAAGCAACAAAAGCACTTTGGTTAAAAAAAAGTCTTCCAGCTTCCACTCATGATCTCACTTTGTTAAGATCACAGTATTTCCCAACCACATAATTACTGTGAGTGCTAATTAGCCAACGTTTACAAAAAGGATGAACATCAGTATGTTACAGTAAAATAATAATAATATAACAGTGTCATTATGAGCATGTTAGCATGCAATTAGCTCGAAGCACTGGTGTACAGCCCTTCAGAGCCACTAGCATGGCTGTAGACTCTTAGATGAAATACTAAGATGTTGAGATGAGATGTTGATGAAATACTAGATTCAAGTGGCATTATGTTTTTTTAGCATTTGTTCTTGCAAATTAGCTATATATTAATGTAATTTCTAGAAAACAGGATTGCTCTTACTACAGTCTTAAATGAATTAAAATAAGTTAGAATACAAAAAAGATTAGATTATTGATACGCTGTTGTGATGGGACACTGTATTGTATGAGGAGTTTCACTTCCATACACACTGCTGCTGTTGATCATTTTAAGGGCCACAGGTCAGATTTGAACCCTGGCCGATGCAGCAAGAACTAACCCTTTTACATGGGGGACCAGCTCTACCAGGTGAACTATAGGGCACCTGGACACGTTTCTTTATTAAACTGGTATTTACAGCAGGGCTACACTATTTTAAAGAGCATGTATGAAACTTCGGAAAAATTCAATCAAAAAGACTCCTTCTATGCGTCACAATCACAGGTTGTCCGTTATCATTTTGATTGGTTGTCAATCGCAAGGTCTTATGTAATATAAGCTAATAAGGGCAGACACTGGGGGAGTGTGAGTACAGAAGGGTGGTGTGCTGCTGCAAATGTAACTCCTTTTGTGGAGCACATGATGGACAATGAATGAACTGGGCTCGATGCACAGTTGTTAATCTGAGAAGAGGACTGGAGAGGGCCTACCATTCAGTCCTTTCTTGTGTTTCTTGTGTCTCCTATGTATGGCCTAGTCGCTGGTAGCCATGAGGCTTAGCGGTAATTACACTTACAGCTGAAAGAAAAATCATTTTACCAAACCCTTCCTGTGGTTTGAATTTCTCTCTGATTAATGCTTTTCTTGTTTCTTTTGTGCCTCCAGCTCAATCAGCCTTCTGTGAGCATTTCCCCTGTTCACTTCAACCAATTGGATATAGCCTTGAGCTCTAGTAACCAATCATCTTGTTGCTATCAGAATTAAAACCTTTCATGACCCCCCCATCAGGTGTCATTTCAGTGCTGCACTGGTGAAACACACCTCCACCCAGACCCAGTGTGTCCAGCTGCAGGTCAATCTAATGAACTCTGCACGTCACATCCATCCAGAGCTTCCACTTCAATGTTCGTCATCACCACCAGGGTCTATAGAATCCATAGCTTGATATTTAAACAGTATTTCCTCTGCATTTCCTATATTGTGCACTCCATATCAATTTCACTCATTACACCATAACTCTCTAAGGCCTACGTTTAATAGTCCGTTATAAACTAGTCATTTTGTGCTCCCCCAGTCCAGTATATGAAACCCACATCCAGAGGATACATCACAGGTTTGAAGTCATCTCAAACGATGTTCAATACATCCACTTTTTTCCCTTAGTTTGCAAAGGGTGGATAAACATTGCAGATTTGCGTTTTTAAGCTCTACTCTAACTCAATTCCCTTATTCAAACAAGTGCACGCACAACCTGGTGAGATGTTGGCTGTTTGAGTTTAAACAGCTTATCAAGTTTCCCGCTTAGACACAACACACAGAAGTGTCTGTGAAGAGTGAAGTGTGTGTTACATTTGCAAGAATAGTGCTGTCAGTGTTGCTACTCTGGCATGAATGATACCACTATCAGACTGGGTGTTGATGAAAAGTTTTAGTGTCCTGCTACAATAAGTTTTAGTTTGGTAAATCAAGGCTTTTCTGTAGGAAAAGACTGGAGGGTGAGCGTTGATGGGGGGCAGGTCTGATGTGCAAATCATGTGGCCAAAACTGTCATATTATCACACTTGATACACGCTAGATTTTATGAAACAGTAAACCACTTCAAGTCTGGAGATTTAAAGGTGTGTTGACAATGTGTACAAAACTGAAAGCAGCCACTTTTCTTGTAATTTAGAGGGAGACCTGTATTCCAAGACCACTTATTTACATACTTGTGTCAGACTTTTAAAACGCAAGGTCAGGTTCTCGGCTCTCTGCTGACACGTCTCTATACTGTACATGCACCTCTATTTACTGTAAGTAACTGGTAGAACTTTGTCCTCAGTTACCCAGCTTTCACAGTTCTCAAAGGTTAATGCTCAATGTATTCAACAGGTTTACGAAGTAAAATATCTCAGTACCATGTTAAATTCCCATCTAAAATGTAAAACACAATTTATTACAAATGTCTTGAGTCCAAGACAAGTTGAGACCAAAGAGGTTTGAGTTCAAATCAAGACCAAATGAGAAAGACAGAGACAGAAAAGAAGAATGCATTTGCCTTTGTGAGTGTCTATTCTGGATGGAGTTTGAATTAAATTACACTAATTACACTATATTAATACCAGTTTTCTGAACTGAAAGTGCACTGAAATATTTGCCAAGACCAATGGCCATGGGCAAGACAGCAGAAAACACATCTCGAGTCCGGTCTACAACACTGCAGGTCAAACACTGAATACCTTCTGTAAGAAAGTGATGGCCGATTCAAAATATTTACCTAAAAAATCCCACACAGGTTTCACACTATTTATAATGTATGTCAGAGCAATACACCAGTGGATCCAGACCAGGGGATCGGGACCCCACTAGGGGCTGTGGTTCCCAACCTTGTTCCTTAAGGGACCCTTTTCTATCTTTATGACTAAGTGACAGATTTCATATTACATTCAAAACTGTACAATGAACCCAAACAGTGAACTCAAAGACGTTTGTGTAAAACAATGGCACTTGGATGAATCTATTTTCTGTTCTATTTTCTAGGGAACTTTTTTATAAATTCTCTGTCTGTATTATGTGTTTTGCAAATTGCAATCATACAGACTTAAAAGGCTTCTTTTTAAAAAACAAATTCAGTGTTTTTTTGTCCCTAGCGTTTGGCCATTGTTCTATTCAGTCGTCAGTAAATGATGGAAAAGTGATCCCTTAAGTAAAAAGGTTCGGGTACCAGTGCAATACACAATGAGGTGCCCACTGGCTGAGCAACACACGCACACACACACACTGAGCTCATATTCATGAAGAAAATGGAGCTGCGATATGACATGAAGAAAAAAGATTTGCCTTCACTTTAGCTCACTTAGTGCACTTTCCTGTGGAATTGGTTATTATATTATTGGTTAATAAGGAGCACAAAACACATGTATGCACACTCAACTCAGAGCATGCTTAGTGCCACGCTGCTAAAAACATACAGTAGCCGTACAGTCACAGCAGGGAAGAAGTGCTTTAGACGCTTTAGCAAGCAGACTACGTCTGCTGTGCTGAACTCTTTAAATGCCCTTGCACTGTAATCTCAATGTGCACACACACATTCTGCATATTGGAATGCAAAGATGATATGTGGGAAAAGCCAGGGGTCTGTTTGGCCTCCGAAAAACCTTAACTAAATTCTACTTGACACCCCACCCACCTCCCCCCCTCCATCTCTCCCTCTGATCCATCTGATGACTCTGGCAATCTGTGTGTCATGTAAAATTAAGTGGATCTGAAGATGCAGGGAGGGAGATGAAATGGAAAGTGCGACAGAAATTATAAGTGATAAAGTGTGTGTGTGTGTGTGTGTGTGTGTGTGTGTGTGTATCCCGGTGGCGTGCCTGGGGGTTAGGGCTATGACATACGGTGGAAGTGACAAGGTAGTGACAAGTTTCCTCTGATCAGGGCTGCAGACATGACAGAGCAGAGTTTTGGACTTGGAGGCAAACACACACTCGGCCCTGATGGTCTCCATCTTTGATTCTGTCACACACACATTTAGGAAAGCCCCTTTGGGTGAGCGGTTCCTCTCCTCTGCCACAGCCACCCTCCTCCTTCCTGTCACCATCTCTTGTTTTCTGTGGCCTGCAGCTTTTTTATTTTAACAGACGAAACACTTTGAATGTAAAATGTATTTCTGAAGCCTGAAGTATAAGGAGAGAAATTAGTGTCAAATAAGCGTGTTTCAGAATCCAGAATTAAAAATAACTTTTACATATACATTTTCCAGTCCACAATCATACCAACCAGTTTGAACAAATAAATACAACTTGAATACATCTCTACATATATATTCCAAACTTCAATTTCATAGATAACTTGTGCTTTGGGCATGTAAATGTCTAAAATTATTTTTTGCCATTTATTTACAGAATGTTTCAGTGCACAGATCTGACTGTACTCATACTGTTATACTGTACTGCTATGTCCCTTCCCTGACCCCTATAGACATGCTTATCGACCAGACCAGCACAGGGTCCAGTTCTTCAAACATGGCTCAACTAATTGAGGTTAACATGGTGTCATCGGGATAAAATGATCCTGCTTGATTTACTAATCCTGGATGAAGTTATCTTGATTATTTACTCTTACTTTGAAATAAAGTGTAGAGTTGAAACTCACATTTTCATATATTAATATTGTAGGCCTAATATAATTATTACATCCTCCAATTGTAAAACTGTGTAGTCATTACACACTGAATAAAAACATGTTACATTTCATCAAAAAATGTGAGTCATATGTCACGTCCTGACCTGGCGCATATATTTTAGCAAACCTCAGTAGTCTTGAGTCTCCATAACTAAGCTAGCCATGGATTCCAAATCCAAAAAAAGAAAACGTTTCAGAGGAAAATAAAGAATGTAATAGTGCTTGGATGGATTTGTTTGCTTTCATCACCTTACTGGTATGCTTGATGATGAGATGTTAGCATTATAAGCCTCAAATTGAAATGGATTATTATCTGTCTTGCAAAGGTTGCTGACCCCAGCACTGGGTGGCATTATACTGTATGTGCATTCTTGTTACTGGTGTTATTTGGTTCTACATTGTGCTTTCACTATGTCTCCACGCAATGGTTGTTACAGTTGTTATGAGTGAATGAGTTCATACTGTGAGTGATGGTGAGCTCCAAATAGAGTAGATTTTATTCATGATGATATTAGATTAAACAGAGTTTGACATTCAGTCATATTTAAATAATTTAACTTTAGTTAATTAACTTATTCTGAATTTAAAATAAGTTGTTTCTATCCATGTGGATTAAGTCTGTACTTACAATGCCAGTAAACTCCATACATTTAAATACATACTGTTCAAATGACAAAAGGCCAACACAATGTTACAGTTGAACATCAGTTATCAACATGTGACGAACAGGGCCCACCCATCGACAGTATCACCCAGGGGAAATTGCACATGAAATGCACTGAAAAGCTCGCCGTTCAAGTTTTTTCCGCCAGCACTTAAATGCGACATGGATTTGTGAATGGGGGGCTGTGAAGAGTCTCAAAACTCCTCAACAGGTGTAACACTTTCCACACCTGTCAGATGATCTGTACGCACATTCGACAATATGCAAATTAAACCAAAAAAAACACTTTCAATGAGATTATTTATATGTACAGGAAGCAAATGTTGAGATGAATGAACAGGACTATATATGCAGAATCATTTATTCAAGGTGGGTTGTATTTTTTTGTAAAACAGTTTTTTGTTTAAACTGGTTGCTATATGTCTGTGAACACCATCACTTGTGCACAGTTGGTGTGTATGCATTTGTCACCAGTATTTAGACTCATTTCTCTTCATGGAAGTATTTTATTAACCTCACACGAACATATAAAGAAAACCTGAATCTATCTTGTTGCACACAGGCACGCACACCGCACACACACACCAAATCCTCTCAGAGCCGGGGTCCTTCCCTCAGTGATAAATGTCAGCCTCCCTCCTCCTGAACAGATATCGATGGTTATTTGGGCTTATTTCTCCAATCTGTTGTTCACCTCAGAGCGGAGATGGAATCCATTTCTGCCTGGTTGGCGGCGAGGGTGACTGTAGGACAAGGTAATTTGGCTGGCTGGCACCCTCCAGTATCTCTCTGTCTGAGCTGCTGAGCTATCTCAGCCTCTATTTCTAAAGTTTACCTCAAACAAACAAGTGCAGCGGACGCAAAAACCCCTCAGCTCTGAGCTCTGAGACGCACAAACTGGTCTTCAGCTGAAATGAAACAAAGTCAGGACGCTCTGAGGGGTTGTTAAGTTTGATCTGGCTTTCGAAAACAATCTCCCGAGGAAGTAAAAAAACAAAACAAAAAAGGAAAGACACGTAATACCACTTTTCTTTTTTATGTCATTTCAGTTTACATCTTGTAAAGTATACATATATATTTTCAGATTTCAACAGAAAATCAAACACTGAACATTTCATCTCTGCAGTAAACCAGTGTGTCCTGCAGGTGCTGGCTGTTTTTTTGCACTCCTGTGAGTTCATGAGCCAAAGATTTGAAGTAATGTAGTGACAATGGTTTGTTGAGGAATGTAGTGTCCAAACAAGAACCCACCTGTGGAAATAGGATCCAGTTGGTCTACAAGTAAACATATCTCTCATTTCAAACACAGGGAGATCGAGATTAGTCCAAATCCAAGTACCAGTCTGTCTTCAAATATGGATCTGAACCTCACATTTGTGTCAAAGTCAGTGTGATGAAGATTGTCAGGACAAATCTTTTAAACTGAAAGAATCTATTTGTGCAGACTTCAGAGACTCAAACTTCAAGGATGCCAACCCTTTAGATTATTTCTTTTACAATAAACCTGCAACTCACACTGATTTTAGAGCATACAGATTGCATTATTGATATGTCAGGGAATGGAAGTACGACACTGTAATACGGTGATGCTTATGTAACTTTTGATGGAAGAAATATCACATTCCTCTCTTACAAATGACAAGTTGAATGTATAAGCAATAAAAAGTACCTTTCTAAAGTCAGTACACTCAGGGGTTTTGCTGTTACAGCCTCACAGCAGCTCACTGAGGCTAATGTTAGCAAACTTTCCTTAAATAGATATCGCTGTGCGTCTGTCTGTTCTTGTGCTACTGGTACACTATGTTTTAGTATTTACCAGTTTCCAGTAAATGCCATTTGTGGCCACTGTTCAGCGAAAGTTCACTTTAAACATTACAAATACTTAAAGTAAAAGCTGAGGCTGTAGAGTTGAGCTAATATTAAAATTAATTTACTGTAGGCACATCAGTGTTGAGTCGGTCAAGCAATTTGGTCACTAGTGAGTAAAAACAATTCTAAAAGTTACAGAGTACCTAAAATACATAAAAACAATCAATAAAATGTGGTGGGTAATCACAGTAGGTATTGGCGCTGTAAACATGTTTAAGGAGCTGCACAACATGCAGTTTGGCAGAGGAAGAACAAAAGTGCATTTGGAAAAAAGGAGGAATGTCTTCCTGAGATCCCACATAAAATCATTTTTGGAATAAAACTTTGAAGACTTCCATAGTAGCACCGTAGACGTTTGTGTTAAACTATTTCCTTTGTTTAAGCTGCTAAAATGGAAAAGCAGATTTCCTGCAAATGACTGCTCAAGGTGTAACGCAGTCCAACTTTCTGTCCGTGATGGAATGAGTCCAAACTTTTGCTCCCTAACAGGCAAGGCACTTTTTGATCTGAAGGCATATGGAATGATCATTTTAAGGAATCTGAGCAGCAGCACACCAAGAAAGCATTTCACGAAAGGGGAGTCAGGGAACACTGCCAATTCAGGTTAGAATGTATCAGGAATTAGAGCACTCTCTCTACTGTGTGGATGAAGAAGTAGCTGGTGAGTGATGGAGGTGGGCTGGCAATATGAATGATCCCCTGTGGGTCTGTCAGCTTTCTGACCATTGATGAGCATTGTAACATGGGTGCAAATGGATTAAAAAATAATATCCTATTCTACTTTATACTGCTTTTAACTCTCCTGCTTGGCAGGTTGTACATTAGTTCACTTTGGTTTGTTTAATCACAGTCTGATTGTTTCTGATTGCTTAAATTGCAACAAGGTTGATCTAAAAGATTAACATCACTGCGCCTTCAGAAGCTTGATGGGAGTACCAGAACTACAAGTGGAAAAAACATTAAAAATAAAGTAGGGTTAAACATGTAGACAGTCAGGATTTTTGGAATCAAAGTATATCATCCAGTCCTCATTTTAAATATTCTAAAAATAGGCTGTATCTCTAGAGACTGTGTGTTCTACGGTAATTTTGCGAGGCAGTGCAGATGGTATCAATGAGTCAGCAGTGGCGTCCCTGTCTGGGTCAAATTTCAAGGCAGTTTACTTTTCCCCAGTCTGTCGTTGGGTGGAGAGGTCAGTACAGGGGCACTGCGGAGCTCTGCAGTGATGCTGCACTAAAAGTGGTCAACACACCTTCAGAGAGAACATCAGCAGCTGGTGGGGACACTGCTCAACTCACCAGCCCTCAGCACCTGAGGGAGGGGTATCGTTCAAAGGTCAGTGGTGATGACAGGCGTGACGCCGTGGATGAGCAGTGTGGGGCCCAGGTCTTGGGTCAATAGCTCCAGCTGGTGTAAGTAGGTGGTGTAGCGGCTAGTGTCAGCTGGGGGGCGAGGCAAGTACAGGAAACGCACAGCAGGGGCGGGCTGGGCCGTGTCAAGGATCAGCTTATTGACAGCTGACAGGTAGTCATCGGACAGGCGAGTGGCGTTGCTCGGGAAGCTATTAACGTAATCGTCTTCGTTCTCCTCTTCCATTTCTGCTTTCTGCTTCTTCTCTTCTTCAGTGGTATCAGGGAACTGCGACTGCTGCTTCTTGCCCCAATCGCCTTGGCGCTGCCAGTGTAGCGCCACCTGCTGGTCCCAGGGCACGGGATAGACCTGAGCTTTAATTCTCAACTCTTTCAACAGCTGGCCCAGCTTCTCCTCCGAGCCTCTCACGCTTCGTCCCTGCTCCACGCACAGGAAGAGACGGAGCGTAGCTTTGCGCCAGGCTCTCACCATGTTCAGGATACACGCTAGCTGCAGCAGGAACAGAGAGCAGGTATCGACGTAGCTACTGCTGTCGGGACGCAGGAGGTTCACCGGCCAGACGTCAACGTACACAGCTCCCTTCCCTGGAGAGGAGGAGGGCGGGGAGAGGACCTGGGCTCGGTCAAAGTTGTTAAAGTATCGGGCAAGCGCCACGTTCTTCAGCATCTTCATGGCGTCGGCAATGATCGCTACATACTCCTGGGGTCCTAGAACCTTCCCGTCTCCAAATTCACCATAATCTTGTCTGTCGCTGGACCCCCGCAGGGAGGCAAAGTGGAAAAGGGGGGGCTGCTGCTCAAGCTCCTGCAAGGGGCCCAAGGGATCGGTGCACTGGATGGTAGACAGCGACGGATCAATCAGCTTGTCCTTTGGGAGACAGTCGTCATAGAAACCGAGGACAAGGGTGTTAGGACGCATCCCACCTGGAAAGAGGAGAAAAGAAAAATGAGGGACAAGACCTTTTGTTACAATCTAATGCAAATCATTTCTTTATCATTATCATAGATTTTTGGAGTAGTTAAGTGAAGGGTAGAGGTAGAGGGTCAGTCCTCCTATCAGAGGAAAGTAAGACAGCTGTGAAGACGACAAGTGGTGGAGTGAGAACTGGAGGGAAGTCAAAGAGAGATAAGAGAGAGGGCTGGAGAAAATAAGACTGGTCAAAGTTAGACAAGAGTGACAATTCTCAGGAAAGCAGGAAGACAGCAAATAACAAGGAAAGAGTCAAAGCTATTTACAGTTTAAAGTGGGTGTTACTGAAGAGGAGAGCATTCCCAAATATTAGTGTAGTGTTAAAACAAAGATTAAAACTCCAGTCAGAAGAAAAACTACACCTGAAGTACAATACGTGCCTGGAAACAAGCTGAAATAAATAAACTAGAAAAATTGGCTGGTCTTTATAAGATTTAAATGTGTGAGCTAAAATGTGCAGTGGAAACATCTGAAACTGTTATAATGTGTTTAAATGCAGTAATAGCAGGTTTTTACATATTTAAGGCCATGATGTTGTACTTGACATTTGAAGCACTAAAAGAAACTGATGTGGCAGCTGAAACAAAATGAAAGTAAAATGGAAGTGCTGATAGTTCCAATGAAAGGCGTAAGTGTTGGTTTGAAACTGAAGCTTTAAGGCCACTATGTGTAGAATTTGAAGGGATTATCCAAACAAAAACTCTGAAAAATACTGTGATCACATAGAAATACTTCACATAGCGGCTTCAATTGTAATTTTAGTGCCTGTAAAAGGACAGAAATCTCAAATCACAGCACACAAATCTGCTTAAGCTATCAGCAGCTGTAATGCCAGATATCTCCCCAGTATAGTTACTGACCGACAGGCACCTTTTGTGAAGGTGATGGTGACACTGACCTAGTCCAGAGATGAAGAGGAGATGTTGGATCCCATGACGCACAGAATCAGCCAACGTCAAGTTGACAAAAGCTTTGATGTTCAGGTGGTCCACTAGGGACAACCAGGAGTCGTATTGGGACTGCAGAGGGTCGGACGGTAAGGTGTCTGGGGGGGTGGAAGAAAACAAAAAAGTATGCCGTTAGAAATATAGCTGACAGTTCAATAGAAGCATATTGGGATTCAAAGAAGGTAAAGGAAAGAGAAGGCCAAGAACAATTGATATACAAGTCAAAGGAAAGAGCAGAGAAGTCAGTATGACAGTGCTGGAATTAGAGGCACAGCGTGAGAGAGATACGAGACAAGATGCTGAGATGTGGGGGGGCGCAGAGAGAGAAAGATGCAAGCACAAATGACAGCGCAGACAGAATGTGAGACAGAGAGAAAGATACAGGGGAGCACAAACAGGCAGGCAGGTGATCAATCATCCAAAAAAACCATCAATATGTATGTAGAGAGAAATGCAGAGGCCACATCTGCGAGCTTCAGAGAAAATTCCTGTGGTAGTTTAAGCTGCGTTAGGACCTCTTCCGACTTCTAACACTGTTGTATCCTTTGCATTCAGCGTTAAAGCACACAGCTGCCAGACAAGTGAGAGAACAAATGGACAAACCTCCTAATACATTACGAGGACAACAAACTCCTCTTCAGTGCAATTATGTGAATGAATGACTCCTTCATAATTCTCAAGACCAAGAGCCTTGACAGTGCTCAAAATGAGAGAAGGGCTCTTGAGTGGCTAATGAACATGTCTTTTTTTTTGCCACTGTGAAGCAGATGAAGAGGATTTGGATTCTGAAGACTCCATTTAGGGCCAGTCCCAGTATCCCATCAACACATAACCCTCCCCAACAAAACCCTCGAAAGACAAAGAAAACAATCAATGACCCTGCTCCTTTACAGTCAAGTGTGGTCCTCTGCAGAAAAGAAAGGAGACGCCTCCAGAGCATTGTGCGCATGATTGCTTCCCTCGAAATAAAAGAGCGGCAGACGAGCCGATGTCATGGAAAAAAGGTCTAGCATGCTGAAAAGATCCATTGAATGATGCACTGCTTCAGGCATTTTGATAATTTGTATACTTACACATTTTGAAAAGACCTTACAGTTATTTTGAGCTGGTTCTGAGAGAAAACACTTAAGTAAAATGGCAATATTGCTACATGTTCTAGAAGAGTCGTACAACAAATAGCTATTAAAATTCAGCAATAATACTCACTGTCAAAAAAACCAACACGCTTTTAGTTTTGTCTAAATGTCATGATAATGTTAAATTATGCAAAAACTATATCCCATCACCAGTCCTGATTTGTTTTGCTCATAATTAATAGTTGCCCTGTCACACTGTGCCGGTTTAGATGAGAAATGGTGCAGAAGTAAAAGTACTCCTGATGAGCTTTTGTTGTCACGCAAAAGAACTTCACAGAGTACTTTCTCGATGGTTCACAGGAAAGCTAACTGATTTCCATCATGGCTGTACTGGGTGTTAAGTAAATAAAATGTAACAGGCATCACAGGCGAACATAATCAGAGACTTAACAGCGGGTCAGTTTCTGGAGGCTGAACTGAAATTCAGTGTTCTTACTGAGATCTCCTAGCTGGACGTGTCCCAGCACGTAGAGGCCGCTCTTCTTGATGTCGTTGATGAAGGTGATGAGGCCCACACTGCTGCGAGGGTTGGAAACCATCAGCAGGACTTGAGGCCTCCAGAACTTGACGTGGTCCTTCCTCACGTCCAGCATCAGCAGGTACTTACGCACCTATGAGGAGTCGAGAGAATTGGGGTGAGGGTTGTTATTGTGAAACATGTTTATCTTCACCCCTGTCTTCCTTCTTATTTAACCCTGCAATCCTACCAGTGGACTCTGGACCACTGAACTTCCATGCAGGTGATGTAACTTGCACAAACATGCTTAACACTTGCAGTGGAGATTTTCTGCATAACACGTATTTGCCAGCCCACAGATTTTATTTGTGACAATCCTTCTGCTCGCAAAATCATTGCAGGGTTTTAATTAAGCAAGGAGAAATTGGCCATATATAGACATGAAGATAATCAATCATATATTTAATGTCGGTTTCACCTTTTGCTTTTCGTCATTGATTGGAGACGTGTGCAGAAAGGGGAAGTAACTTTAATGGATCATTGGTGCATTAAGATTTCACATGGGGTTCATGCAGCAGTGTATAATAAACCCAATACTCAATTTCACATTTACATTATATAATTTCTTTTGCACAAGGAAAATACATTTGTTAAGTAAAACCCTTTAGAAACAACACTGAAAGAGCTTATTTGATGTAGGGAGAGATGCAGGTACTGCATATTTTAATGGTATGAGTGTATATTTGAGCCCCTCAACTTCACAGCTTGTTTATATATTTTAGCTGAAGACTATCAAAAGCTATAGTATAGTCAGGTTTAGAATGAGGTAATGAATCAAAATTCATTTCACCTGTTTCAGGAAGTTTATTGTGTGGAATTCATCAGAATACAAGGATGATAATAAAATACCACTGAAACACTAAAGGAATATTAGTTTCCTGGCTGGTGCACAAAATAACTGATAAAAACATTTTTAGACATTTTTCCAGATGGCCACAAACTCACACACCTGAACTACTAAACTGGCAGATATGCAAATGACAAAACAATTTCACCACAAGGTCAATTTAGTAACTTAAGCTTATTACATTGCAAATTCCATAACATTGTCATCTGTTGATGAAGATCATGTGATATGATCAACGGCCACCAACCAACCACTTTCATTTCACTGAGCATTGTTCCCAAAATGTGATTTAACATGCCCAGATATTTATTCTCTGATGTCTTTGGGATTAAAGGCAAATACATAAGAAAAACAAATCCCTCAAAAGCCATCACGGCAGATCTGGCAGCGTCAGAGTGGACTGGATGAAAGTGATTTCAATAACCTGAATGAGCTGCCAAGAAACTCAGTTAAGCAAATTAGTTGCATGATATGGATCAATGGACTTTCCTGTCCATCTTTTGACTTAAAGTTAGAGTAGGTAATATATTTCAGAAGCATTTTTGGCATATCTGTTGAAATTCTCTTTACATCCCGACAGCAATCAATAAATCAAATGCTCTAAACTAGTTTAAATTTAAAAAAATCTGGTACCTGTAGCAGTCACAGGTCTGTAATAAGCCCAATCCAATTACTTCATTCTGCCCGAATTGGCTGGCCTACGTGGCTGTCTACCTACCTACTTTTAAGTGAGGCCATGTAACTTTTGAAAGAAGAAACAGCACAATCTTCCTCTTACATATGATGTTAAAAATGACAAGTGTTTTGTGTTGTAGCCGTACTTGCTTATGGTGGCTGATGTTAGCAAACGTTACTTAGATATTGCTGTTTAACTGACATTACTTAATCAGTTCACTGACTTTTTGACTCACTTTATGTGTGTTAATGTCACACAACATTTCAATTATTTTATCCCAAAAGTAAAATAAGAAGTAAACTCAATTTTTATGATGTAACTGTCACACTGCCACAGTGACCACTGTCCAAGTACAATACAAGTATGTATGTGCTGTTGTATTGTAGCTTCTCTCATGTAGAAACACATTACATGGTTTATCAACATCTCATTCAAATAAGAGTCTGTGGCAGGGACCAAAGGTTGTGTGTATGTATATATTTGTTCCGTCTGTGTGTATGCGTAAACGCATGCATACACTTGTGTCAATCAAACTCTTAAAGGTAAAAATGTCGCCCTCTGTGATTGCTGAGTGTGCGCTTAATTGCTAGCGTGCATCAGTTTCAATGCACACTATAACACAACCGTCATTAAGATTCTGAGACTGTGTTGATGAGGTTGCATCAGGGTACCATTAAGGAAATGTAACCAAGTGGAACCAAACATTAGATCTAAACCTACAGTCTACTAGGAATGATTAACACTCCATTTATACCCTCATTGGCATTAATGACTATTAGCTCAGTGACGGCATGTCCGCCATGTTAAAGCTGCTCCTTACACTGTCGAATTCACCACATTCATTTCATACTCTTGAATGGTCCTTATTGAAAGTGCAGTGAGTAACACTGTCTTGGTGTTACAAAGTTGGAGAGCAATCCATCTCGACGCAAGCAGAGCGGGTCGTGAAGAAAGTGAACTTTACTAGAGTCAAGCAATCACCTCACATTTAGGGGGAGGGAGTGGGGTCTATAGCTCTAGCCAATTAAAGCAGGAGCGTCACTTGAGAATGACTAAAAATACTTTCAGGGTGCGTTTAATAGACTCAATGTTTTGAAATTGTAGAAAATGACACTTTCCTTGTGTTGCAGCTCCACTTACGGATTTAGCCTAAAAAAGAACCAGAACATTTGTGCCACTAATGACTGTCTTGGCGATACAAGTTTAGCTCAAGGTCCTGAAGCAGCTGAGTGTACGTTTGTGTCTATACAGCCATCAATCAAGAATGAAGATGCAACCGTTTCCAACATTATTACCATCATAATCACCATAACTGTTTTCATGCTCCCGTCCGCTAATTGCCGTAAAAAACTAGGCCTCAGAGGCGAAGTCCAACTGCCTCCACTCATCTCATCATCTGTCTCTCTTTATCTCTCCATTTCCCCCTGTCTTCTCATCCATCAGGCTATCATCATTTCTGTGTCGCTTCAGTCTCATCCATCACTTAGTTTCTCAATCACTCATCCCCTCTGCCTGCTTATATTCTGTCTATATCTTCCCCTCCCATGATACTATCAACATTTCTTGCCTCAGTTTGTCTTTTTCTTTGTTCTCTTTCTCTCCTAAACACTGTTGTCAGCCGTCTGTTATCTCCCAGTGTGTTTTTTGTTGTTGTGAGCTGTTGTGTCCCCTGTCCCTGCTTCAATGTCACCCAGTTGGCACCCTGCCACACTGGCTACTGTTGGGGGGTGCAGGAGCAGAAGATGAGTGCATGTATGAGATATACTCAGACTTGGCCTCTTCTGCTAGTCCTATTAGTGTAATCTGCATATTGGGGCCCTTTTTTAAAGAAAGGAGGTAAGTAAGTTTCTAAATGAGTAAAAATGTGTTTGCGCACTTATAAATCCTTGAGTCTTGGCAATAATAAACTATACATTATTAATAATATTATAATACTAACCCTAATTCTTCATTTGTTGTAATACATGAATGCCAAATAAACAACTTTTATTTTAATCTGAAATAATATATTGCTATAACTCTAAATAGTCTACAGTATTAGACAGATTATGAGACAATGGTCCTGGACACAGACTTGTAAAAGGCCCCACACCCGTCCTGCATAGGAGCTAGACATCCAGACTCAAAGAGACAACAAAAAAACAACTCTGAATGAATTTGAGTTTTGTCTTGTGCTTAAAAGACGTCATCGTTTAATAACACAAGTGGTGTTTGTTGTCTTGCATCTCTTTGTGGTCATTTTGCATGTTCATGTGTGGCCATTTTGCATTTGTTTGTAGTCTTTTTATGTGTCTGTTTGTGGTAGTTTTGTGTGTTTTGTGGTCACTTTGCGTGTCTCTTTGTTGTTGTTATATGCTTTTTTTGGGTCATTTTGTGTGTTGATATGTGGCTGTTTTGCATTTGCTTTGTAGTTGTTTTGTGTGTCTTGTGTGTTAATAATCTCTTCATACAGAGGCTCTGGTCCAGGGGCCCTGGGCCTGTACCTAGTAGGCCTCTTCAGTAATCCATCCATGATACTAATAAGCCGACTACCTATCACCTTCTGACTTTAAATAGCACTATGGGTGGTCAATCAGATTGGCCCCACCCCTGCTTGTAGTTGCTGTCTTGGCTTAAGAGAAACAGCAGAGGAAGGAGAGAAGGAGAACAGGATGAGAAAAAGGAAGGAGGACAGGAGGAAAAGCTCAATAAGTTAAGTGGTTGTAATAATGTTCTGCCTCCTGACAAGCTGCTGGCAAACCCAACCACCCTCACCCTCCCTGCCCACAACCCCTGCCCGCAGCCTTGGCAACGGTTCCCCTCGGCAACGGGCCCTCCTGGCAACGATGCCCCCTCTCCTTGAGAGCAACAGGCTCGCCAGATAGAGGACATGGAGAGCTGGATGATGTAAAGCTCTGTGTGTGTGTGTACGTTTGTATGTGTGTGTGTGTGTGCGTGTGTGTTCGTATGTGTGTGTGTGTGTGTGTGTGTAATAAATATAGAGAGGTTTGCTGAGGGAAAAGATGCAGATGCGTATGTGTGTGTGTGTGTTATGGTAAAGCTGATATAAAAGTGATAGATAGCTGCTGTAGGAATGACAAGGCAGTGTTGTGTGTATGTGTGAGAAAAGAGAGCAAGGGAAAATGTGTGTGTGTTTGTCTGCTAAATGCAGAGGGCTTGTTTGAGGGAGAGACAGCAGAGATCAGTCTGTCTATGTTTGTGTGTGTCTGTGTGTGTCTGCATGTCTCTATAAACCTGATAGAACGATTGCTTGGCAGAGGTACAGGCTCTTGTAAAGCTGAGGGGATGAGATTTTAGTTGCTCTAGTAATGACAATGCAGCATTGAGAGTGTGTGTGTGAGTGTGTGTGTATGTGTGTGTCAGACCTGGTGGAAAATAAGAGCCTGGCTGATGTAGCCCCAGCTGGAGGTGGGACTGAGGTAGTGAATCAGCAGAAGCAGCAGCAGCATGAAGGCAATGCTGGCCGAGGCGTAGATGGCGTTGATCAGGAACATCATGACGGCGCAACCCACGATGCCCAACACGCACGTATGCCAGGTGAAGTAACGAAAGGTGGGCCTGAGAACAGAATAGGAGAAGTGGAGGGGTAAAAGTTAGGGTTAAAGCAATACAGAGTTTTAATAATCAGTAAAACACCCACTTTGGATTTAATGGTTTCTCCCTGATCTTTGGTTCTTGTTTATATATTTTGGTGTTATTTTAATTTCAGATGAAAAGTGGGGGTGTTTAGATTCTGTTAAAGTTTGACTGCATCCAAATATTTCTCCTCCCAACCTGGTGAGTTATCCTCACTATCCATCATATTCACTGTGCAATCTA